>NC_092337.1:45130833-45456388 GCF_046630445.1 Rutidosis leptorrhynchoides | reverse complement strand
ATATTTGTTTTATAAGTTAAGATTTTATTTTATTTTAAAAAAAAAATATCAAACCCCGCGACTCGCGGAGGTTGAAGGGTCAAACACCGCGACTCGCGGAGGGACCAAAACCCAGAAAAAAAATAAAAACGTAAACTGATCAGTCCACACACCACACCACAAAAATACTGCGAAATAACACCCGAAAAAAAAAATCCGAGAAAACACTCCCAAATTCACAATTTTTCACCGTTAATCATCAAATCTTTTACTAAAATCATGTTAAGAAGGATGCTATCAAGGAATTACTCAAGAAAAACGGTAAATTTCTACACCTAAACACCATTTAATCCGAAAATTGGTGTTCTTGAGCAATTTTATACCCAATTCGATTTTGATGCTTTTTAGTATAATTATGCTTAAATTGCTTATGTATTATGCTTGTATAACCTAGATTGATGCTATTTAACATGATTAGAAGCCTTAAACTTCAAATTTTGAGTAATCTAGGGTTTGTGTTCTTGAGCAATTTGGGGCTTTTTGATATAAACAGGTTATGGCCGATTTTTGTCATGAATTGTTGCTAAATTAAGTAGTGTAACATGTTTAGGTAGTTAAATGATCTAAACTTTGAGCCTAAACATGATTTTGAGAATTAAAGTGGACTTTTTAAAGTCTAAAATTCATGAACTTGATTTTTGAGAGATAATGCCAATTTAGACTTGTTTAATTACTAGTAATGATTATTTTGACATGTTATGTGAGTTGAATGCTTATGAACTTGGCGAACATTTTCGTATATGCTTATTTGAAAAAGTGTAGATTTGATAAAAATATGAAAATGAGCTTAAGTTTGATATAAATTGGACATGTTATTGTAATTATTTTGATTGATGATTTTGCTGACATTAATGCATATTTGGATGCACAAAAATTGTGTTTGATGTGTTTTGCAGACTGAAAGGGGTGAATCTTCATCCCAAGCTCGCAATGCTCCTCCTGAGAATGCGGACCAACAGGAGGTGGATAACTACTACAAGCAAGATATACCTCATCCAGTAATGATATTTTCTGATATGCACTTAGAAGATTTGCACCCGAACTTGAGATTTGACAGACGTTGGATAGATTATCCAAAATACCAAAGAGGATTGCATACTCTTCATTCTAAAGCTGTTGAGGTACCTAGGGTCATAGAATGGGGACAATTAGAAGCTGTAGAATTGGCCGGACCAATTAGGGAATTACTTGCACAGAGGTATGGTAATTCTACTTTCAACGATTGGGTACGGTTATTCAACATGCGTAGACCTGTATATAAAGTATGGTGTGAAGAATTGTTGTGTAGTATAGAGTTAAATGATCGGGTAGCTAGTTTAACCGATCGATCTTTTATTAGATTTTTGTTAGGAGGTTCGATGCGACACATGTCTTTACTAGACATGGCTCAGGCCTTACGTATATATACGCCTGAGGAGTTAGCATCTGCCGATTGTAGAGGGTTGATACTAAATGGTAGAAAGATAGACGAAAATTTTGATACGCATGGTGTATGGAGTCAAATGACTAGCCATCACCGATTTAAAGGGGGAAATTACTCTTATTTGGATATCGATAGAGCTGAATTAAGAGTAATTCATAGATTTTTAGCTAATTCGATTACACAAAGAGGTAAGAATAAGGAAAAGGTAAATGAACAGGATTTGTTTTACCACATGTGTATTCGAGACCCACAAAGCGCTGTAATTATACCATATTGTGTAGGTTATTATTTATCAGCTATGGTTAGGGGGATGAGACCGCATAGCATAATAGGAGGTGGTATATTTATTACTTTGATTGCTGAATATCTCAATGTGGATATAAGTCGGGGGGGATTATTAATCAAAGAACCAGAACCCCAAGATACAATAGGTTTAAATCTATACCATGGTGCTAAAGTTTTGAAGAGGCGAAATAACACCGCAGTACTATATAATGGTAGACATCCACAGGTTGAGAGAAACCAACAGCAAGGTAATGTAGGAGGGGGAAATGAAATGGTAGAAATGCAAAGGTTTATAGCTTCACAAAAGTATGAAAATGCTAGACATAGAGCATTTGAAGATTGGCAACTGCATCAAAACCAAATCATAGCTTATTGCCAACATATAGGTAGAAACTATATTCCTACCCCAACGCCCATATTCCCTCCCTGGTCTATAGAGATGCAACCACCGTATCCTACGTATAACCCAGGAGAAGCATTTTATAGCACATATGGTTATGCATGGAACCCCTTCTGGTATCAGTATCATCCCTAGCCTACTTAGTTTTTATTTTATTTTATTATTTGTAATGTTGATACATTTAATACTTATGTTGGATTTGTATTAGTTTTTATAATTTTCTAAATTTTATTATTAGATTTTAATAATTTTTGAATGTGGGGTAATATACCAAACTTCAAAAATATGTATATGTGTTTGCAGTTTATCTTATGTACACAACAAGGTAAAACAACGCATTTTTAAAGACTGGCATTAAGTTCAGCAAAAGCAACTAATTTTGACGACAAGATGCAAAATATATGTGAAATAACAACAAGACGGAATGAACAAATGATATGCACCATTTATCATTCAGCAAGCAAACACAAATATGTTTGGAAACTTTGGTAAAATTTAATCATTTCTACGCTCAATAATTTAAATTGTTACTGATTTCTTGCAAATGAGGGCATTGCAAGATCTTAAGTGTGGGAAGGGGTTAAATTCTTTCGGATTTTTAATATTTTTTACTTCATACACTTGGTTACCATTAAAAATACTAGTAAAGCAGTAGTTGTATTAGAATCTAGTGCTCTCTGATAATAAAGAACAGCCCTAGTCTTATATACTGACTACCCACTTCTAGTAAAATTTTTCAAAATTTTTCAACTAAATGAACTCAAAATCATGTTTATACATATTTATGAATGATAAAACTAGGTGTTAACACCGAAATTATTGCTACCTCGGAAAGGACATAAATTGAGAAACAAACCAAAATGTTAAAATTCATTTAAAATGGAATAAAGGACAATAAAAAGGAAAATAAAAGCCAAGTGTGGGAAATTTTCACCGAGTTATTCAAAATACATATCACATATTTTTGTACAAATAATTGAAAATACTTTTGTTTTGGACGATAATTAACTGTTTTACATCGTTAAAAGGAAGTAAAGTCTTTCGAAAAAGAAACGCGCTTCTTGATTTAGGTCATGAAGTTGTCGTCCAGACCAGCTGTAGGTTGACGAAAAATCTAGAAAAGTCATCTCTAAAATCAGCAGGAAATCCACGGACCTCAGCATAAAACAGGGTCGCCAAGTGGTCAGATTTATCCTAACCATGAGAAGGATTTATCTCGTACAATGGAGGGGCACCGTGCAAATTAGCTGGATAAGACTAATGAATCAGATCCCCAGAAAGGATAATCTCCTTAAAGATTAAAAATCAGCTTTTAAGACTGATATTACTCAATCCTAGAGATTGACCTTAAAGATTGAGAATTACAAACTCATGGAATTCAATGATATCTAAACTCGAGCTTGAACGAGAAAATATTTTGATCAAAATTACAAACCGATTTGTTTTCTGAAAACCCATTTTCAATGCGTTCATTACCATTGAATGTAAAATCCTAGGAATTCACCTGGAATTCATTAGGTCGCCTGAACCAAATCGGGTGTCAACCGTAAGAACGGTGGTTGCATAGCATGGTCGAAGACAGGACCTTGTGCCAGACGTGAAAAATTATAAGGGTGAGCTTTACTATTGCTCCTACAAAGGATAGTAATTGCGTCCGACACGTTAAAAGACCATAATTAAAAGCATGTCAGAGGACATTGAGTAACATCACCATCAGCCCGTAGTATGATATTGTCCGCTTTGGACACAAGCCGATCACCGACGGGCTACCCGCGCACGAGTACAACCCCGGATCGCACTTCTACCTCACGGATTTGCTTCTCGGGTAAACACCCTCAAAACGCGTCATGTCAGAGTGCGCAGCACAACTGGTATGATACTGTCCGCTCTGGGCCACAGGCCGATCACCGACAGGCCAACTTGCCCCGGATCGCACCTACCCGCACGGCTTTAAACGCGTCTTACCAGAAGAGGTATCCACACCCTTATAAGGAGTGCTTTGTTTTCCTCTCCCACCGATGTGGGACGAGTCTGTTACAACTCTCCCCCCCTTCGGGACACTGCGTCCCCGCAGTGCACATCGATGCGGGCCCCAGCTCTGATACCATAAGTAACATCACCATCAGCCCGTAGTATGATATTGTCCGCTTTGGACACAAGCCGATCACCTACGGGCTACCCGCGCACGAGTACAACCCCGGATCGCACTTCTACCTCACGGATTTGCTTCTCGGGTAAACACCCTCAAAACGCGTCATGCCAGAGTGCGCAGCACAACTGGTATGATACTGTCCGCTCTGGGCCACAGGCCGATCACCGACAGGCCAACTTGCCCCGGATCGCACCTACCCGCACGGCTTTAAACGCGTCTTACCAGAAGAGGTATCCACACCCTTATAAGGAGTGCTTTGTTTTCCTCTCCCACCGATGTGGGACGAGTCTGTTACACATTGCCTTAACAGTTGCTTGTTCAACGCTTTCCTTTACAACCGGACGGTAGTTTATCGAAAGGTAATATACAGAGCAAGTGAACTGGACGTGTTGCTTTCCTAATACAAGGTTAGCAAGTGGGTGACACAAAACCGCAAGTTTTGAGCTAAAATTTTCAAATCTGAAACCCACCAAACCCACAAAAAGAACTTGCAAACACCGGTGAAGGGTTATTCCGGAAAACTTATCTAGGGTAAAAGCTAGATTTAATTTTCAAAAGATCAAATGTTTTCATAAAGATCCAATTTCCTTAAAGGATCTAAATTTTTAGAGTCATATGGGACTGTAAACCACAACGTTACTACCATTGTTTATACCGCCGTAAAGAAATCACTGATGTACAAAGTGTGAAGAATAAAGAAGTGATTCTAGTATTTCAAGACTATATTGCTTGAGGACAAGCAACGCTCAAGTGTGGGAATATTTGATAATGCTAAAAACGAACATATATTTCATAGCATTATTCCCCAAGAAAGACAAGCTTTTAGTTGCAATTGTTCTATTTACAAGTGATATTCGTTTAAACATTAAAAGGTGAAGACAAAAGACAGATTCGACGAATTGAAGACGCAAACGACCAAAAAGCTCAAAAGTACAAAATACAATCAAAGAGGTTCCAATTATTGATAAGAAACGTCTCGAAATTACAAGAGTACAAGATTCAAAACGCAAAGTACAAGATATTAAATTGTACGCAAGGACGTTCGAAAATCCGGAACCGGGACCGGAGTCAACTCTCAACGCTCGATGCAACGGACTAAAAATTACAAGTCAACTATGCACATAAATATAATATAATATTTAAATAATTCTTATAATTATTTATATATTATATAAATAATAAAAATCCGTCGGCAAGAGAGACTCCAAAGTTGGTGAGCTGGAATTTCAAACTCCGCGACTCGCGGAGTTTGAAGGCAGAAAAGGCCGCGAGTCGCGAAGACCCCCTGAACTCAATTCCCTATAAAAGCAAACGAATTCTGATCATTTTCATATCCATAATTCAATCTCTCTCTATATATATGTATACGTAAATATATTTATATCGGACACGATGGGCGGGGTATTTATATGTATGAATAATCGTTCATTTAACCGGATACGGGAATGGATTAATAGCCACTAGAATAATTAAAACAGGGGTGAAATTATGTACAAGGACACTTGGTATAATTGATAACAAAGTATTAAAACCTTGGGTTACACTCAGTCAACATCCTGGTGTAATTATTAAACAAAGTATTAAAATCTTGTTACAGTTTAAGTCCCCAATTAGTTGGAATATTTAACTTCGGGTATAAGAATAATTTGACGAGGACACTCGCACTTTATATTTATGACTGATGGACTGTTATGGACAAAAACCAGACGGACATATTAAATAATTCAGAACAAAGGAAAATTAACCCATGGGCATAAAACTAAAATCAACACGTCAAACATCATGATTACGGAAGTTTAAATAAGCATAATTATTTTATTTCATATTTAATTTCCTTTATTTTATATTTAATTGCACTTCTAATTATCGCATTTTATTTTATTGTTATTGTATTTAATTGCACTTTTAATTATCGTACTTTTAATTATCGCAAGTTTATTTTATCGCACTTTTATTTATCGCAATTTCATTATCGTTATTTACTTTACGCTTTAAATTAAGTCTTGCATTTTTTTTTTACATCTGGTTTTAACTGCGACTAAAGTTTTAAAATCGACAAACCGGTCATTAAACGGTAAAAACCCCCATTTATAATAATAATATTACTTATATATATATTTGTATTTTTATAAAAGTAAACTAATATAGCGTTAAGCTTTGTTTAAAGATTTTCCCTGTGGAACGAACCGGACTTACTAAAAACTACACTACTGTACGATTAGGTACACTGCCTATAAGTGTTGTAGCAAGGTTTAAGTATATCCATTCTATAAATAAATAAATATCTTGTGTAAAATTGTATAATATTTAATAGTATTTCTTTGTAAAATATAAGCTATTTTATATACACCTCTGCTTGTCCAATTTATATAAAATAGCTTATATTTTACAAAGAAATACTATTAAATATTATACAATTTTATACAAGATATTTATTTATTTATAGAATGGATATACTTAAACCTTGCTACAACACTTATAGGCAGTGTACCTAATCGTACAGTAGTGTAGTTTTTAGTAAGTCCGGTTCGTTCCACAGTGAAAATCTTTAAACAAAGCTTAACGCTATATTAGTTTACTTATATAAAAATACAATATATATATATATATATATATATATATATATATATATATATATATATATATATAAGTAATATTATTATTATAAAGGGGGGTTTTTACCGTTTAATGACCGGTTTGTCGATTTTAAAACTTTAGTCGCAGTTAAAACCAAATGTAAAAAAAAAAAAAAAATACAAGACTTAATTTAAAGCGTAAAGTAAATAACGATAATGAAATTGCGATAAATAAAAGTGCGATAAAATAAACTTGCGATAATTAAAAGTACGATAATTAAAAGTGCAATTAAATACAATAACAATAAAATAAAATGCGATAATTAGAAGTGCAATTAAATATAAAATAAAGGAAATTAAATATGAAATAAAATAATTATGCTTATTTAAACTTCCGTAATCATGATGTTTGACGTGTTGATTTTAGTTTTATGCCCATGGGTTAATTATCCTTTGTCCTGGATTATTTAATATGTTTGTCTGGTTTTTGTCCATAACAGTCCATCAGTCATAAATATAAAGTGCGAGTGTCCTCGTCAAATTATTCTTATACCCGAAGTTAAATATTCCAACTAATTGGGGACTTAAACTGTAACAAGATTTTAATACTTTGTTTAATAATTACACCAGGATGTCGACTGAGTGTAACCCAAGGTTTTAATACTTTGTTATCAATTATACCAAGTGTCCTTGTACATAATTTCACTCCTGTTTTAATTATTCTAGTGGCTATTAATCCATTCCCGTGTCCGGTTAAATGAACGATTATTCGTACATATAAATACCCCCCCCCCCATCGTGTCCGATCGAGTGTATATGATAATTTATGGGTACGTCTAATTATAAATCTTTATATTAACATTAACAAACTATCATTTAGTTAAACAAATATAAAGCCCATTAATAGCCCATAGTCTAATTTCCACAAGTGTCGTGCTTTTGTCCAAACCCCAATTATGGTACAAAGCCCAATTACCCAATTTTAATTTAGCCCAACATCATGATTACTTCGGATTAAATAAGCATAATAATAACTTAGCTACGAGACATTAATGTAAAAAGGTTGAACATAACTTACAATGAAAAAAATAGCGTAGCTTTACACGGACAGAATTTCGACTTACACCCTTACAACATTCGCTAACATACCCTTATTATTAGATTTATAATTAAAATTAAAATTAAAATATAAATATAAATATATTTACGTATACATATATAGAGAGAGATTGAATTATGGATATGAAAATGATCAGAATTCGTTTGCTTTTATAGGGAATTGAGTTCAGGGGGTCTCCGCGACTCGCGGCCTTTTCTGCCTTCAAACTCCGCGAGTCGCGGAGTTTGAAATTCCAGCTCACCAACTTTGGAGTCTCTCTTGCCGACGGATTTTTATTATTTATATAATATATAAATAATTATAAGAATTATTTAAATATTATATTATATTTATGTGCATAGTTAACTTGTAATTTTTAGTCCGTTGCATCGAGCGTTGAGAGTTGACTCTGGTCCCGGTTCCGGATTTTCGAACGTCCTTGCGTACAATTTAATATCTTGTACTTTGCGTTTTGAATCTTGTACTCTTGTAATTTCGAGACGTTTCTTATCAATAATTGGAACCTCTTTGATTGTATTTTGTACTTTTGAGCTTTTTGGTCGTTTGCGTCTTCAATTCGTCGAATCTGTCTTTTGTCTTCACCTTTTAATATTTAAACGAATATCACTTGTAAATAGAACAATTGCAACTAAAAGCTTGTCTTTCTTGGGGAATAATGCTATGAAATATATGTTCGTTTTTAGCATTATCAAATATTCCCACACTTGAGCGTTGCTTGTCCTCAAGCAATATAGTCTTGAAATACTAGAATCACTTCTTTATTCTTCACACTTTGTACATCAGTGATTTCTTTACGGCGGTATAAACAATGGTAGTAACGTTGTGGTTTACAGTCCCATATGACTATAAAAATTTAGATCCTTTAAGGAAATTGGATCTTTATAAAAACATTTGATCTTTTGAAAATTAAATCTAGCTTTTACCCTAGATAAGTTTTCCGGAATAACCCTTCACCGGTGTTTGCAAGTTCTTTTTGTGGGTTTGGTGGGTTTCAGATTTGAAAATTTTAGCTCAAAACTTGCGGTTTTGTGTCACCCACTTGCTAACCTTGTATTAGGAAAGCAACACGTCCAGTTTACTTGCTCCGTATATTACCTTTCGATAAACTACCGTCCGGTTGTAAAGGAAAGCGTTGAACAAGCAACTGTTAAGGCAATGTCCTCTGACATGCTTTTAATTATGGTCTTTTAACGTGTCGGACGCAATTACTATCCTTTGTAGGAGCAATAGTAAAGCTCACCCTTATAATTTTTCCGGTCTGGCACAAGGTCCTGTCTTCGACCATGCTATGCAACCACCGTTCTTACGGTTGACACCCGATTTGGTTCAGGCGACCTAATGAATTCCAGGTGAATTCCTAGGATTTTACGTTCAATGGTAATGAACGCATTGAAAATGGGTTTTCAGAAAACAAATCGGTTTGTAATTTTGATCAAAATATTTTCTCGTTCAAGCTCGAGTTTAGATATCATTGAATTCCATGAGTTTGTAATTCTCAATCTTTAAGGTCAATCTCTAGGATTGAGTAATATCAGTCTTAAAAGCTGATTTTTAATCTTTAAGGAGATTATCCTTTCTGGGGATCTGATTCATTAGTCTTATCCAGCTAATTTGCACGGTGCCCCTCCATTGTACGAGATAAATCCTTCTCATGGTTAGGATAAATCTGACCACTTGGCGACCCTGTTTTATGCTGAGGTCCGTGGATTTCCTGCTGATTTTAGAGATGACTTTTCTAGATTTTTCGTCAACCTACAGCTGGTCTGGACGACAACTTCATGACCTAAATCAAGAAGCGCGTTTCTTTTTCGAAAGACTTTACTTCCTTTTAACGATGGAATTGATTCATCGTGTAGATCCATCTCTTCTTTTCTTTCATCGGGTAAAACAGTTAATTATCGTCCAAAACAAAAGTATTTTCAATTATTTGTACAAAAATATGTGATATGTATTTTGAATAACTCGGTGAAAATTTCCCACACTTGGCTTTTATTTTCCTTTCATTGTCCTTTATTCCATTTTAAATGAATTTTAACATTTTAGTTTGTTTCTCAATTTATGTCCTTTCCGAGGTAACAATAATTTCGGTGTTAACACCTAGTTTTATCATTCATAAATATGTATAAACATGATTTTGAGTTCATTTAGTTGAAAATTTTGAAAAATTTTACTAGAAGTGGGTAGTCAGTATATAAGACTAGGGCTGTTCTTTATTATCAGAGAGCACTAGATTCTAATACAACTACTGCTTTACTAGTATTTTTAATGGTAATCAAGTGTATGAAGTAAAAAATATTAAAAATCCGAAAGAATTTAACCCCTTCCCACACTTAAGATCTTGCAATGCCCTCATTTGCAAGAAATCAGTAACAATTTAAATTATTGAGCGTAGAAATGATTAAATTTTACCAAAGTTTCCAAACATATTTGTGTTTGCTTGCTGAATGATAAATGGTGCATATCATTTGTTCATTCCGTCTTGTTGTTATTTCACATATATTTTGCATCTTGTCGTCAAAATTAGTTGCTTTTGCTGAACTTAATGCCAGTCTTTGAAAATGCGTTGTTTTACCCTGTTGTGTATATAAGATAAACTGCAAACATATATACATATTTTTGAAGTTTGGTATATTACCCCACATTCAAAAATTATTAAAATCTAATAATAAAATTTAGAAAATTATAAAAACTAATACAAATCCAACATAAGTATTAAATGTATCAACATTACAAATAATAAAATAAAAAAAAACTAAGTAGACTAGGGATGATACTGATACCAGAAGGGGTTCCATGCATAACCATATGTGCTATAAAATGCTTCTCCTGGGTTATACGTAGGATACGGTGGTTGCATCTCTATAGACCAGGGAGGGAATATGGGCATTGGGGTAGGAATATAGTTTCTACCTATATGTTGACAATAAGCTATGATTTAGTTTTGATGCACTTGCCAATCTTCAAATGCTCTATGTCTAGCATTTTCATACTCTTGTGAAGCTATAAACCTTTGCATTTCTGCCATTTCATTTCCCCCCTCCTACATTACCTTGCTGTTGGTTTCTCTCAACCTGTGGATGTCTACCATTATATCGTACTGCGGCGTTATTTCGCCTCTTCAAAACTTTAGCACCATGGTATAGATTTAAACCTATTGTATCTTGGGGTTCTGGTTCTTCGATTAATAATCCCCCCCGACTTATATCCACATTGAGATATTCAGCAATCAAAGTAATAAATATACCACCTCCTATTATGCTATGCGGTCTCATCCCCTTAACCATAGCTGATAAATAATAACCCACACAATATGGTATACTTACAGCGCTTTGTGGGTCTCGAATACACATGTTGTAAAACAAATCCTGTTCATTTACCTTTTCCTTATTCTTACCTCTTTGTGTAATCGAATTAGCTAAAAACCTATGAATTACTCTTAATTCAGCTCTATCTATATCCAAATAAGAGTAATTTCCCCCTTTAAATCGGTGATGGCTAGTCATTTGACTCCATACACCATGCGTATCAAAATTTTCGTCTATCTTTCTACCATTTAGTATCAACCCTCTACAATCGGCAGATGCTAACTCCTCAGGCGTATATATACGTAAGGCCTGAGCCATGTCTAGTAAAGACATGTGTCGCATCAAACCTCCTAACAAAAATCTAATAAAAGATCGATCAGTTAAACTAGCTACCCGATCATTTAACTCTATACTACACAACAATTCTTCACACCATACTTTATATACAGGTCTACGCATGTTAAATAACCGTACCCAATCATTGAAAGTAGAATTACCATACCTCTGTGCAAGTAATTCTCTAATTGGCCCGGCCAATTCTACAGCTTCTAATGGTCCCCATTCTATGACCCTAGGTACCTCAACAGCTTTAGAATGAAGAGTATGCAATCCTCTTTGGTATTTTGGATAATCTATCCAACATCTGTCAAATCTCAAGTTCGGGTGCAAATCTTCTAAGTGCATATCAGAAAATGTCATTACTGGATGAGGTATATCTTGCTTGTAGTAGTTATCCACCTCCTGTTGGTCCGCATTCTCAGGAGGAGCATTGCGAGCTTGGGATGAAGATTCACCCCTTTCAGTCTGCAAAACACATCAAACACAATTTTTGTGCATCCAAATATGCATTAATGTCAGCAAAATCATCAATCAAAATAATTACAATAACATGTCCAATTTATATCAAACTTACGCTCATTTTCATATTTTTATCAAATCTACACTTTTTCATATTTATTTTATTGTTATTGTATTTAATTGAACTTTTAATTATCGCAAGTTTATTTTATCGCACTTTTATTTATCGCAATTTCATTATCGTTATTTACTTTACGCTTTAAATTAAGTCTTGTATTTTTTTTTTTTTACATTTGGTTTTAACTGCGACTAAAGTTTTAAAATTGACAAACCGGTCATTAAACGGTAAAAACTCCCCTTTATAATAATAATATTACTTATAAATATATTTGTATTTTTATAAAAGTAAACTAATATAGCGTTAAGCTTTGTTTGAAGATTTTCCCTGTGGAACGAACCGGACTTACTAAAAACTACACTACTGTACGATTAGGTACACTGCCTATAAGTGTTGTAGCAAGGTTTAAGTATATCCATTCTATAAATAAATAAATATCTTGTGTAAAATTGTATAATATTTAATAGTATTTCTTTGTAAAATATAAGCTATTTTATATACACCTCTGCTTTGACATCAAGTGGGAAACCCCGAAAACTCCTGAAGCATATACGCCAATTTTTAGGACTAGCTGGTTACTACAGAAGGTTCATCCAAGATTTTTCCAAAATAGCAAAACCCTTAACTGCATTAACGCATAAAGGGAGAAAATTTGAATGGAAGGATGAACAAGAGAAAGCGTTTCAATTGTTAAAGAAAAAGTTAACTACAGCACCTATATTGTCATTACCTGAAAGGAATGATGATATTGTGATATATTGTGACGCTTCAAAGCAAGGTCTCGGTTGTGTATTAATACAACGAACGAAGGTAATTGCTTATGCGTCTAGACAATTGAAGATTCACGAGCAGAATTATACGACGCATGATTTGGAATTAGGCGCGGTTGTTTTTGCATTAAAGACTTGGAGACACTACTTATATGGGGTCAAAAGTATTATATATACCGACCACAAAAGTCTTCAACACATATTTAATCAGAAACAACTGAACATGAGGCAGCGCAGATGGATTGAATTGTTGAATGATTACGACTTTGAGATTCGTTACCACCCAGGGAAGGCAAATGTGGTAGCCGACGCCTTGAGCAGAAAGGACAGAGAACCCATTCGAGTAAAAGCTATGAATATAATGATTCACACTAACCTTACTACTCAAATAAAGGAGGCGCAACGAGAAGTTTTAAAAGAGGGAAACTTAAAGGATGAAATACCCAAAGGATTGGAGAAGCATCTTAATATTCAGGAAGACGGAACCCGATATAGGGCTGAAAGAATTTGGGTACCAAAATTTGGAGATATAAGAGAAACGGTACTTAGAGAAGCTCATAAAATCAGATACTCAATACATCCTGGAACGGGGAAGATGTACAAAGATCTTAAGAAACATTTTTAGTGGCCAGGTATGAAAGCCGATGTTGCTAAATATGTAGGGAAATGTTTGACATGTTCTAAGGTCAAAGCGGAGCATCAGAAACCATCAGGTCTACTTCAACAACCCGAAATCCCGGAATGAAAATGGGAAAACATTACCATGGATTTCATCACTAAATTGCCAAGGACTGCAAGTGGTTTTGATACTATTTGGGTAATAGTTGATCGTCTCGCCAAATCAGCACACTTCCTGCCAATAAGAGAATATGACAAGATGGAGAAGTTAGCACGACTGTATTTGAAGGAAGTCATCTCCAGACATGGAATACCAATCTCTATTATCTCTGATAGGGATGGTAGATTTATTTCAAGATTCTGGCAAACATTACAGCAGGCATTAGGAACTCGTCTACACATGAGTACTGCTTATCATCCACAAACTGATGGGCAGAGCGAAAGGACGATACAAACGCTTAAAGACATGCTACGAGCATGTGTTATTGATTTCGGAAACAGTTGGGATCGACACCTTCCGTTAGCAGAATTTTCCTACAATAACAACTACTATTCAAGCATTGAGATGGCACCGTTTGAAGCACTTTATGGTAGAAAGTGCAGGTCTCCGATTTGTTGGAGTGAAGTGGAGGATAGACAGATTACTGGCCCGGAGATAATACAAGAAACTACCGAGAAGATCATTCAAATTCAACAACGATTGAAAACCGCTCAAAATCGACAAAAGAGCTACGCTGACATTAAAAGAAAAGATATAGAATTTGAAATTGGAGAGATGGTCATGCTTAAAGTTGCACCTTGGAAAGGCGTTGTTCGATTTGGTAAATGAGGGAAATTAAATCCAAGGTATATTGGACCATTCAAGATTATTGATCGTGTCGGACCAGTAGCTTACCGACTTGAATTACCTCAACAACTCGCGGCTGTACATAACACTTTCCACGTCTCGAATTTGAAGAAATATTTTGCTAAAGAAGATCTCACTATTCCGTTAGACGAAATCCAAATCAACGAAAAACTTCAATTCATCAAAGAACCCGTATAATGGATCGTGAGGTTAAAAGACTTAAGTAAAACAAGATACCAATTATTAAGGTTCGATGGAATGCTCGCAGAGGACCCGAGTTCACCTGGGAATGAGAAGATCAGATGAAGAAGAAGTACCCACACTTATTTCCAGAAGATACGTCAACACCTCCAACTTCTTAAAATTTCGGGATGAAATTTATTTAACGGGTAGGTACTGTAGTGACCCGAACTTTTCCATGTTATATATATTAAATGAAATTGATATTTACATGATTAAGTGTTTCCAAAATGTTAAGCAATCAAACTTGTTAAGACTTGATTAATTGAAATAGGTTTCGTATAGACAATTGACCACCCAAGTTGACCGGTGATTCACGAACGTTAAAACTTGTAAAAACTATATGATGTCATATATATGGAGATATATATATATATATATATATATATATATATATATATATATATATATATATATATATATATATATATATATATATATATATATATATATATATATATATATATATATATATATATAGTTAACATGATATTATGATAAGTAAACATATCATTAAGTATATTAACAATGAACTACATATGTAAAAACAAGACTGCTAACTTAAGGATTTCGAAACGAGGCATATATGTAACGATTATCGTTGTAATGACATTTAAATGTATATATATCATATTAAGATATATTAATACATCATAATATCATGATAATATAATAATTTAACATCTCTTTAGATACAATAAACAATGGGTTAACAACATTTAACAAGATCGTTAACTTAAAGGTTTCAAAACAACAGTTACATGTAACGACTAACGATGACTTAACGATTCAGTTAAAATGTATACACATGTAGTGTTTTAATATATATTCATACACTTTTGAAAGACTTCAAGACACTTATCAAAGTACTTCTACTTAACAAAAATGCTTACAATTACATCCTCGTTCATTTTCATCAACAATTCTACTCGTATGCACCCGTATTCGTACTCGTACAATACCCAGCTTCTAAATGTATTTACTATTGGTATATACACTCTGATGATCAGATCTTAGCAGCCCTTGTGAGTCACCTAACACATGTGGGAACCATTATTTGGCAACTAGCATGAAATATCTAACAAAACAACAAAGTAATGGAGCCTATATTTGACTCCATATTTACGCCACCTTACACCTACCACAAACACAATTTGATTTCCATTTTTATGCATCAAATTACTCTCTCTCAATTAATATCTTAGTGTTCTAAGTGTTCTTCATCATTTCCTTCATAATCTAGCTCAATCTAGGTAACCTAGATCAACATACAAAACTACTACTCAAGAACACACCAACAACACTTCCAAGTTTGCTAGCTTACTTTCAATCTTGCAAATCCATTTCAAGTGATCATCCAATCTCAAGAAATCTTTCTTATTTAGAGTAATATATCTTTATAATTCAAGGTAATACTCATACTCAAACTTTGATTCAATTTCTATAACTATAACAATCTTGTTTCAAGTGGAAATCTTACTTGAACTTGTTTTCGTGTCATGCTTTTGCTTCAAGAACTCTCAAGCCATCCAAGGATCCTTTGAAGCTAGGTCTATTTTCTTATTTCCAGTAGGTTTATCCACAAAACCTGAGGTAGTAATGATGTTCATAACATCATTCAATTCATATATATAAAACTACCTTATTAGAAGGTTTAAACTTGTAATCACTAGAACATAGTTTAGTAAATTCTAAACTTGTTCGCAAATAAAGGTTAATCCTTCTAACTTGACTTTTAAAATCAACTAAACACATGTTCTATATCTATATGATATTCTAACTTAATGATTTAAAACCTGAAAACACGAAAAACACCGTAAAACCTGATATACGCCGTCGTAGTAACACCGCGGGCTGTTTTGGGTTAGTTAATTAAAAACTATGATAAACTTTGATTTAAAAGTTGTTCTTCTGGGAAAATGATTTTTCTTATGAACATGAAACTATATCCAAAAATCATGGTTAAACTCAAAGTGGAAGTATGTTTTCCAAAATGGTCATCTAGACGTCGTTCTTTCGACTGAAATGACTACCTTTACAAAAATGACTTGTAACCTGTATTTTCGACTATAAACTTATACTTTTTCTGTTTAGATTCATAAACTTAAGTTCAATATGAAACCATAGCAACTTTAATCACTCAAAACGGATTTAAAACGAAGAAGTTATGGGTAAAACAAGATTAGATAATTTTGCTTGTTGTAGCTACGTGAAAATTAGTAACAAATCTATATTAATCATATCCTAGCTAACTCATATTGTATTATACATGTATTCTAATATATTATGTAATATTGGGATACCATAGACACGAATACAATGTTTTGACATATCATATCGACCCATCTATATATATATATATATTTCGGAACAACCATAGACACTCTATATGCAGTAATGTTGGAGTTAGCTATACAGGGTTGAGGTTGATTCCAAAATATTATATATACTTTGAGTTGTGATCTAGCATGAGACTTGTATACACGAGGTCGTGGATTGATTCGAGATAATATATATTGCTTTATTTCTGTACATCTAACTGTGGACAACTAGTTGTAGGTTACTAACGATGACAGCTGATTTAATAAACTTAAAACAGCAAAACATATTAAAAATGCTGTAAATATATTTTGAACATACTTTAATATATATGTACATATTTGTTATAGGTTCGTGAATCAACCAGTGGCCATGTCTTACTTCCCGACGAAGTAAAATTCTGTGAAAGTGAGGTATAGTCCCACTTTTAAAATCTAATATTTTGGGATGAGAATACATGCAATTTTATAAATGTTTTACGAAATAGACACAAGTAAATGAAACTACATTATATGGGTGAATGATCGAAGCCGAATATGCCCCTTTTTAGCTTGGTAGCCTAAGAATTTGGGAACAGACCCCCAAATTGACGCGAATCCTAAAGATAGATCTATCGGATCCAACAAGCCCCATTCTGGAATTTGGAATGCTTTAGTACTTCGAAATTATCATGTCCGATGGGTGTCCCGGAATGATGGGGATATTCTATATGCATCTTGTTAATGTCGGTTACCAGGTGTTCACCATATGAATGATTTTTATCTCTATGTATGGGATGTATATTGAAATATGAAATCTTGTGGTCTATTATTACGATTTGATAAATATATAGGTTAAACCTATAACTCACCAACATTTTTGTTGACGTTTAAAGCATGTTTATTCTCAGGTGATTATTAAGAGCTTTCGCTGTTGCATGCTAAAATATGGACAAGATTTGGTGTCAGCATATTTGTATTATATTGTTTAAAACTGCATTCGAGATTTATTTTGTTGTAACATATTAATATTGTAAACCAATATGTATTGGTAGTATGTAAGTGTGATATTTTTTAGATTATCATTTCTGGATAATCTAGGTGGTGTCCTTTTAATCTTGTCGATAAAATAAAGGTTATGGTTTGTTTTAAAAAAACGAATGCAGTCTTTGAAAAACGTCTCATATAGAGGTCAAAACCTCACAACGAAATCAATTAATATGGAACATTTATAATCAATATGAACGGGACATTTCATTTTTGTTGATTGATGAATGTTCCATCTTCTAGTTGCTTGATTTGTAGTTCAAGAAAGAACTTGAGTTCACCCATCATGCTCATTTCAAACTCATCATGCATTAACTTAGAAAATCATTGCTAAGAGATTTGTTAGTAGATCCAAATACAATATCATCAACATATATTTGAATTATGTCTAAATCCTTTTCATGCCTTTTGATAAAGAGTGTATTATCAATTTTTCCCATTTCAAACCCATTATTTATTAAGAATATTCTAAGTCTTTCATACCATGCTCTAGGGGCTTGTTTAAGTCCATAGAGAGCCTTTTTAAGTTTATAAACATGATAAGGTTTTTCAAAATCTTCAAACCCCGGAGGTTGTGATACATAAACTTCTTCATTTATGACACCATTTAAAAAGGCACTTTTGACATCCATTTGATAAAGTTTGAAATTATTAGCACATGCATATGCAAGAAGTATTCTTATTGACTCTAGCCTAGCAATGGGAGCAAATGTTTCATCATAATCAATTCCCTCTTGTTGGCTATATCCTTGTGCAACTAGTCTAGCTTTGTTTCTAACTACTTTTCCATCCTCATCTAGTTTATTTCTATAGACCCATTTTGTACCTATGATGTTGCTCTTACTCGGTAAAGGAACCAAATCCCATACATCACTCCTTTGGAATTGATTTAATTCCTCTTGCATAGCTTCTATCCAACTTTCATCTAATAGGGCTTCCTTAATATTTTTGGGTTCTATTTGTGAGATAAAAGCATAATTGGCAATTAGGTTAAATGCTTGTGACCTAGTGGTTCTAGTGTTGATGTCTCCTATGACTTGGTCTATGGGATGATCTTTTATTTGTTTAATATCTATTGAGGATGCTAAGTTATCTTTACTTGGTTTCAAATGAGATCCGTCCTCATTTGTGTCATTGAACTCGACTTGAGTTGGCATTATTTCTATAGCATCTTGTTCGATCATATCATCATCCTCTAAAGGTTTAGTCTTAGGTGGTGGAGGAGTTTCATCAAATGTGACATCTAGGGATTCTTTTATGACATTAGTATATTTATTTAGAACCCTATATGCCTTACTTTCTAACGAATATCCTAAGAACACTCCTTCGTAAGCTTTAGGCTCAAACTTTGTAAGATATTCCTTTTTGTTCAGGATAAAGCATTTGCACCCGAATACTCTAAGATGACTTACGGTTGATTTTCTACCATTTAAAATTTCATAAGGTGTTTTATCCATTGATGGCCTAATTAAGACTCTATTTTGAATGTAGGTGGAGGTGGCAATGGCTTCACTCCAAAACTTTTGAGGTATTGATTGTTCATTTAACATAGTTCGACTCATTTCTTGAAGAGTTCGGTTTTTCCTTTCAACAACCCCATTGGATTGAGGTGTGCGAGGAGCCGAGAAGTTATGAGTAATACCATTTAAATCACAAAAGACTCCAAATTGAGCATCATTATCAAATTCTCTACCATGATCCCTTCGTATTGTTACTATAGTACAACCAAGCAAATTTTGTATCTTAGTAGCAAAAATTATAAATCTTTCACATGCTTCATTTTTATGCTTTAGAAATAGTGTCCATGTATATCTTGAAAAATCATCTACTATTACTAAAGTATAAAAATTTTCTCCATAACTTTGAACAGCCGATAGCCCAAATAAGTCCATGTGCAAAAGTTCTAAACATCTTTTAGTAGAAATGAAATTCTTAGGTTTATGACTTGTATAAACTTGTTTTCCTACTTTGCATGCATCACAAAAATGGCTTTCATATTTTAATTTAGGCAAGTCTCTAACTATGTCCTTTGAGGATATGTTATGAATTAGTTTCATGTTAGCATGCCCTAGTCTCCTATGCCACAATGTAGTAGTATCATGTATAGATGTGAGACATATATCTACATGCTTAAAGTCATCCAATTTGCATGTATAAAGACCTTTCTTCCTAATTCCATTTATGACACTTTTACCATCTTTTATTATGTGTGATGAATTTTTAGTAAATGTCATGTTATATCCTTTGTCACATATTCTTCCTACACTTAGCAAGTTAAAGCTTAAGTTTTTAATGTGTAACACATTATCAAGTGTAATATTTTGATTAGTAATGTTACCTTTACCGACGATTTTTTCCTTTCACATCACCACCAAAGATTACATCACCTCTATTATGCTCCGAATACTTTGTGAAGAATTATTTGTTACCCGTCATGTGTGTTGTACATCCGCTATCAATTATCCATTCTTCATTTTGTACAACACCATTGAGATAAACCTACATATGATTAATCAATAACTTTGGTACCCAATGTTTATTGGGTCCGGGATGATTAGCATTAAAGATTCCTACTCTAACCCATTTCTTAACAATTTTAATTTTGTTGTTCTTTTTAGTTTTGACTCAATTTTTAGAGTTTTGATTAATCATTTTTCTTGAAGAATTTTTTGCAAATGATTTGATTTCTTTTCCTCCTGTCTTAACTTGATTGGTTATGAAGGCCTTTGGTTTTGGTGTTTCTACTACTTGAGGTCTAACAAACACTATTGGCTTATGTTTAGATGATTTTGTTTCAAGAGTATTTTCCTTGTATCCTAGCCCTTGTTTGTCATTTGTTGATTTTTGAGCACTTAAAATGTTTTCTAACACTTTACTACTCCCGTCATATTTTGAAAACTTAATTTTATTTTCAAGTAGTTTGTTAGTTTTGTTCAAGGCATAGTTTTCATGTTTTAAGTCATCACATGTAAGACATTCTTGTGAGTTAGATATTCTTTCTTTAAGTTGTAAGATTTTTAACCTAAGTAAGTTATTTTCTTCCTTTAGACTTGTATTTTTGTCACTTACTTTACTACTCAAGGTACACAATTTAGCAAAGTTGGCAATACTAAACTCAAAGGAATTTTGAAGTACCTCATTGTCGTTTTGTCTGACTTGTGATCCTTTGTCGTCATCATTTGGTATGTCAATGTCCATGAGACACGTTTCCTTTCCTTCTTCTTGAGTGTCGTTTTCTTCATCGTCCCACGCACCTCCAAGAAAGGCCTTTTCATTCTTTCTTTTAGGACATTCACTTATTAAGTGATTTGGATCACCACACCCAAAACATTTTTGCACAAACTTTTTCTTGGGATTGAATGGCGTCTTCCTTTGTTCCATCGGAGGGCGAACTTGGTTTCCCGGTCTTCGGTAGAATTTCTTAAATGAGCGAACAATAAATGTGAGTTGCTCATCATCATTGAGAATATCATCATCGTCATCATCAATGTCATATTCATCATGAATCTTAGCCTTTAGAGCGATTGACTTGTTCTTTTCTCTCTTGGCCTTTTCTAACTCATCATCTTTATCTAGGATGACCTCATATACTTTGAGATTTCCAATGAGTTTGTCTAGAGTTAGCTTTTCCGCATTCTTTGATTCGTCAATTACCGTCACCTTTGGTCTCCATCTTGATGGTAGAGCCCTTAAGAACTTACGAACATATTGTTTATCAGTGTAAGTTGTACCTAGAGCTTTCAAACTTGAACAAATATTGTTAAATCTAGTGTAGGCACTATCTATTTTTTCATAATCTTCAATAGCAAATTGTTCATATTTAGTTATAAGAAATTCTACCTTTATTTTCTATGACTTGTGGGTTTCCAAGATGAGTAACCATGATACTATCCCAAATTTTCTTAGCACTACCCATCATAAAAACCCTCTCATATTCTTTCCTAGGTAATGCATTAAAAATGGTCATTTTAGCCTCATAGTTTTTGCCTACTTCTATCTTATGTTCCTTAGTCCATTCTTCTTCGGGTATATATATTTTAGTTTTCTTATCATCACTAACCTTAAATGGAACATGATCACCTTTAGTAATAATATTCGAATAGTCTATATCTTTGGAACGGACATACGTTTCAAATTGATGCTTCCAATAGCAAAATCCTTCACTTTCAAGAAGTGGAGGTCTTTGCATGGAACATCCTTCACTATAGTTCAAGTTCTCAAATTTTTGTTCCATGATCTTAAACTCTAAGGTTTGCAAAAATTAGTTTTTATTTCGAATTAGTAATTTTGACAAAACGTTTAGAGCAACCGCTCTGATACCAATTGTAAGTAGCTAGGGGGTGAATAGTTACTTAGTCAATTTTTAAAAATTTTCTTTAGCGTTTTATTGAACTTGAACTTGATATAGTGTGATTTGAAATGTTTGTTCTCTAATAATGCTAGCAACACAAATATATGTTAAATTGTAAGTAAAAGATAAGGGAAGAGAGAACAAACACAATGATTTATAGTGGTTCGGGAAGATGTTAACTAATCTTCCTTAATCCACTCCTCAATTCTACGAATTGAAATTTTTCTTCACTATGATACTCCAAACTCGGTGGAGTGTCCGGATACAACACTAGTACTTCGATAAGCTGCACCTTGTGAACTCTTACGTCCCTTTGAAGACTTCACAAACACCTATAGCTCTTACCACAAGATCCTAATGAACTTATCCTAGTGAAAACACAACTATCCTCTAGAACCCTTTAAGAATATAGTTTACAAGTAAACTTACAACTTTAAGCTTACAAGTACTCTTGCTAGAATCACTCTAAAAGATTACAAATTAAGTATAAGAATGATATCAGTAAGTATGAGAAAATATGAGTGCAAGAGGTGAGTCTTCAAATGCTTCAAGGATTGGCTTTTATAGGAAAGAGAAATCTGCCTGGAAGTCATACGGCTCACTGCACGGTCGACCGTGTACCTCTGACATCTGATTCTTATGGCCGTTTTTGTCCTTTGAAAATTGTCATTTTCCCTTGTTGAATAGCTGCAACTAGAGGCCAATTACTTCTGAAATTATCCTCATTACCCTTTATGTTTTGGACATAAGCTTGGAAGTTGACATGTCCTCTAAAGAAGAAAGTCTTCAATCTTTGACCATTTGTCATTGATTACCAAAAGAGGTAATTGCAGATTTTTGTCTCTTGACAAACCATTATCTTCCAAAAGCTTCATCAACCTTTGTTAATTACTTGTCATTTAGCTTATGGGAGTATCTTGCCCTTTAGAACATTGTTACAACTTAAATGAACTAGTTTGAATCTAGTTTGAACACAATGATTCTTGTTATATCTTGACTAGACTTGAACTAATTACATTCTTATACAAATAATGATACATAGAGCTAATGGGAGAGCAACTCTTTAATTGAGACTTTAATGATCATTATTAGTATGTTTAAATGATACTATGTATTGGGGTAAGGAGATATGCCACTTGAGTGTTTTAGCCTAAATCAAGCTTAAAGTGTCATTAAGATGTCATTAGGTGTGATTAGTGAAAATTAACATCTTTTGATTCAAAACTCTTTTTAGATCAAAGAGGGCAACTATTATAAGCATGTTAAAAAGGGTTTTGTAAATTATAGATGTCGAGAACTAGTCGAACTTTATTTGGTCAAGATTGTTAAAAGAGAAAATTGCGGTCAGGCTGCGGTCGTCCGTGAAGTCAACCGTAGGTTTACAGTTTTAGAAAAACTTGAACTCTTTGGTGCAGGACACACACGGTTGGTGTCACGGTCGACCGTGGTGCAGCCATGTAAAATTTTTCCCAAGATAATTACTTAAGTATTGGTCTTTTGCTAGAGATAGTTTAGGCTCATGAACTTATGTCGTCCTACATATGATTAATTACTAGGTTCTTGTGAGTCATCATCAAAACAAAGTGATTAATTTTGAATATTATGATTTGAATCTTAACCAACATATACATTGATCATGTAAAACCATTCTTAAGAATATATATTTGACATGTCCAATGTCATGACTTCGACATGTATTCGAAAATTCATCGCTTATCTATCGATGTCGTTCTCTAGTCTTAGCAAAGATATAGACTCGCACGAACGAGTGAAAATGAAGTAGTAATAGGTTATACATGCAATTTAGTTATTTAACTATTGCTTCCTTGTGCAATGTAAGAAAAAAAAAAATCAAAGAGAATGAGTCACAGAACAGTTCATTTCTTTACAGAACAGTTCATTTCTTTAGTCATCTAAGACCACTTCCAACTATGACGTCCTTCTTTCTCATCACACACTGTCACATCAGCGTTACATCAACATTTTCTCTCAATTTCCTCCCATCACGTGACCATCACATACCACTCTCAACCATGCATGATATACTTCTACCTCATCACATGATCCACCTTTTATTGTGTAATATTAAACTTATTATTTCAAGTATTTATATTATCTAATATCAAACTTATAAATTAATTAAAATTAAAACAATTAAAATATCATTACAAAAAATATAATATTACACCAATCTTTAAAACAATTCATTAAATTTAAGATATTTAAAAATAGGATTACATAAATTAATAATACGATTACATAAATTAAAAATAGGATTAAATAGATTAAAAACTTCCTAAAAATTTCTTCGAATAATTAATAAAACGAATCTTGACTCAATTCTGAAAATTCATCACTTTTGTAATCACATTAAGAACTTTCATTTATGTATAAAAAAAACACAATACTTATAGAGTGTATCTCGGCTTCCCCTATTATTTCCTATCATTCTTTATTATACATAACAAACTCAAATGATTTTTGTCTTCTTCGAATCACAAAATGGCCGTGTGGCCGAAAGGTATTTCTTGTTTAAGAAACTCAAACAATTTTGATGAATTAAAGTCACAAACATTTATATCATGGAACGATCTTTTCTGTCCATTCGCGTATAACTTGAAGTTATCTTGAAGTTCAACCTCAAAATAGAGGTCAATTAGAACAATATCGTTATCTGAATTGTTGTTGGGTTGAGACTTTTTAAAAAAAATAAAAAAATTAGAGTAGAAAGTTTGATGAAGTGGTTTGTTCTTGTGTAGAAAGTCGATGAAATGGTTTTGTAGTAGTTAAATGAAAGTGTATAAAATGAATGGAAATGGTAGAGGTGGAAGTAAATGAAAGTGTTAAAATGTATGAAAATTGTTGGTATGGGTTAGTTTATATAATGTATTAAAAAATATATATGAATGTTTATGTTTGAATTTATCCGTCGTTGAGTGAGTAACGGCTAAAAAGTCCTTTGAGTTTGTCACATTGACTCGTGATCAAATATGCTATATAATGAAAAAATGTAGGGCAATGCTGGTTGTGATGGCCCCGTCAAAACACTTAACGGCTTTGTCACTTGATCCCACAGCTTGATCGAACTTAAATGAATTTAACAAACGACATTGCATTCTTTTATTTCAAAAGTTTCCCAAAAAGGAAAGCATACCAAAAATATGTAGTTTAAAATAACCCAACATATTAATTAATCATAGTTGACACAAAACATTGCCAACAAACCCACAAATTTAAATTATCCAAAAACAGAATGCAAGCTTAAGTTTCATAATTGTTTCATAAAATCTGCCTAAATGCATGCAGACTCTTCTAAACACAGTGGAAGCATCACATAAACTCAAGTACCTATGAAAACATGCGAGTAAACTGTCAACACAAAGGTTGAGTGAATTATAGGTTTAAATAACTGAATAAACTTTAGACCACAAGATTTAAAAATGTTAGAAAACATTAAACATTATTCCATTATCAATGAGCCACCTGGTAACCACTTAACCCTTTATTTACCCTTACCAAATACAATAAATGATATACATCGGACAGTGTATCTACAACAAAATACGAAGTACTAAACATTCCGATTATAAATTGCTAGAGCGACTAGCTCGAAATGGGGTTGTCAAACCCGATAGATCTATCCGTAGGATTCGCGTTCACCAGTGATTACAGTTACCAGAATAGGGAATATTTTTGTCCAACTCACAATGAATAATTTAAATTTAATTGTCACTTGTGTCTAAACGTGAAATAAAATGCATGTAATCACATCCCAAAAATATACTTTGAAAAGTATGTAAAAACGGGACTATAACTCACCTTAATATTCACGAAGTAACCAACACAAATAAGCGAACAACAAATGAGTACAGTGATCAGGAATGATCACAACGCCGACCTATAAATAAAGCAGGTCGATATAAATAACTAACTTAGGTCAAATCTTAGTATGATAGCTATTGTACATGTTGCAAGTAGACATAGAATAATACTCAGCATGCATCGGTTTAATCGGAACAGCGTACGAACACACACTTTCTATTTTTAGAAAGTTTCTATTTTTAGCAGGTTTCCATTTTTGGAAAGTTTCTATTTTAGGAAAGTTTCTATTTTTAGAAAGTTTCTATTTTTGGAAAGTTTCTATTTTTGGAAAGTTTCTAAATTTAGAAAGTTGCTATTTTTGGAAAGTTTATAAGTTACGAAAGTTTCCTTAATTAGAAAATCAACAAAAGTCAACTGAAAGTCAAAGTCAACCGAAAGTCAACTCAAAAGTCAACCTTGGTCAAACATAGTCAACGTTAATTTTAAAAGTGTAAGTTATAATAATAATGTAAGTTATAATGTTTATTAAAGTTAAATATGTATAATTATGTCATAACATAAGTTTAATTAAATTAAAATGAATTATTAAAGTTAATATAAGTTTAAATGATATAATTAATATAACATAAGTATTTAATTAATTAATTAAAAATTAGTCATAATATAAGTATTATTAATTAATAATAAATTTTAAATCATATCATAAGTATTATTAATTAATAATGAATTATTAATCATATCATAAGTTTCTAATTATAATCATTAAATCATAAGTATTTAATAATTAAATTATAATTAAATAATAACTAAGCCTTATAATAATTAAATAATTAATTAATCCTTTTTATAAGTCTTATAATAATAATCTTATAATATAAGTTTAATACTTATCATAAGTATTTTCCATTAATAATAAAAGTATTATTAATTATAAGTTTAATTAAAATGTTAATTAAATCATAAGTAATAATTAAATGATATAATAAATATATATCATAAGTCTTAAATTATAATAATTACTTTTTATATCATAAGTAATTTAATAATAATGAAAATCATTATTTATATCATGAGTTTTAATTAATAACCATAAGTTTTAAATCAAAAGTTCTTCGAGTCATATCTTGAGCCCCGGGTGTCGGTTTTCGGCGAGCCTTATATATATCTCTGCCTAATCAAACCACCCGACACATTGGTGCACTCAAGAACACACTAATAACAGTACCCAAGTCGTGATGATCAGCCATTACACCACTTGGAACTTCAATTCTTTCAAAATCATGATTTAGTCATAACGGGTGATCTGTGGCTCGGATTTAGATGACCCGAACATGAAAGTTCGTCCCATCATCAATTCTAACACACTAGTACACCCTAAAGACTCTAAAAGTGGTCACAAAGTCAGACCAAACCTGGTTGAATTCGTTTTCATAATTCAATCTTAACAAAACACCATTTCAATCATATCTAGAGCTCCGGGAATCGAAACGACATGAATCCGGAGTCTAAAATCAATGTCTTGATGAGAGGAACTCATATAACTACTTTATTTTCACTTTTATATCAGTTACAATATCATAAATGAACAAAAAAGCTGCTGTCCCAATCAAATCAAACCGAAAACATATGTATTTGAGCAATTCTACGCATACAATCATCATTACAATAACGAGTAATCATCATACTATTAAAATAAACATCAAAAACAGGAAAGTAATGAAAAATTAAAAATTCTAGGGTTAGGGTTTATACCCTAATCGAGAAACAAGTAGTATAATCGCGTAGAGGAGATTGAGAGGAACACGTTGATGCTAATTGATTGATGATCCAAGCTCTAAAATTGATGTAGGATGTTGATGATGGTGATGGTGGTGTCGTCGCCCAAAAAGGAGGAAGGGAGGAGGAGAGCAAACTAGGTTTTGATAAAATTAGGAATGTGAAAAATAAAACCAAAAAAATGGAAAAATGGGGAGTATACTCCCTCCCCTTGGTTTCGGCCGATGGGTTGAGTGGGGTGGGTCCCACTTGGCCCATTTTTGTTAAATGTGGATTTAATAGTGGCAGAAAAATGCCCGAACGAAACCCGAAACGCGAAAACACGCTTACGCGATTAAAAATTTGGAGAGATAACAAATACGCGACGAAAAATAAATATAAATACTATATAAAATCATATGATCTAAAAATATCATATTTAAAATATTTAGGATTTAAAAATCCCAAAAGCTCGACCGTTGGTTTAAAACCGAAAAGATTCGCCGGATAGGAATCCGCGACACGTAGAAACGTATAACTTAAAAATATGAATACAAATATTCACATAACACATAATAATTAATATATATATTATTAAAAAAATAATAATATAGATCATAGACATGACGGGGCTCGAAAAACAGTTAACAGTCGTTAAATAATTAACGGTAAAAGATAACGGAAAAAGTAGGGTCGTGACAGTACCTTCCCGTTACGAAAATTTCGTCCCAAAATTTAAGCAGGTGCAGGGGTTGACTCAGCATCTGGGAACAAATGCGGGTACTTCTGCTTCATCTGATCTTCACGCTTCCAAGTGAACTCGGGACCGCGTCTGGCGTTCCATCTAACTCGAACGATAGGAATTCAGCTCTGCTTAAGAGTCTTAACTTCTTGGTCCATAATTTCAATAGGTTCCTCATTAAAATGTAGCTGCTTATCAACATGAAGTTCCTCAAGAGGAATAGTCTTATCGGCCTCGGCCAAACACTTCTTCAGATTCGATACATGAAAGACATCGTGAACAGCACTGAGTTCTTGTGGTAACTTCAAACGATAAGCCGCCGGTCCAACTCTCTCAATGATCTCAAACGGTCCAACAAAACGAGGACTCAACTTTCCACTTTTACCAAAACGTATCACACATTTCCAAGGTGAAACCTTTAACATAACACAGTCGCCAACTTGAAATTCTACATCTTTCCTTCCCTTATCGGCATAACTCTTTTGCCGACTTCTGGCGGTTCTCAATCTTTCCTTAATCTGTACGATCTTCTCGGTAGTCTCATGAATAATTTCTGGACCTGTGAGTTGAGCATCCCCAACCTCATTCCAGCAGACAGGAGACCTACACTTTCTGCCATACAGAGCTTCAAATGGTGCGGCTTTAATACTTGCATGATAACTGTTGTTATAAGAAAACTCAGCTAGCGGCAAATATTTATTCCACCCATTACCAAAATCAATAACACACGCTCGTAACATATCTTCTAACGTCTGAATGGTCCTTTCACTCTGACCATCCGTTTGAGGATGATAAGCGGTGCTCATATCTAACTTAGTTCCCAAGGCTTCCTGTAAGGATCGCCAAAACCTCGATACAAATAGACTGTCTCGGTCTGAAATAATAGATACAGGAACACCATGTCTAGAAACAATCTCCTTCAAATACAAGCGAGTAGGCTTCTCCATCGAATCTGTTTCCTTAATTGGCAAAAAGTAAGCCGACTTAGTGAGTCGATCTACAATCACCCAAATGGTGTCGTAGCCACCCGCTACCCTCGGTAACTTAGTAATAAAATTCATCGTAATTCCTTCCCACTTCCACTCGGGAATCTCAGGTTGCAACAAAAGTCCAGACGGTTTTTGATGTTCAGCTTTAACTTTAGCACAGGTCGAACACTTAGCCACAAACTTAGTCACATCACCTTTCAAATTAGGCCACCAATACAGCTCCTTAAGATCATGATACATCTTTCCTGAACCAGGATGAATAGAGTACCTAGATTTATGAGCCTCGTCTAAAACAAGTTGTCGCAGTTCACCAAACTTCGGAACCCAAAGACGTCCCGCAAAGTATCTAGTACCATCTGCTCATACCTCAAACTTCTTAGCCATACCTCTTACGTTCTCTTTCACAAAATTTTCTTCCTTTAAGGCTTCTTGTTGTGCCTCAAGAATCTGCCTTGCGAGGTTTGTTCTAATTGTCATATTCAAGGCTCTAAACCTGCGAGGTTCAGCTCTTTCTTTACGACTCAACGCATCTGCCACAACAGTGGCTTTACCCGGATGATATAAAAGTTCACAATCATAATCATTCAACGTCTCAATCCATCTTCGTTGTCTCATGTTCAACTATTTCTGATCGAGGATATGTTGAAGACTTTTGTGATCTGTGTACACAGTACTCTTGACCCCATACAAATAATGTCTCCAAATCTTAAGCGCAAAAACAACGGCCCCCAACTCCAAATCATGAATTGTATAATTTTGCTCGTGAATCTTCAACTGACGTGACGCGTACGCAATAACTTTCTTTCGTTGCATCAAAACACAACCAAAACCTTGACGTGAAGCATCACAATAAACAACAAAATCATCATTACCCTCAGGTAGTGACAATATCGAAGCGGTAGTCAACTTCTTCTTCAAAATCTGAAAAGCAGTCTCTTGTTCATCCTTCCACTCATACTTCTTCCCCTTGTGCGTTAAAGCAGTCAGAGGTTTCGCTATACGAGAAAAATCTTGAATGAACCTTCTATAGTAACCTGCCAATCCTAGAAACTGACGAATCTGAGTAGGAGTTTTCGGAGTTTCCCACTTTTCAATCACCTCAATCTTAGCAGGATCTACTTGTATTCCTTGTTTACTAATAATATGTCCAAGGAATTGAACTTCTCGTAACCGGAAAGCACACTTAGAGAACTTAGCGTACAACTCTTCTTTTCTTAACAGATCGAGCACTAACTTCAAATGTTCTTCGTGCTCTTCATCACTCTTCGAATAAATAAGGATGTCGTCGATGAACACAATAACGAATTTGTCCAAATAGGGTCTACACACAGTTTATGAGGTCCATGAACACAGCAGGTGTATTTGCCAATCCGAACGGCATAACAAGAAACTCTAAGTGACCGTAACGTGTGCGAAAAGCAGTTTTCGAAACATCAGATTCTTTAACGCGCAACTGATGATAGCCGGAACGAAGATCGATTTTAGAATAAACAGACGAACCTTGACGCTGATCGAACAGATCATCAATTCTCGGAAGAGGGTATCGGTTTTTAACAGTAAGCTTGTTCAACTCAATATAATCAATGCACAAACAAAAAGAACCATCCTTCTTCTTAACAAACAGAACAGGAGCTCCCCAAGGGGACGAACTAGGATGAATGAAACCCTTGTCTAACAACTCACGGAGTTGACTTGACAATTCTTGAAGTTCGGAAGGCGCAAGTCGATAAGGAGCACGTACCACAGGAGCAGCACGAGGAACAAGATCAATTTGAAATTCTATCGCGCGTTGCAGCGGAAGGCCGGGTAAATCTTCGGGAAATACCTCGGGGAAATCTCTAACAACATGAACATCACCAATGCTCTTCGTTTCTTTATCGGGATCAACAACATGGGCTAGAATAGCATGACAGCCTTTGTGAAGATGTTTATGAACTTTCAAACAGCTAATAAGATTTAACTGTCTGCATTTCTTATCTCCAAAAACCATCAGCGGCTCTCCAACCACATTAGTAATACGAATAGCTTTCTCATAACACACAATCTCAGCACGATTCGCAGACAACCAATCCATGCCAATAACAATGTCAAAACATCCTAGGTCAATCGGTACCAAATCTATCTCAAAATCTCTACCATCCAGATTAATGTTACATTTACGATACACAGTCTTAGCAGTAAGCACTTTAACATTTTCTATTTCAACAACATAAGTATTGTCTAAAGCAGTTAACGGTGTTTTGATTTTTGAACTTAATTTACTCGACACAAAACTTAAATCAGCCCCTGAATCAAATAGTACATAAACTGATAAATCGTTGATCGAGAACGTACCCGTAACAAGTTTAGGATCTTCCTCAGCATCCCTGGTGTTAATGTTGAATGCTCTTCCACGTGCATTCTCAGTAGTCTTCTTGTTAGGACAGGCATCACGGAAATGCCCCAGCTTCCCACACTCGTAACAAACCCTCTGATTACCACCATTATTCGACTTTCCATTACCATTACCATTCCCACCTCTATTACCAGTATTATTACTATTATTATCACCTGCAGCAGGAGTAGCAGAACCCGACAGAAGCACCGTACAATCTTTAGCAATGTGTCCCTATTTGGAACACCTCTTACAAGTAACCGTGCAATATCCATCATGAGCCTTATAACATCGAGGACACACACGCTGATTTTGGTTACTAGCACCGGAAGTATCTTGTTTCTTTTGCTGACCTCTGTTCTGCTTGCGGTTATTATCCCACTTCCCTTTTCCATTATCAGCCTTCTTAACAACCTCTTCACTGGCATCGGTCACAGCAGCCTTACTCCTCCTTAAAATCTTATCATTAAGCTTATGAGCCATAGACATAGCAGCTTCGATAGTTTGGGGCTCACTAGACTCAACCCCATGCTCAATTTTCTCAGATAACCCATCAATGTAAGCTTCAATCTTAAGATTCTCATCAGCATAAACATTAGGACGCAACAAAGTCAACTCGAAGAACCTTTGCTCGTAGGCATCTAATTCGGTGCCCTTCATTTTCAAGTTCTTAAGTTCAACCTCTAACTTCTTAAGTTCACCCCTAGGACGATAACGGGTGATCATTCTTTCCTTGAAATTATTCCAAGTTAAACCATAATCCACATCATTTCCCAAACTATTAACCAAGTTGTTCCACCAGGTCAATGCACTATCCTTAAGAGTGCAGCTAGCAAAACTAACCTTGTCCTCCTCTCGGACTCAACTAACCATGAAAATAGACTCAATCTTCTCGAACCAGCGGGTAAGTCCTATGGGTCCTTCCGTACCACTGAATTCTTGTGGACGACTTTCCATGAACGTTTTGTGGGAGCATCCCACCTGATTGTTGTTATTCGCATTAGCATTAGCATTTGCAGCCATAGCAGCAGCTATCCCTTTGGAGATAAGACGTTGCATACGGGCTTCGTTGGACTCTCTAGGAGGCATGATCTTCAAAACAGAATAACACAACCATTAGTACTAAGAATAATACCAGTGTTATAAAGGAATAGATCGAACACGAAAAGATTAACCATTAAAATAATAGTCAGTAAACACTATGAGTAATAACATGACAGTTATGATAGTTATAGAAATAGCCACCACATGCATACATATTTTATGATAACATCATACAACATACATAGCACCTAACATACATGATCTACATTACACATAATATAACATGCCATGAGTCACAACATCAGAAATAAAATGTGATAATGATAATAGATGTCATAAAAATAACCATCCATACATAATGAAAAACATCCCATAACAAAACCTTAATAAAATCCTCGGCAAAACGCTGTACATAACTCAAAAATGTATGTATAAAAGGACATTAAGTCTTATGAAATAAATAATCAATCATGAATCATCATATCACCTCTGCTTAGAGCGGGTGTGATAAGCTGGGCTGGCATGAATCTCGGCAGGAGTCTCATACTTCCGCAACTTTCCTTTCACTTCTTCCAACTCTGCCTTCAAACCACGAACTGTGCTCTCAAGAGCCTCGAACTTAGCGCCTAACTCACGGTTACGCTTACGATTCTCGACCCCAACATTATGCTTGAAACTGACGAACGAATCCATACTAGCTCAAATCTCGTCCATCACCTCGTTATGCGGCAAGATACGCATACAATCACTAAGAGCATTAATACGCGTCTTGTCGGTGTAAGCTCTGTTCATGTGAGTGAGGGTGGAAAAGTAGTAGTGAACAGGATCATCGATCAAAGGTTGATCAGCACGTCGTCTGGCAGCAGTCGAAGGAGCAGGAACAGAGTTGTTGCTCGAAGTCGACATCTGTAAACAGTAAAACTACAAACCACATACCAAATAGGAATAAATGCTTATGATATATATCATATGAAATGAAATGCATAATAATGCTATAGCAAAAGGGTCGGGCTGTAGACTAGACTCTAATGCATCCTAATAACCACGGGTTGACCACATTAAGACCGCCTAGTTTCCTACAACCAGAGCTCTGATACCAACTGTGATAGCCCCGTCAAAACACTTAACGGCTCCGTCACTTGGTCCCACAGCTTGATCGAGCTTAAATGAATTTAACAAACGACATTGCATTCTTTTATTTCAAAAGTTTCCCAAAAAGGAAAGCATACCAAAAATATGTAGTTTAAAATAACCCAACATATTAATTAATTATAGTTGACACAAAACATTGCCAACAAACCCACAAATTAAAATTATCCAAAAACAGAATGCAAGCTTAAGTTTCATAATTGTTTCATAAAATCTGCCCAAATGCATGCAGACTCTTCTAAACACAGCGGAAGCATCACATAAACTCAAGTACCTGTGAAAACATGCGAGTAAACTGTCAACACAAAGGTTGAGTGAATTATAGGTTTAAATAATTGAATAAACTTTAGATCACAAGATTTAAAAATGTTAGAAAACATTAAACATTATTCCATTATCAATGAACCACCTGGTAACCACTTAACCCTTTATTTACCCTTACCAAACACAATAAATGATATACACTGGACAGTGTATCTACAACAAAATACGAAGTACTAAACATTCCGATTATAAATTGCTAGCGCGACTAGCTCGAAATGGGGTTGTCAAACCTGATAGATCTATCTGTAGGATTTGCGTTCACCAGTGATTACAGTTACTAGACTAGGGAATATTTTTGTCCAACTCACAATGAATAATTTAAATTTAATTGTCACTTGTGTCTAAACGTGAAATAAAATGCTTGTAATCACATTCCAAAAATATACTTTGAAGAGTATGTAAAAACGGACTATAACTCACCTTAATAGTAACGAAGTAACCAACATAAATAAGCGAACAGCAAATGAGTACAGTGATCAGGAATGATCACAACGCCGACCTATAAATAAAGCAGGTCGATATAAATAACTAACTAAGGTCAAGTCTTAGTATGATAGCTATTGTACATGTTGCAAGTAGACATAGAACAATACTCAGCATGCATCGGTTTGATCGAAACAGCGTACGGACACACACTTTCTATTGTTAGAATGTTTATAATTTTAGCAGGTTTCTATTTTAGGAAAGTTTCTATTTTTGGAAAGTTTCTATTTTTGGAAAGTTTCTATTTTTGGAAAGTTTCTAAATTTAGAAAGTTGCTATTTTTGGAAAGTTTATAAGTTACGAAAGTTTTCTTAATTAGAAAGTCAACAAAAGTTAACTGAAAGTCAAAGTCAACCGAAAGTCAACTCAAAAGTCAACCTTGGTCAAACATAGTCAACGTTAATTTTAAAAGTGTAAGTTATAATAATAATGTAAGTTATAATGTTTATTAAAGTTAAATATGTATAATTATGTCATAACATAAGTTTAATTAAATTAAAATGAATTATTAAAGTTAATATAAGTTTAAATGATATAATTAATATAACATAAGTATTTAATTAATTAATTAAATATTAGTCATAATATAAGTATTATTAATTAATAATAAATTTTAAATCATATCATAAGTATTATTAATTAATAATGAATTATTAATCATATCATAAGTTTCTAATTATAATCATTAAATCATAAGTATTTAATAATTAAATTATAATTAAATAATAACTAAGCCTTATAATAATTAAATAATTAATTAATCCTTTTTATAAGTCTTATAATAATAATCTTATAATATAAGTTTAATACTTATCATAAGTATTTTCCATTAATAATAAAAGTATTATTAATCATAAGTTTAATTAAAATGTTAATTAAATCATAAGTAATAATTAAATGATATAATAAATATATATCATAAGTCTTATATTATAATAATTACTTTTTATATCATAAGTAATTTAATAATAATGAAAATCATTATTTATATCATGAGTTTTAATTATTAACCATAAGTTTTAAATCAAAAGTTCTTCGGGTCATATCTTGAGCCCCGGGTGTCGGTTTTCGGCGAGCCTTATATATATCTCTGCCTAATCAAACCACCCGACACATTGGTGCACTCAAGAACACACTAAGAACAGTACCCAAGTCGTGATGATCAGCCATTACACCACTTGGAACTTCAATTCTTTCAAAATCATGATTTAGTCATAACGGGTGATATGTGGCTCGGATTTAGATGACCCGAATATGAAAGTTCGTCCCATCATCAATCCTAACAGACTAGTACATCCTAAAGACTCTAAAAGTGGTCACAAAGTCATACCATACCTGGTTCAATTCATTTTCATAATTCAATCTTAACAAAACACCATTTCAATCATATCTAGAGCTCCGGGAATTGAAACGACATGAATCCGAAGTCTAAATTTAATGTCTTGATGAGAGGAACTCATCTAACTACTTTATTTTCACTTTTATATCAGTTAAAATATCAGAAATGAACGAAAAAGCTGCTGTCCCAATCAAATCAAACCGAAAACATCTGCATTTGAGCAATTCTACGCATACAATCATCATTACAATAACGAGTAATCATCATACTATTAAAATAAACATCAAAAACAGAAAAGTAATGAAAAATTAAAAATTCTAGGGTTAGGGTTTATACCCTAATCGAGAAACAAGTAGTATAATCGCGTAGAGGAGATTGAGAGGAACACGTTGATGCTAATTGATTGATGATCCAAGCTCTAAAATTGATGAAGGATGTTGATGATGGTGATGGTGGTGTCGTCGCCCAAAAAGGAGGAAGGGAGGAGGAGAGCAAACTAGGTTTTGATAAAATTAGAAATGTGAAAAATAAAACCAAAAAAATGGAAAAATGGGGAGTATACTCCCTCCCCTTGGTTTCGGCCGATGGGTTGAGTGGGGTGGGTCCCACTTGGCCCATTTTTGTTAAATGTGGATTTACTAGTGGCCTGAATGCCCGAACGAAACCCGAAACGCGAAAACACGCTTACGCGATTAAAAATTCGGAGTGATAACAAATACGCGACGAAAAATAAATATAAATACTATATAAAATCGTTTGATCTAAAAATATCATATTTAAAATATTTAGGATTTAAAAATCCCAAAAGCTCGACCGTTGGTTTAAAAACCGAAAAGATTCGCCGGAGAGGAATCCGCGACACGTAGAAACGTATAACTTAAAAATATGAATACAAATATTCACATAACACATAATAATTAATATATATATTATTACAAAAATAATAATATAGGTCATAGAGATGACGTGGCTCGAAAAATAGTTAACGGTCGTTAAATAATTAACGGTAAAAGATAACGGAAAAAGTAGGGTTGTGACACTGGTAGTTGGATCCGGAGGCGAACCGAGCACAAACCATTGTCAACGGCAGTAGCGGAAACAGGGAGGGGGCAGGGGATTCTCAGCCTCCCCCAATGGACCTAATTGCAATGAAAAATCAATAGGTTGTGATTAATTATTTTAGTTAAGCCTCCCTTAATTGAAACCCAAATAATATTTACTCCAACATACATGGACAACTTAGTTATTCATTATTTGTATGAGCCACGTCAGTTTACCCAACAAAGTGTATACTTATTTAGAATTGTTAATATAACTCCACAATTACTAATATATCAAACACAAATAAATAGTTCCTTAAAAGCCATTAACTAACAATGAATAAGATACGGCATCTTCTCGATTTTATTTAATTTACATAATTAGATATTTTCACTTATTTCGTTCATAGTACGAGACCATCAAACGAGAGAAATCAACTAACTCGTAAGTTCTCCATCTTTTTCTTCTTGTTTTTTTCCATCCCATAATTATATGTTCTATTTCTATTAATATATGATCGATTTATTCACCAGCAAACCATTTTATAATTTTTAAAATTCCTTGTCATAATAGTACTATTTTGATTATTAATATTGAGTGTAGTTTATTTAAATTTTTGACTGTTTTAAGTTATATGTTGTATTGCTGTTGTTTATTTGTTGTTTATTGATATGAAATTACTACATAATTTTAGGTTAAATCATGGGTCTCAAAAAAACAATTCTTGATTTTTTTACTAAGACAAGTGGTGTTCTTGATAATCAACCATCACATGAAAAAGTAGATGATGTTACAATAGATGCTAATAATACAGAATCTCAACCGGATGATGACAATATCACGGAAGAGTCTCCTACAATTGATGTTGAAAAAAATGATAACTCAAAGCCTAAGGAGTTTAAGCTAGATTCATTAGTTAGAGATCCTGGTATACGACCTTCAATAATGGAATATCCAAGTAATCATCGTGATGATATTAGACGAGAATATATTAAACTTGGACCTTATCAACTTCATAAGTCAAATTATCCTTTAAGTGCTAGTGGTTCAAAGGGTAATCGAAGTTTTCAATCAACTTGGTTTGGTAGATTTTGATGGTTAGAATATTCCCAAGAAAAAGATGATGCATATTGTCTCCCATGCTATCTATTTAATAAGAAGCCTATAGGATGATCTGGTTCTAAAAAATTTACTATAAAAGGGTTTAATACATGAAAAAAGTGAATTGTGATAAAGAATGTGCTTTCATCAAACATGAAGGTGAAACTCCTACTTTAGCTCATAACTTTTCTGTTAAATGTTATGAATATTTAAAAAATCAGTTGGGTCGTATAGAGAATGTGATAGAGAAACATATTGCTCAAGAAATTATGGACAATAGACTGAGAGTTAAAACTTCCGTTGAAATAGTTAAATGGCTCACAATGCAAGGTTGTGCTTTTAGGGGTCATAAATGAGAGACCTAATTCAGTAAATCAAGGAAATTTTCTAGAATTGTTAAAGTTTATTGCTTCTTATAACAAGGAAGTTGAGAATCTTGTGTTGCATAATGCTCCTCAAAATGCCACGTATACATCACCATATGTGCAAAAGGAATTTTTCATATTTTTGCTAGAAATATACAACAATCCATTCGTGATGAAATTGAGAATGCGAAATTTTATTTGATAGTTGATGAGTCCCGAGATGAATCTAAGAAAGAACAAATGGCAATTGTTGTGAGATTTGTAGACTGAGATGGGTATGTCAATGAAAGGTTTCTAGACTTGGTTCATGTCAAAGATACAACAACATTGACTTTAAAAAAATAAAATCTTGTCATCTCTATCTTTTCATATGCTTGATGTTCATGATATCTGGGGGCAAGGTTATGATGGAGATAGTAATATGCGTGGGAATGGAAAGGATTACAGGCTTTGATGTTGAAAGAATGCCCTTGTGCTTATTATATACATTGTTTTGCTCATCAGCTACAACTAGCTTTAGTTGCAGCATCTAAAGAAGTGGTTGAAGTACGCAAATTTTTTACGAATATGAACTTCATTATAAATGTCATTGATTCTTCTGCCAAGCGCCACGATCAATTACAAGATGCGCAATTATTTGAAATTTCTCATTTGGCCGATATTGGAGAGCTTCAGAGTGGTAGAGGAACTAATCAACTTCAAAGTTTGCAAAGACCTGGAGATACAAGATCGAGCTTACATTACCGATCAATCCGTAGCTTGTTGAGATTGTATGATCCTGCCATTATAGTATTACGTGACATTACTATTAATGGATCTACTTCTTCTCAAAAAGGTGATGCTTCCTTTGCTCTCACACACTTAATGTTATTTGATAGTCAACTGCAAGAGTTGAACTCTAGATTCAATGAGTCTGTGACTGAACTTCTTCAACTCAGTGTTGCTCTAGATCCTAGAAGGCTCTTCAATAAAACTGATATTTGCAATCTGGCAAAAAAACTTTATCCTTTGGACTTTACAGAGCAAGAAAATATTCAGATAAAAAATGAGTTGCAACATTATGAGATAGATGTGCCTAATCATCCACAATTAAAAAAGGCTCGTATGATTGCAGAGTTATGTAGAGGCCTACAAGAAACTGGGAAGAACGAAGTGTATCCGTTGCTTGACAGGTTGATTCGTCCCTCCATTTTACCCCAAAAAGCTAACAGCGTCCCTCAAGTTTTTTTTTTTTTTGGCTTTCAGCGTCCATCTATTATCACTTTTAAGCATACTGAGTCCCTCCGTCAATCTCCCGTTAAAAATATCCGTTAAGTCATGACATGTGCTTTGCATATGAGGGTAAAATTGTCTTTTTAAGTTAGTCATTTGCTAGGCATGTAAGGCTATATATCTGTCTAAAAATAAATTGTTTTTTTTAAGTTTACCTCTCTCTTATTATCTTTGGCAAAGCACTCCAAAATAATTTCATAAAATGTCTACTAAATAATACGAAGTAATGCGTTTTTATATAACTCATTGTTTATGATAAAGTTACCATTTTTTTTATCTCGAGCGTTATACGGAGTATGAGTTTGACAAGTATCTTCAAAATTAAATTGGGGCTTTGTTGTATTGATCAACCCTCGATTTGTAGCCGCCCATTTGGTATCATTTTCTTCTTACCAAAAATAGATCTGGAACTCCGATTGAACTCCGACGCTAGACATCGCTTCAGTAAAGGCCACCACCATCGGAGTTCTGATGCGTTTTCCGGTGAAGATTACATCTACGACTAAGATGTGAAGACCACTTATCATACAGTCCGATTCATCTTCATCTTCATCTTCATCATACAGTCCCAACAACAATCATGTTTTGGGTTTCGATCTGGGTCATCGATTTGGGTTTCGATCTGGGTTCCGATTCATCTTCATCATATAGAACAACCACCGCCGCACCGCCACCGTCGTCGGTTAATTTTAATTTAAGACAAAAATTAAAATTTTATTGGCTGACATCATTTGAATGTTCGACAATCATTAACGGAAGATGAACACTGACAGCTTTCACAAAATTAGTATTAACTTGTTCGGTTTGTGACTATGGAGAAGATTGAGGTCTCTGAAATGATTTAGTCAATATCACGATGAATTGAGCATATATTCAGGTTTCAGATCACTCAATCATGCTTCGTGATGCAACAATTCAGATTCAAAATCATCTCGGATCTCAGATTCGTGAAGTCAACATTCATGAGAAAAAGTCAAACGTATGAATTTGATTCTAATTCGATGTGCACATGAAGTTTCAAGTTCAATTGATGCTTCTCGAGTGTTTGTGGATACAAGATTGAACGAAGGTTCAAGGGATTATGTTTTGACTAATTTGGTTTACCATGTGATTGATCTTAGATCTATGTGATATAATATGGGGTACATAAACCTGAGTTCCTAATTATTAGGGTCTGTTTCTTCAAACTAATTGTTTGTTTAATTATTAAAAATAAATGAAAAAGAAAAGAAAAAGACAAATAGATTAAAATAAATGAAAAAGAAAAGAAAAAGACAAATAGATTAAAAGGATTAAAATACCCATCACGTTTCATGCATGTGATGGGACTTAACGTCCAAGATTAACGTCTGACTGACGGAGGGACGCGTAATCAAAAAAAGTGATAATAGAGGGACGCTGAAAGCCAAAAAAAACTTGAGGGACGCTGTTAGCTTTTTGAGGTAAAATGGAGGGACCAACGGCACAATTATTTCTCATCCACAATTAAAAAAGGCTCGTACGATTGCAGAGTTATGTAGAGGCCTACAAGAAACTGGGAAGAACGAAGTGTATCCGTTGCTTGACAGGTTGATTCGTCTTGTATTAACTCTTCCAGTTTCAACCGCAACAAGTGAAAGAGCTTTCTCGGCTATGAAAATTGTGAAAACTAGATTTCGTTGTAGCATGGGTGATGACTTTCTAAACAGTTGTTTGCTATTATATATTGAAAGAGATATTGCTAATATCTTTACTACTGATGAGATAATTGATGCTTTGCTTCTCAAAAAACGTAGACGTGTCCAACTTATACCACACAAGGTTCAATTCCTTTAATATACTATATTTTACCATATGTTTATCAATATTTAACTAATTCTAACTTTTTAACTACAGTATTATTATTGACAGGTTACTTCATGAAAAATATGGCTTGGCGTGAGCAAAAGTTTTTTTATTTTTTGCATATTGTTTTTGACATTACTTATGTATTTGATTTAACTTGCACGTTTCTTTTATATATTTTAATTGGTTATTATTGTTTACTTATCTTAATGACACTTTATTATGATAAGTGAATTGAGTTTTCTTATAATTATCTAATTATCGAGTAAGCCACCCTCATCGTTAAATCCTGGCTCCGCCCCTGAACTCAACGGTGCCTTCAAGGGCGAGCCTAATGGCAAGCCCGGGCGAGGCTCATTGGTAATGAACATAAGTTCAATTTTTTTTATGTCATTTTTAAGTAGTGTAGACGTATTGAGATTGTAGTTATTTTTAAGTGTATCTTTTCTAGTCTGAATGTGACAAGTACATACAATGAATGAAATATAAGAGAAGCAAACATTAATATCTTGTTTAATCGTGATTTGACTCTAGTGGCTAAAGTTGACCATAGAAACTATCTTACTGTATATGATAATACATTTGGACTGTTGGTATGGTTGTCTTAATAATAGAGGAAGGAATATGTCTTAGGTCTGATAGCAAATATTATAAGAAGTTGGGAAATGAATAGGTAAATAAGAGAAGTTATAAGACAATAGACGTAAAAACAAATATAACCTCAAAGATAATTAATGCTCTAACATCATATATATTTACCGAGTGAAGATGGTCTGCGTTGCTATAAAAAGTGATTGAACTCCATACCTTATATAAAAAAAATAAAATGATGACGTCATGCTATGCTGACGTCAACATGACATCGGCAAAGTTAATGTTCATCGGCTGTCAGCAAAGTTAACGTTCATGGGTTGCTCACTATTAGTGTATATTACAATGAACAAGAGAGTCGGTTAAGCAGATTACTAATAGATAGTCGATTGAACTAGCTTGGATTACCAGCAATCTAACTCATTTTTAGAACAATAGTAATCTAATTAATGTCACAAAAATAGACGCGAAAACATTTATTGGATTTTACATATTAGAAATGGACCAAATAATTTCATTTTGAGAATAATCCTAAAAAATAGACAGACCTAAAAGATAATGTCTGTAGTATGTTTTCATTTATTATTTGACACATATGGAGTATATAAGTTTGTGGTTATTAATTTTATTTTCTGAAAAGCAGAAACTATATATCATATATCATATATAAAATTATTGGGAGGTGATACTCACACACCAATTTTAATTCATACACACCAAAATTACTATATACCCTTAATTACAATAATGGAAGTTCAACTCTCTAGATAAATTTAGGGATATAAAAGTAAGTTTTATGAAGAAAAAAAATATGTATGGATCAAAAACTGGTGTGTATCACCTTCCAAAATTAATACAACATATACATCAATATAATTCACGACCCAAGCTAATACACTAATCTATAGGCCTACTAAGACCGTTTGTAACACGCCCAGCAATGGTCATCGGGCCACCAACACACCACCAGTACGCCATTAATGCAGCGTGTTGGTGGCTCTTGAGTCCGACGTGCTGGAACAAGGCACGTAGAAGGTGAAGTCGTGCCTGGATGATTTTGTCGACGTGTAATGTTTTGGTTGGTCGGTGTAGGAGTATTGCAACAGAAATATTGTTTGTTTTATGTACTCGTTTTTAAATTAATTTATTTTTCATTTTTAGAAATTAAGTTTTAATTTTAAATAAAGTAATTTAGGACTTTTTATTAAATGTAATCGTATTTTTAATTTTTATTTTAGTGTGTTTTATTAGATTAATTTGTTTTTATACTTGATAATAAAATAACTTATTAAAATAAAAACTAAAATCAAGAAAAATGAAAAAGAAATAAAAAAATACCCCACCCTACCCATCAACACGCCACTCGACACATTACCCATTATTTACCAGTTTACCAGCATGTCCATCAAGCACCTCACATCTACCCAGCAATACATCAACACACCCATCAGGGTTAAAAATGGTCTAAGAGACTAAGCCACCAAGAGTATGCAATGTACAAGTTCGCAAATCAGAATTCAGAATAGAAAATAACAAAATGACATATTGTGTTGTAGCTCAAGTGGAAGTGGATTGACACTCTTTGTTAGAGGTCAGGAGTTCGACTCCCGGGACTACAACATTGCACACAAGGTTATCCCCTAACTATGAAATCCACCCAAGGTTGGCTTTCGCGCATTGCGTTGCGGGGGCAGCGGAGAGGGGGTTTTTACCGACCATGCCCTCGGTTCGGTCCTGGTTTTCTCCAAGGCAGCAGTTGGGGGCGTGTTATGCAACTGCATAAGATGATCGCGTGGGTGGTTTAGTCTCCCCTGGGTGATCCCAAGCTACTGTTAGAAAAAAAAAAAAAAAAAAAAAAAACTCGATAACACTAGATGCACGAGAGTGTGTCAAACCGCCATTACTTTGAATTTCAATTAAAGCAAAAGAATTGCACCAGCATTTATTCTTGAAAACTTTTTGATTACGATTCTTCCAAATTACATAGTCGCAAGTCCACTCTACCGCTTACCATACTTCAATACCCCAACTCGACAAGTTGCGAATACGTTTACCACAAAAGATGTCTTCCAAGCAAAGGTTTGCGGTATTATAAATTAACATGACAATTAGCTGTTTGTGGTATTCCCAAATTATTGATTTTGAGACAATAATAAAACTGTTATAAAATATCTAGATTGTGTTATAAAATATCTAGATTGGATGTTAATTTTATTATTATTATATTTCTTGCATAGTAATATTTTATACTATAAATAGACATGTATGGTAACCATTTAAGGTGCACCATTTCTCTTGAAATATCAATATCAATATTTCTTCTCTCCTTCTTCTCTCTTTTTTTCTCTTTGTTCTTATAACCATTAAAGGTAGTTATAAGCCTACTGAATTATAACACGTTATCAGCACGAAAAGCTTAGTGTAATTAAAAGATATCTCAAACGATCACGAATCACTAATCAAGGTATGAAATTATTAATAATTTTCAGACTCGAATATATCAAATTTTGGACTACTAACATTTATATTTATGTTATTTAAGTTATATATGGTCGGTTATACCACCTGAATTATATTTCTGTAATCTAACTTTTACTAACTTCACTAACATTTATATTTATGTTATTTAAGTTATATATGGTCGGTTATACCACCTGAATTATATTTTCTGTAATCTAACTCTTATTAACTTCACTAACATTTATATTTATGTTAATAAGACCTCATGATTGTACGCAACACGTCATTTGACAACACGGTACTTTATGTACGCAACACGTCATTTGACAACACGGTACCATGGGTCGAGATTAATTCCGATCAATACGAATACGACGAGGTCTTTATATGTTATCTAACATTTATGATTACTTATGCAATTAATCATTATTTATTTCATGCATACTAATGTTTATTCTTAAATTTATAATTTTAAAAGTTAAAATAAAAAAATAGTTTGTATTTTTATTAAAAGTAAATCTTAAAAGTTAAAATAAGAAAAAGTAGTTTGTACTTTTATTAAAAGTAAATCTTAAAAGTTAAAATACAAAAAGTAGTTTGTATTTTTATTAAAAGTAAATCTTAAAAGTTAAAATAAGAAAAAGTAGTTTGTATTTTTATTAAAAGTATATCTTAAAAGTTAAAGTAAGAAAAAAAAAGGGGATGGTAAAATAGAATAGTTTTTTGTCAAAAATGAAGTATTGAAAATGAAGTGGTCTCCTTCTATAACTAAAAAAAATATATATACTTTTATCAAATGAATTTTTTTGTGGCCGACAATTTCAAACACGAGTCCGTGTTTAGTTTATCAAGAATATCTCTTGCTTTGGTGAAAGGTCACGATCACGATATCAGGTGTTGTGAAAGAATTAAAAAATTGGTCAAGTGGCCTTTTAAAAACTAGAAAAAAAATTTAAACAAAAAGTTTTTTTTATATATTTATAATTTACGGGTAACGTAAAAAAAAGGAAGTTTTTTTTTTAAAAAAAAAAACAAAGAAAGTGTTTAAATGAGTTTTACAGAAAGGGGAAAAGCAAAGTAAAAAAAAACTTTTTTCCAAACAAAGGTAAATGAAAGTAGGACTTAATACAAGAAAAAAGTAAACATCTCCTAGACGTGATAAAATCTATCAATGATAAGTATTAGACTTGATGAGCTAAATGTGACAAAAATGTTTCAACATGTCTTATGTTAATTTTCTAAAATAAGTTATTATTATTCCGAGTTTAACACATATACATATGTTAATTAAAAACAACCTTTTTGTTCATATGTAGTGTTGGGTTGCAATTTTGGTTGTATGCCATAATTCCATCCAGTAGAGTGACAATAGAAAACTTTTGATGATAATCAATAAAAAACTTTTTTCCAAACTTGTCAAATGTTTTGTTAAAAACGTGACCGTTGAAAAAAGGAGGTTGAATAATAAAACTTAAAAAACAAATTATTTTTTTAAGAGTGTGCATCAAAATGGCCCGTTTAATAATGGGGAGTTAAAAAAAAATAGTCAAATTGTGTCAACGAACAAGGGTTCGATTGGATGTCTCTTAAAAAAAAAAAAAAAAAAAAAATCCAAATTTCCAGTTATTTGATTTAAAAAAAAAAAAAAAATCCACGGGCACGGGTGATGGATCCAATGGATCCGCATCCACGACCCGCGGGTGCTATCCCTAATTGTGACAAGTACGAATCAACTAAAAGTCTAAAAGATAAATGCTCTTATAGGGACCAAATGTTCACAATAATTGCCTAAGCTAGATATGAAACAAATAGTTCATCAAGAAAAAAAAAATATGCATCTAAAGCTTCTACTGAAAATTAATGTGCAAGGTACAACATATAACTATATGGTCAAATTCATTTGAGCCTTCGGAGTCACAAGTATATGATGTATATATATTACTCAATTAACAAAATAGTAAATCGAAATTAATTCATATGAATAGTAAAACGAAATTAATTAATTTACTATTCACATAAAAAGCGCATATTATAAAAGCGCATATGATGAAAAACGCATATGATGAAAAGCGCATATGATGAAAAGCGCAGCGCATATGATAAAAAGCGAATATGATGAAAAGCACATCGCATATGATGAAAAGCGCATATGATTAAAAGCGCATATGGTGAAAAACACAGCGCATATGATTAAAAGCGCATATGGTGAAAAATACAGCGCATATGATTAAAAGCGTATATGGTGAAAATGATATATGATGAAAAAACACATATGGTGATTTATAAAAAAAAAAACACATATGGTGATTAATGGAAAACATATATGGTGATTAATGAAAAGTATATTGTGAAAAAGAATCACAAATATTTCTTGAAAGAATTCAAGGTAAGATATATGAACCAATTCATCCATCATGTGAACCATTTTGATATTTCATGGTTCTAATAGACGCATCTAGCGGATGGTCTCATATTTGTATGTTATCAAGCCGTAATATGGCATTTGCAAAGTTTCTTGCACAAATTATTAAATTGAGAACACATTATTCTGATTACACCATTAAAAGGATGAGACTTGATAATGCTGGTGAGTTAACATCTCAAGCATTTAATGATCATTATATATCTACAGGGATTGTTGTTGAACATCCAGTTGCTCATGTGCATACACAAAATTGGTTTAGCTGAATCAATAGATAAACGCTTACAGCTAATAACTAGACAATTGATAATGAGTACAAATCTCTCAATATTTATATGTGGACATGTAAATTTACATGCTGCGACATTAATTCGCATTATACCATGTGGAAGTCGTAAATATTTTCACTTAATACTTGATTTTGGCCAAGAGCCAAATATTTTCTACCTTAAAACATTGGTTGTGCAGTGTATGTTCCAATTGTATCACCACAACACAATAAAATGGTTTTTCAAAGAAAGATGATAATATATTTTGGATATAAAACATCTTCAATCATAAGATATATTGAACCCATGATGGGTGATGTTTTTACAGCACGTTTTGCTGATTGTCATTTTAATAAAACATTGTTCCCTAGATTAGGGGGAGAAATAAAAATAAAAAATAAAACGATGCTTCATGATGTGAACATCAATTAAGGTATATTGAACTCGCACAAAAGAATGTGAAACGAAAGTTCAAAAATAATGCATATGCAAGAACTTGCAAATTAATTACTTTATGCATTTACATATATAAAAAAGTGACTAAATCATATATACCAGCGATAAATGCTCCAGCTCGAACTGAAATTCCAAAAGCTGGCAATAATGTCACTGTTGAGTCTTTGCCACGCATCAAACGTGGAAGATCAATTGGTTCCGAAGATAAAAATCCTCGAAAAAGAAAATCAGCTGATAATGAGGTAAGAGAAAGTGTTCAAGAAGAACCACAAATCAATATTCCTTCTGCAGAGGATATTGATAAATGTAAATACTAAAATTGCGATAAATTATGCAATATTATGGAACCGAAATGAAACTAAAATCTCTATGAGATATTTTCATATAATGTTACAATGACATCATGAATAAAGATGATGATCTGGAACTAAAATCTGTCATTGAATATACAAAATGGACATGATTGAGCTCAATGGAAAGGAGCAATAAGAGCTGAATTAGAATCGCTCGATAAAAGAAATGTTTTCGGATCAATCGTTATCACTTTTAAAGATGTGAAACGTATGGGATACAAATGAATTTTTATCCGAAAAGAAATGTGCAAATGAAGTTACAAGGCAAAACTAGACTTGTAACTCAATATTTCCCACAAAGACCAGAAATGAATTAGGAGGAAAAATTATCCTCCTGTAATGGATACAATTACTTATTAGATACTTAATCAACCTGGTAGTTATTTAAATGCATCTCATGAATGTTGTTACTACTTATCTGTATGGATCACTTAATAGTGATATATATGAATATACCTAAAGGGTTAAGGTATCATAAGCATCTAATGTAAAACCCAAGGGAATATATTCCATTAAATCACAAAGATTTCTAAGTGGGTTTATACAAACGGGACGTATGTGGTATAACCGATTAGATGACTACTTGATAAAAAAAAGGGTATAAATATAAACTTATTTTGCACGTATGTTTTATAAAAACAATGTTCGGATATAAGATCGTAGTTGTTTATGTCAATGTTCTTAACATCATATGAACAAATAAAGAGATCTATGAAATCATTCAACTTCTAAAGAATTATTTTGAAATGAAAGATCTTGAAAAAACCAAGTATTACCTTGGATTGCAAATTGAGCATATGCCTAATGGTTTACTTGTACATCAAACAACTTATACCGAAAAAATTTTAAAACATTTTTTTAAAGACAAACTCATTGTTGTTAGATCACTCAATATTGACACTGATCTATTTCATCCCTGCGAAGATCATGAAAATCTTAACAGATCGGAAGTTCCATATTTTAGTGCAATTGAGGTTCTTATGTATCTTATAGATTGTACAAGACCTGACATTTCTCTTGCAGTTAATTTGTTGGCAAGATTCAGCTCAAATGACAATGGAGCGGGATCAAACACATATTTTGATACCCTTGAGAAACTGCTGATTTAAAATTATTTTATTCTAACGTTTCAAAACAAGATTTGGTTGATTATGTATATACAGGTCATTCATCAAATCCTCATAAAGATAAATCTCAAACTCGATATGTATTCCTAAATGGAGGTACCACAAAATCATGGCGTTCTTAAAACAAACACTTGTTGCGACATCATCAAATCATGACGAAGTGATTGCATTATATGAAACTACTCGAAAATGTGTTTGGTTGAGATCAATGACACAAATCATTATTGATTCTTGTGGACTAGAACGCTATAAAAGACTAACAACTATCTTCACCAACAACTATATATGAAGATAATGCAGCTTGCATAATACAAATGAAAGAAGAGTATCAAAAGTGACTGAACAAAATATAAATACTGACGAGGCGCCAAAGCCATAGACGGTCTTAACGGTCATAAGTTTGATGGAAAAGAATGGTATATTGGTAAGGCTCAGAAAAGACTACAAGGGAATAGGAATTGAAACAAGGGTTTGAGCAAACCATGAAGGAGACTGTAGACAAATCACAGGGGCTAAACTTGTACATAAAAGATTTAGATGATACAGTTTCAGATGAAAACCTCAGATTCTTCTCATATACTCAAGATCTCGTAAAAGACAACCAGATTAAAATGAGATACGTTCAATCAACAACTCTGCTGATCTTTATACCAAAGTACTGCCAACTGCTATTTTCAGAACACACGTTCATAATATTGGCATGAGGCATGTTCAGAAGATGTAACAACTCAGGCGTTGCCTACTTGAGGGGGAGTCAACTCTATACTGCACTCTTTTTCCCTTAGCTAAAGTTTTATCCCAATGGGTTTTCTTTAGCAAGGTTTTTAACGAGGCAGTACTAGTTATTCTCTAATAAAATTGTCATCCAAGGGGGAGTGTTATAAAATATCTAGATTGTGTTATAAAATATCTAGATTGGATGTTAATTTTATTATTATTATATTTCTTGCATAGTAATATTTTATATACTATAAATAGACATGTATGGTAACCATTTAAGGTGCACCATTTCTCTTGAAATATCAATATCAATATTTCTTCTCTCCTTCTTCTCTCTTTTTTTCTCTTTGTTCTTATAACCATTAAAGGTAGTTATAAGCCTACTGAATTATAACAAAAACGTGTTTATTTAAACAAGTAAAAAATGCATTTATTTTTAGGAGTTATCTACCAACAAAATTTAAGTGGTGTCGTTAATATGCAGTACGTAATAGTTAATATTGACTTTTTTTAATGACTATTATTTGAACGTACAAGTCTTTTGATAATGAGTGTATTACAACACATGGAGTGGGCCGGAGGCCATCGTTTGCCTCGTTACGCATGGCGATGCTGTCATCCACTCTGCTGGCATGTTTCCGTTGCGCATCCCGACCATGTTTCCGTTACGATGACCCGCCTTTTCTAATTTTTTATTGTTTTTACTTTTCTTTTTCCTTTCTGTTTTAATACCAAGTATTAAAATTAAATAACGACTAGATTTTGAATTAAATTAATAAAAAAAAAAATTTCCCCAACCAATACAAAAGTACCAGTTGTTTTTTAATAACTTTTGAAAGTAACACTATAAGACCGGTCGTATTGGTTCCGCCGTTGGTCCGCCCTTGCTACCGCCGTTGTAGGGCGCCGATATTAGCAAGGTGGCTTAGGACCGTCGTTTAACCACCGTGATCGAAAATTTCTTTCGAAGACAAATTGATTCACAGACAAAAGTGCAGGTGAACGTTTGATTTTGCAGTTTCAACGTTTGCAACGGATGCATTTTTAAATCTCAACTCAAATCTCATATATATATATATATATATATATATATATATATATATATATATATATATATATATATATATATATATATATATATAGGTATATGTTGAACACAGAAACATTCATCCACTCTCAAACACACAAACATTCAAATATTAAACTCTCATTTCATTTCATAAAACACACTCACACAATGGCGCGTTTAACTGTTTCGATGGATGTTTGGTACTGGGGATAATTAAGCGAAGATTGAAAGATGTATCTGGACGGGCAGTGCAAGTCGTTCGAGTCTGATATGGTCGAAACGGACGGTTTTATTTGTGCGGTGTCGTTAGGTCCAACACGTCAGAATCAATCACCAAGAGGGGGTACTGTTTTAAATTTATATTTAGCGGGGCCTAAATTGTACTACTCCTTAGTATGCGTAAGGGAAGTACGACCTAGAGTCGTATTTTTGAGATATCAGTAGAATCGAACCTATATTTAAACCTAAGATAGTTATGAAGGAGTAGTGGTTACTTAATTTTTTGAATTTTCTAATTTATAAGACAGATAAAGTAAATGCGATAAAATTTGTAATTCTGATAAGGTTAAAGTAAGTGCATACTATGATTTCATCAGTTACTTTGCCGAGATTATGGAATGCTGGCTCATGAATAGGCAGAGGCCTTGTATTCATTACACTGGTCTTAAACGCCCCTGTCATAAGACATGTCACTGGGTACTGCGCTAGGCTTGAAGATTCTGAATAGACAGCAACGTCCCTTACCCCCGACGCCCGTGCAGTCTGACTACAGGCATACACGTTCAGACGGCTCATCCAATTGAGCGACTCGGTTGGGTGACGTATTAACATTCCACAAAGGTCTAAACTTTCTTAAGCATAATAGAATACATGGTTTACCATATCCGAGAGACGTGATGTGTTTCAATGCTTTCCTTAATGATTGGTCTTAAAAGATAGTTAGGCCCTTCAAAAGAGTTCAACCATAAAGAACACCATGGCCAAGTCAAGCTGACTTCCATGAACACGTTCGGTTATCCTAACGGTCCAATTCTTTATGTGTCTAAACAAACAGTTCCTTAATTAACTAAGAATCCCTCAAGCGGGGTGCAATGCTTGAGACCGCGTTACGGTGCAGTGTACTAATCAACACTGACCGGGTTCCATGGCCTTACTTAGCAGAGGTGAAGCTTACAACAACCGTTGTGCTTCAGCGTGCACGTACAAAGTTTATATGCTTGGTGACTACACTATCATGGTCTGGGACTGACAATGTACTAAGGGTCTAGTTAGATGTTTCACTACGAAAGAGTCCTCAGTCGAAATCCAAAGCTCGATAGACTTACTACAACCGGTGTGCCTCAGTCGATCTTACGTTGTATCCGATAGACTTCTCATGCCAAGGGGTGACACAGATAGTGTACTCTGAATCGGGGTTCGCGACTTCCCAATAACAGAGCCAATAACTACGTTCTATTAGTTGAAAAAGCGATTGAGTTTAAAGCATAATCGGAAAGCATTTCAACGACATACACAAACCATAACATTATTTCGGCATTATAACTGCTTACATCATAGCATACACTAAAGATAACTACTCGCTAATCATGGCAACAATATCACATAACATAATGATAGAAGACATTATATAAGGATAAAGGATAGAAGTACCAGTAGATTAAACGTTTTGAATACAAAAGTGACAACTTCAAGACTCCAGACCGCTCCTAATACAATCTTCGGCGTTCTTCTCCGGGTACTAGGTTTCCCGCATGTAGTGACCCGGAAATTTTCGACTAATTTTAAACCGAACTCTCGATGCGATTTAATATATTTTGACACGATTGATGTCAAAGCAGAGGGGTATAAAATACTATTAAATTTTAGCAGAAAATACTATTAAATACGATACAATTTTACACAAGATATTTATTTATTTATAGAATGGATATACTTAAACCTTGCTACAACACTTATAGGCAGTGTACCTAATCGTACAGTAGTGTAGTTTTTAGTAAGTCCGGTTCGTTCCACAGGGAAATCTTTAAACAAAGCTCAACGCTATATTAGTTTACTTTTATAAAAATACAAATATATATATAAGTAATATTATTATTATAAAGGGGGGTTTTTACCGTTTAATGACCGGTTTGTCGATTTTAAAACTTTTAGTCGCAGTTAAAACCTAATGTAAAATATAAAATAAATACAAGACTTTAAATTAAAGTGTAAAGTAAATAACGATAATGAAATTGCGAATAATAAAAATGCGATAAAATTAAATTGCGATAATTAAAAGTACGATAATTAAAAGTGCGATTAAATAAAATAACAATAAATAAAAGTGCGATAATTAGAAGTGCAATTAAATATAAAATAAAGGAAATTAAATATGAAATAAAAGAATTATGCTTATTTAAACTTCCGTAATCATGATGTTTGACGTGTTGATTTTAGTTTTATGCCCATGGGTTAATTGTCCTTTGTCCTGGATTATTCAATATGTCCGTCTGGTTTTTGTCCATAACAGTCCATCAGTCATAAATATAAATTGCAAGTGTCCTTGTCAAATTATTATTATACCCGAAGATAAATATTCCAACTAATTGGGGATTCGAATTGTAACAAGGTTTTAATACTTTGTTTAATGAATACACCAGGTTATCGACTGCGTGTAAACCAAGGTTTTACTACTTTGTTAACAATTACACCAATTACCCTTGAATGTAATTTCACCCCTGTTTTAATTATTCTAGTGGCTATTAATCCATTCCCGTGTCCGGTTAAATGAACGATTATTCGTACATATAAATACCCCGCCCATCGTGTCCGATCGAGTGTATATGGTAATTTATAGGGACGCCCAATTGTAAATCTTTATATTAACATTAACAAACTTTCATTTAGTTAAACAAATATAAAGCCCATTAATAGCCCATAGCCTAGTTTCCACAAGTGTCGTTCTTTTATCCAAACCCCAATTATGGTACAAAGCCCAATTACCCAATTTTAGTAATTAGCCCAACATCATGATTACTTCGTTTTAAATAAGCATAATAATAACTTAGCTACGAGACATTAATATAAAAAGGTTGAACATAACTTACAATGATTAAAAATAGCGTAGCGTTACACGGACAGAATTTCGACTTACACCCTTACAACATTCGCTAACATACCCTTATTATTAGAATTATAATTAAAATTAAAATATAAATTATAAATATAAATATATTACGTATATATTGAGAGAGATTGAGAAAAAAAATGATGATAAATTCGATCAGAATTCGGTTGGCTTTATAGCCAGAAGTGAAATTTGGGGCTCCGCGACTCGCGGCAAAAAGCCCTTCAAACTCCGCGAGTCGCGGAGAGGTATTTTCAATTCACACCCTTGGAGTTTCTGGCTGCCGACAGTTTTTAATATATATATATAATATATATATAATTAATATAATTAATTATATATTATATTATATTTATATACATAGTTAACTTGTAATTTTTAGTCCGTTGCGTCGAGCGTTAAGAGTTGACTCTAGTCCCGGTTCCGGATTTTCGAACGTCCTCGCGTACAATTTAATATCTTGTACTTTGCGTTTTGAATCTTGTACTCTTGTGATTTTGAGACGTTTCTTATCAATAATTGGAACCTTTTTGATTGTCTTTTGTTCTTTTGAGCTTTTTGGTCGTTTGCGTCTTCAATTCGTCGAATCTGTCTTTTGTCTTCACCTTTTATTATTTAAACGAATATCACTTGTAAATAGAACAATTGCAACTAAAAGCTTGTCTTTCTTGAGGAATAATGCTAAGAAATATATGTTCGTTTTTAGCATTATCAAATATTCCCACACTTGAGCGTTGCTTGTCCTCAAGCAATATTGTCTTGAAATACTAGAATCACTTCTTTATTCTTCACACTTTGTACATCAGTGATTTCTATATGGCGGTATAAACAATGGTAGTAACGATATGGTTTACAGTCCCACATGACTATAAAAATTTAGATCCATTAAGGAATTTGGATCTTTATGAAAACATTTGATCTTTTAAAAATTAAATCTAGTTTTTACCCTAGATAAGTTTTCCGGAATAACCCTTTACCGGTGTTTGCAAAATATTTTTGTGGGTTTGGTGGGTTTCAGATTTGAAAATTTTAGCTCAAAACTTGCGGTTTTGTGTAACCCACTTGCTAACCTTGTATTTGGAAAGCAACACGTCCAGTTTACTTGTTCCGTATATTACCTTTCGGCAAACTACCGTCCGGTTGTAAAGGAAAGCGTTGAACAAGCAACTGTTAAGGCAATGTCCCGTGACATGCTTTTGATTATGGTCTATAACGTGTCGGACGCAATTACTATCCTTGGTAGGAGCAATAGTAAAGCTCACCCTTATAATTTTTCGGTCTGGCACAAGGTCCTGTCTTTGACCATGCTATGCAACCACCGTTCTTACGGTTGACACCCGATTTGGTTCAGGTGACCTAATGAATTCCAGGTGAATTCCTAGGATTTTACGTTCAATGGTAATGAACGCATTGAAAATAGGGTTTTCAGAAAACAAATCGGTTTATAATTTTGATCAAAATATTTTCTCGTTTAAGCTCGAGTTTAGATATCATCGAATTCCATGAGTTTGTAATTCTCAATCTTTAAGGTCAATCTCTAGGATTGAGTAATATCAGTCTTGAAAGCTGATTTTTAATCTTTAAGGAGATTATCCTTTCTGGGGATCTGATTCATTAGTCTTATCCAGCTAATTTGCACGGTGCCTCCCCATTGTACGAGATAAATCCTTCTCATGGTTAGGATAAATCTGACCACTTGGCGACCCTGTTTAATGCTGAGGTCCGTGGATTTCCTGCTGATTTTAGTGATGACTTTTCTAGATTTTTCGTCAACCTACAGCTGGTCTGGACGACAACTTCATGACCTAAATCAAGAAGCGCGTGTCTTTTTCGGAAGACTTTACTTCCTTTTAATGATGGAATTGATTCATCGTGTAGATCCATCTCTTCTTTTCTTTCATTGGGTAAAACAGTTTAGTTTAGTCCAAAGCAAAAGTATTTTCAGTTATTTGTTACAAATATATGTGGCATATGTTTAAAATAATTTGGTAAATTTTCCCACACTTGGCTTTTTATTTTTCTTTTTATCGTCCTCTATTCCATTTTTAAATGAATTTTAACATTTTAGTTTGTTTCTCAATTTATGTTCTTTCCGAGGTAACAATAATTTCGGTGTTAAAACCTAGTTTTATCGTTCATAAATGTGTATAAACATGATTTTAATTCATTTAATTGAAAATTTTGAAAAATTTTACTAGAATTGGGTAGTCAGTATATAAGACTAGGGCTGTTCTTTTTTATCAGAGAGCACTAGATTCTAATACAACTACTGCTTTACTAGTATTTTTAATGGTAACCAAGTGTATAAAGTAAAAAATTTTAAAATCCGAAAGAATTTAATCCCTTCCCACACTTAAGATCTTACAATGCCCTCATTTGCAAGAAATCAGTAACAATTTAAATTATTGAGGGTGATTTGTGTGAAAATGATTAAATTTTTACCAAAGTTTCCGAATATATTGGCGTTTGTTTGCTGAATGATAAATGGTGCACGTCATTTGTTCATTCCGTCTTGTTGTTATTTCACATATATTTTGCATCTTGTCGTCAAAATTACTTGCTTTTGCTGAACTTAATGCCAGTCTTTGAAAATGCGTTGTTTTACCCTGTTGTGTACATAAGATAAACTGCAAACATATATACATATTTTTGAAGTTTGGTTTATTACCCCACATTCAAAAATTATTAAAATCTAAGAATAAAAGTTAGATAATTATAAAAATGATTACAATATTAACAAAAATATTAAATATATCAATAATTACAAATTACAAAATAAAAACAAAATAAAAAAAACTAAGGATGATATTGGTACCAATAGGGGTTCCACGCATAACCATAAGTGCTATAGAATGCTTCGGCAGGATCATACGTAGGATATGGTGGCTGCATCTCTATCGACCAAGGAGGGAAGACGGGTTTCGGTGTAGGAATATAGTTTCTACCTATATGTTGGCAATGCGCTATGATCTGGTTCTGATGAACTTGCCAATCTTCAAATGCTCTCTGTCTAGCATTTTCGTATTCCTGAGAAGCTATAAACCTATGAATTTCTTGCCCCCCTCCTACATTACCTTATTCCTGGTTTCTCTCTACCTGTGGATGTCTACCATTGTATCGTACTGCGGCGTTATTTCGCCGCTTCAACACTTTCGCACCATGGTATACATTTAAACCTATAGTGTCGCGGGGTTCCGGCTCTTCTACTAATAATCCCCCCCGACTTATATCCACACCGAGATATTCACCAATCAAAGTAATAAAAATACCACCTCCTATTATGCTATGTGGACGCATCCCTCGAACCATAGCTGATAAATAATAACCCACACAATATGGTATACTTACAGCGCTGTGTGGGTCTCGAATACACATATGGTAAAACAAATCTTGTTCATTTACCTTTTCTTTGTTTTTACCCCTTTGTGTAATCGAGTTAGCTAAAAACCTATGTATTACTCTTAATTCGGCTCTATCTATATCCAAATAAGAGTAGTTTCCCCCTTTGAAACGGTGGTGGCTTGTCATTTGACTCCACACACCGTGTGTATCAAAATTCTCATCTATTTTCCTACCGTTTAGTATCAATCCTCTACAATCGGCAGACGCTAATTCCTCAGGCGTATATATACGTAAAGCCTGAGCCATGTCCAGTAAAGACATGTGGCGCATCGAACCGCCTAACAAAAATCTAATAAAAGAACGATCGGTTAAACTAGCTACCCGATCATTCAACTCTATACTACATAACAACTCTTCACACCATACTTTATATACAGGTCTGCGTATGGTGAATAAACATATCCAGTCATTAAAAGAAGAATTACCATACCTCTGTACCAGTAATTCCCTAATTGGCCCGGCCAATTCTACAGCTTCCAAGGGTCCCCATTCTATGACCCTCGGTACCTCAACAACCTTAGAGTGAAGAGTATGCAAACCCCGTTGATATTTTGGATAATCTATCCAAAGTCTGTCAAATCTCAGGTTCGGGTGCAACTGTTCCAAGTGCATATCTGAAAAGGTCATGACTGGATGAGGTACATCCTGCTTGTAGTAGTTATCTACCTCCTGTTGTTCCAAGTTCTCAGCAGGAGCATGGCGGGCTTGGGATGAAGATTCACCCCTTTCATTCTGCAAAACACATCAAACACAAATTTTGTGCATCCAAATATGCATTAGTGTCAGCAAAATCATCAATCAAAATAATTACAATGACATTATCAATTTATATCAAACTTAAGCTTATTTTCACATTTTTATCAAATCTACACTTTTTCAAATAAGCATATACGAAAATTTTCACCAAGTTCATAAGCATTCAACTCAAATAACATGTCAAAATAATCATTACTAGCAAATAAACAAGTCTCAAATGGCATTATCTTTCAAAAATCAAGTTCATGAATTTTGGACTTGAAAAAGTCCACTTTAATTCTCAAAATCATGTTTAGGCTCAAAGTTTGGATCATTTAACTACCTAGACATGTTACACTACTCAATTTAGCAACAATTCATGACAAAAATCGGCCATAACCTGTTTATATCAAAAAGCCCCAAATTGCTCAAGAACACAAACCCTAGATTATTCAAAATTTGAAGTTTAAGGCTTCTAATCATGTTAAACAGCATCAATCTAGGTTATACAAGCATAATACATAAACAATTTAAGTCTAATTACACTAGAAAGCATCAAAATCAAATTGGGGAAAAATAGCTCAAGAACACTAAAATTCGAATTAAATGGTGTTTAGGTGTAGAAATTTACCGTTTTTCTTGAGTAGTTCTTAGATATCATCCTTCTCAACATGATTTTAGCAAAAAATTTGGTGATTAACGGTTAAAAATTGAGATTTTTGGAGGTGATTTTCGGGTTTTTTCGGGTTCTTTTTCGCAGTATTTTTCTGTGTTTTTGTTTGTGGGAGTGAACTGATCGTTTCAGCTGTTTTATTTTTTTTCTGTAATTTGGTCCCTCCGCGAGTCGCGGAGGTTTGCACTGCAAACTCCGCGAGTCGCGGAGTTTACCCTTTTTTTTTTTTTTTTTTTTTTTTTTTTTTTTTTTTTTAAAATCTTTAACTTATAAAACAATTAAGAAATTAATTTTAAAATTTTGTTTCCCTTGTTATTTAGGACGAGGTCGTTTCGGATCGATGTCCTAGTCTGTCCCTCGACAAAATTTTAAAATTTGTCTTTTTGTAGCGATTGTTTTAAAAGCTAAGATTTTTGGGTTTTTTAATGTTTTTGGCATACTTTAAATCAATAAGATTAAAAATAATGATAATAAAAGTTCTCGTCCCTCCCTCGGGTAAAGCAATTTCGGTTCAAAGACCTAGTCTTCAACTTACGACGAATTTTAAAAATCATATTCTTAACTTAATGAGATAAAGTAAATTTTTGTTTTTAAATTCACACAACTTAAATATAAAATTCAAAATTAAAAATTAAAAATTCACACCAAACTCAAAATTTAAAATGCATAAAATTAAAAATTCATATTTTAAAAATTAAAAATTCACACCAAACTTAATTTAAAAATTCATATTTTAAATTCACACCAAACTTATATTAATTTTTCAAATATTTACAATTTTAAATATATTGTTTTTACAAAATTTACAATATTAATTTAAGGTTTAAATATTAATTTTAAAAACATGGTAAAAATAAATTTAAAAATCTTTTTGTCTTTTTATCCCACTTTAATCAATCAAATATTATCAAAAATATGCGCCCCTCTTTTCGGTAAAGTAATTTCGGTTCCAAGACCTAATTTAACTCATGACGAATTTTTGAAATATTTTGGGTTGATTGTTTAAAGATATTTATACCTTAAGAATAAACGTTAAATTTCGCAGTGATGTAATAAATTTTTGAAGGATATCAATAATTTCGGTCGCCAAACCTAATTTTATTTAATACCAATTTAATACTTTTTAGCGAACAAATTAGCGTTTATTATCAAAAGGTTAAAAATAAAAATAAAATAAAAACTGTACAGACATACCTGTGAAATAGATTTCTTAGTTATATGATCTATTATATTCATAAGATAGTCGGTTTAATTGGTCTTCCATGGCTGCATAGGCGTAACCTCGAGCATTCATTGTCTTTTCTTCTAAACACATGAACGGTCCTTCTCTGCATAAAGTAACAAATTCGGTATTTGAATAGGTTTGATTATTTGAACATTTACCTCCATGTGACCATTTTCCGCATTTGTGACATTTTTCTAGGTGTCGTGCTCTTCTTTTCGCTGCGGATTTTGATTTTCCTTTACCAAATTGTAACTTATTATCTTCGCATCTGGATCCTTTTCTAACTCCGTCCATTCTTTCTCTGATTACTGATACTATTTCACTCGGGAGTATGTCATTATTACGTTTAGTGATCAAAGCGTGTAGCATTAGACCATGGTTTAGTTCACAGGCAGTCTTCATTTTGTAAAAACCTAAAAAAAAATAAAAATTCAGAATGGGGGGAGAAGACTAGTTCTTTAGGGTCTGCTAGGGAAAGACCATACGTGTTCCATTTTCGAGAACTACACGAAAACAGACATTCTAACTCTAACAGAAATACATATTATCCTTTAAAGACTTGATTCTCCCCACACTTAGTTAGCTGTGGTGTCGAAATTGTGATTAACTTCGTTGTCGACTTCCATCGGACCATGTATGTAATGTTTAACTCTGTGACCATTAACTTTAAATTCAATCCCATTTGAATTTATTAATTCTATCGTTCCGTATGGGAAAACTCTTTTGACTATGAATGGTCCAGACCATCTTGATTTCAATTTTCCAGGAAATAGCTTGAATCGTGAATTGAAAAGAAGAACTCTGTCTCCTTCTTTGAATTCTTTTGAACTTCTGATTCTTTTATCATGCCATTTCTTTGTTCTTTCTTTATAGATTAACGAATTTTCGTATGCTTCATGTCTTAATTCTTCTAATTCGTTTAGTTGACTTAATCGTAGACGTCCGGCTTCATGTAAATCAAGATTACATGTCTTCAAAGCCCAAAATGCTTTGTGTTCAATTTCTACTGGAAGATGACATGCTTTTCCATAAACAAGTCTAAAAGGTGTGGTTCCAATTGGAGTTTTGTAGGCTGTTCTAAAAGCCCAGAGTGCATCCTCCAATTTAATGGACCATTCCTTCGGATTTGATCCTACGGTTTTCTCTAGAATACGTTTTAAAGCTCGGTTGGTATTTTCAACTTGTCCACTTGTTTGTGGATGATATGCGGTGGAGATTTTATGAGTTACTCCATATCTTTTAAGAACTTTCTCAAGTTGATTATTACAGAAATGAGTACCCCGATCACTTATTAAAGCTTTCGGTGTTCCAAACCTTGCAAAAAGACGTTTTAAAAAGTTGACTACAACTCGTGCATCGTTAGTTGGGAGAGCTTGTGCTTCCGCCCATTTAGATACATAATCAATGGCTACGAGTATATATAGATTATTATGAGATTTTGGAAATGGACCCATAAAGTCAATACCCCAAATGTCAAATACTTCACATACTTGGATGACATTTTGTGGCATTTCATCACGTTGACTTATTTTTCCGGCCCTTTGACATGCATCACAGGATTTGCAAAGAAGGTGTGCGTCTTTGTAAATTGTAGGCCAATAGAATCCAGCTTCATAAACTTTTCTTGCTGTTAGTTGAGGCCCATAATGCCCTCCTGTTGGTCCTGTGTGACAATGGTTTAAAATTTTACTAGCTTCATCTCCAAATACACATCGGCGTATTATTCCATCGGGACAACTTTTAAACAGATGTGGATCTTCCCAGAAATAGTGTTTTATATCACTGAAGAATTTCTTTCGTCTTTGGTACGATAATCCTTTTTCAAGGAATCCACAAACTAAGTAGTTTGCATAGTCTGCAAACCATGGGATTTCTTTATAATCTATCTTCAATAGATATTCATCAGGAAAGTTGTCTTGTATGGCCGATTCATTCAGAACTTCTAATTCGGGATTTTCAAGACGAGAAAGATGATCAGCGGCGAGATTTTCTGCTCCCTTTTTATCTCGGATTTCAATATCAAACTCTTGTAAGAGTAAGATCCAACGGATTAATCTTGGTTTAGCATCTTGTTTTGAAAATAGGTATCTAAGAGCAGAATGGTCGGTATAGACCACCGTTTTTGCTAGAACGAGATATGATCGAAATTTGTCAAAAGCAAAGACAATAGCAAGGAGTTCTTTTTCAGTAGTTGTATAGTTCGTTTGTGCTCCTTGTAATGTCTTACTAGCATAATATATAGGTTGAAATCGTTTTTCAATCCTTTGTCCTAAAACGGCTCCCATTGCAAAATCACTTGCATCGCACATTAGTTCAAATGGTAGATTCCAATTTGGTGTTATCATGATCGGTGCATTAGTGAGTTTTTCTTTAAGAATATTAAAAGATTTGATACATTCATCTGAAAAGATGAATGGCGCATCCTTTTCTAGGAGTTTATTCATAGGAGTGGCAATTTTAGAAAAATCTTTTATGAAACGTCGGTAAAAACCGGCATGCCCTAGAAAACTCCTAACTCCTCTAACATTGGTGGGATGTGGAAGTTTAGCAATTACATCTACTTTAGCTCTATCCACTTCAATTCCTTCTTTTGAAATTTTATGTCCAAGAACGATGCCTTCTTTAACCATAAAATGGCATTTCTCCCAATTAAGTACTAGATTTGATTTTTCGCATCTAATTAGCATTCGTTCCAGATTAACTAGACATGATTTAAATGTATCACCGAAGACTGAAAAGTCATCCATGAATACTTCCATGCATTCTTCTATCATGTCATGAAAAATCGCCATCATACACCTTTGAAAGGTTGCAGGGGCGTTACAAAGTCCAAATGGCATGCGTTTGTAAGCAAAAGTACCATAAGGGCACGTGAATGTGGTTTTCTCTTGATCTTCGGGTGCTATTGGAATTTGAAAATATCCGGAAAATCCATCTAGAAAACAATAGTAACTATTTCCGGCTAATCTTTCCAACATTTGATCTATGAAAGGTAAGGGAAAGTGATCTTTTCTGGTGGCGTCATTTAATTTTCTATAATCAATACATACACGCCATCCTGTTACAGTCCTAGTAGGAATAAGCTCATTTTTCTCATTTGTGATAACAGTCATGCCACCCTTCTTAGGCACGCATTGAACTGGGCTTACCCATGGACTATCAGAAATTGGATATATCAAACCTGCATCTAGCAGTTTAATAATCTCTTTCTTAACTACATCTTGCATATTAGGATTTAGTCTTCGTTGGCGTTGCACATACGTTTTATGACCTTCTTCCATAAGGATTTTATGTGTGCAATACGAAGGACTTATTCCTTTAATATCATGAATCTTCCATGCAATGGCTGGTTTATGAGCTTTCAACACAGAAATGAGTTGTGATTTCTCATTTTCAGTAAGAGAAGACGATATTATTACAGGTAATTCAGATTCACCATGTAAATAAGCGTATTCCAAATGGTTTGGAAGTGGCTTTAATTCTAATTTCGGAGGTTCTTCTATCGATGATTTGTATCGATATCTGTCTTCTTCTTTTAGCATTTGAATTTCTTCTGTTGTTGGTTCATATCCATTAGCTATAAGTGTAGCTAACATTTCAGCTTCATCAATTGGTTCATTACTTTCTCCTAAAGAACATTCTCCTGTTCCTTGTAATTCTGGAAATTCTTCTAATAATTCTGCATGTGCATCTATAGTTTGAATATAATAACATGTATCATCTGCAGATTGTGGTTGTTGCATTGCTCTATCAACTGAAAAGGTAACACTCTCATCCTCTATACTTAGGGTCAGTTTCTTACCGAACACGTCTATCATTGCTTTAGCCGTGTTTAAGAATGGTCTTCCTAATATGAGAGGAACTTGAGAATCTTCTTCCATGTCCAAAACAACAAAATCTACTGGAAATACTAAAGTACCAACTTTAACTAGCATGTTCTCCATTATCCCTCTAGGATATTTTATTGATCTATCGGCTAGTTGTATGCTTATTCTGGTTGGTTTCAATTCTCCAAGGTCTAGTTTAGCGTATAGTGAATACGGCATTAGATTTATACTAGCACCTAAGTCTGCCAATGCTTCTATTGAACTAAGACTACCCAGAAAACATGGAATTGTGAAACTTCCTGGATCAGATAGTTTTTCTGGTATCTTATTCAACAGCACTGCTGAACAATTTGCATTCATAGTAACAGCCGAGAGTTCTTCCATTTTCTTTCTATTCGTGATTAGATCTTTCAAGAATTTAGCATATCTTGGCATTCCTGATATCACATCAATGAAAGGAAGATTTACATTTATCTGTTTAAACATATCCAAGAATTTGGATTGCTCGGCTTCAAGTTTTTCTTTCTTCATTTTACTTGGATAAGGAAGTGGTGGTTGGTATGGTTTAACATAAGGTTTATCCTTAACTGTGTTATCTTCATTAACCTTTTCAAATACCGGTTCTTTTTCCTTATCTTGATCAGGTTGTGGTTCTTGTGGAGTAGGAATAGTTTCATCAGAAGTTACAGGTATTTCAGGTGGTTTAAGTGTTGTACCACTTCTTGTGGTAATAGCTTTAGCTGTTTCATTCCGGGGGTTAGCATTTGTATCGCTTGGTAGACTTCCCGGTTTTCTTTCACCTATTAACCTTGCTAGGTTACTCACTTCTTGTTCCAGATTTTGAATAGAAGCTTGTTGATTTCTAAATGCTTGAGCATTTTGTTCATTGGTTTGTTTTTGAGATGTGAAAAACTGCGTTTGAGTTTCAACTAGCTTCGTCATCATATCTTCTAAATTCGGCTTTTTATCATCGGTTTGTTGTGGTGGTTTGTTTTGAAAATTCGGTCTTTGCTGATTATAAGTATTATTGGATACTTGTTGATTGCTAGGACCTTGTTGGTTGTTGTATGGAATATTTCGGTTATAATTCTGGTTTTGATTATAAATCGGTCTTGGCGGTTGATAATTATTCTGATAATTATTTCCAGGCCTTTGGTTTATGTATGAAATATTCTCTCTTTGTTCCATTGTTAATTCAATATTGAGACAATCTTTTGTCAAATGTGGTCCTCCACACTGCTCACAACTAATTCGTATAGCATGAATATCTTTAGTCATCTTTTCCATTCGTCTCTCGAAAGCATCTATCTTTGCTGAAATGGAATCTAAGTCATGGCTAGAATCGGCTCTAGCTGCTTTAGATGATCTAATGATATCTTTTTCTTGGTGCCACTCATGTGAGTGGGAAGCAGTATTATCAATAATTTTGTAAGCATCAGTTTCGGTTTTCTTCATAATAGAACCACCAGCTGCTATATCTATGTCTTTTCTTGTAGTGATGTCGCATCCTTGGTAGAATATTTGTACTATTTGACAGGTGTCTAAACCATGTTGCGGACATCCTCTTAACAACTTTCCATATCTTGTCCATGCCTCATATAGAGTTTCATTTGGCTTCTGTGTGAACGTAACAATTTCTGCTTGAAGTCTTACGGCTTTAGATGCAGGAAAGAATTGTTTAAGAAATTTGTCAATTAAAACATCCCATGTATCAATCGCCCCTTCAGGTAACGATTCCAACCAATCTTTGGCTTCTCCCTTTAAAGTCCAGGGAAATAACATGAGATATATCTGTTCATCCTCCACTTCTCGTATTTTAAATAGTGTGCAGATCCTATTAAAGGTACGTAGATGTTCATTTGGATCTTCCTTCGGCGCACCACTAAATTGGCATTGATTAGTCACCATGTGTAGAATTTGTCCTTTGATTTCATAATCTGGCGCATTAATGTCTGGATGAGTAATTGCGTGACCTTGGCCAGTGCGTTTAGCTCTCATTCGGTCTTCCATACTTAAAGGTTCCAGATTCTCCATAATTGAATTTGTTGAATCGGTATCACTAGATGATTCTGATTTAATAGTTCGTTCCTCAACAATCTCTGTTTGAATGATTGGTGGTTCCGGAGGAAAGTTTAATGGTTCAGGATCTATGAACCGTTCCTGAATATTTTCTGGATTCTCAATTGTGAGGTCGGGTTCAAAAAATGGATTATCGGAAATTTGAACTGAAGTACTTGGTCGACTGGATGACGATTCTAAAGAAAAATCAACGGCGGTTATATTTGTTAAACGATGTCTTGATCGAGTTACAGGTGGTGAACGTACAAAAGGTGATGAACGTCTTGCTCGGTGCATTCACAGAATATCCTATTAGTTTTAAAAAGGAAAGAAAAATTATAATAAGTTATCCAATCAATAGACTTTTCTGATTTTGCCCACGTTTCGAATAGCCAAAAGATGCAGCAGAGGGGCAGGATTCGTTTGGTCTCAATATAATTGAGGACTGTTTGGCTCCAATAACCCGGTCCACGTACAAATCCAACTATTACTACGAACCAGAAAATTTTGATGTCTATCAATTTAACCACTCAAAATAAATTTTCGTAATTTTTAGAAATTTAGATAAGAAGTAGAATAAAATTCTAAGTCCTAAAAACTAGAATGGCGAGAAATAAGAGAGAAAAAGATTGCGCGTCGAAAAATGTCGAAAAAGAAAAAATGGTTGAAAAATAAAAGGTGACGGAAAAATAAAAGAAACTTATCAAAACTTAAAAATACTTAACTAATTTAACCTTATTACTACAACTAACTTAAAATTATAATCGCAAATTGAAATTACTAATTGGAATGATAATTGATACATAGTAAAAGGTCTAAAAATATTAAAGCTTACAAGAAAAACTAAATCTCAAATGGAAATAACTTAAAAAGAAACTAAAACTTAAAAAGGCGTCGCAAAATTCTAAAGCACCTAAATCTTAGTCTAAAGAAAAAAAGTACTTAAGGAATTCTACGGCAAAGCCTAAAAATCTAGGAGTAAAAATGACTATAGCAAAAACTAAGTTTAAAATTAATTATGAGCTAAAAAATACAAATATTACGCTACAACGATTAAAAAGGTACAAAATATAAAAATATACAAAAAGTTGTAAAAAGTACAATTTTTATAAAAAATATTATTTTTATATTATTTATTTAATAAAAACTACTAATTTTACAATTTTAATAAAACTAATTAAACAAAATACATATATAAAGTAAAAAGTAAAAATAAAACTAAAATTAATAATAATAATAATATTTAGGTTTTAATAATAATAATAATTAAAAATAACCCGTGATTAGGGTTTTTGTCCGTGTGTCAGAAGCCCTCCGCGAGTCGCGGCAAATAAAGAGGAAAACCCCGCAAGTCGCGGGGTTCAGGAATTCAGTTGACAGCTTTGTCTTTTTACGCGTTTTTCTTTATTATTTTTTTTTTTTTTATTTTGTTTTCTGTTTTTTTAAAAATAATTAAAAGATATTAAAATTAAAACTTATATTTTTATAAACTAAAATAAAAATAAAGAAACTTATAAAACTTAAATATTTAACAAAATCCTAAAAATACTAATATTTTTGTTTTTCTTTTTATATTTTTCGAATTTTTAAAACGTAATTTTACAAAAATGACTTTTAATAAAAGTAGATAAAAAATCTTTTTTTTTTTTATATTAGCGTTGCGCTTCCGGCTTTTAAGATAGAATGTTCCCCGGCAGCGGCGCCAAAAATACTTGATGTCGAACGAGGTGTATATAAAATAGTTTATATTTTACTAGGAAACACTATTAAATACGATACAATTTTACACAAGATATTTATTTATTTATAGAATGGATATACTTAAACCTTGCTACAACACTTATAGGCAGTGTACCTAATCGTACAGTAGTGTAGTTTTTAGTAAGTCCGGTTCGTTCCACAGGGAAATCTTTAAACAAAGCTCAACGCTATATTAGTTTACTTTTATAAAAATACAAATATATATATAAGTAATATTATTATTATAAAGGGGGGTTTTTACCGTTTAATGACCGGTTTGTCGATTTTAAAACTTTTAGTCGCAGTTAAAACCTAATGTAAAATATAAAATAAATACAAGACTTTAAATTAAAGTGTAAAGTAAATAACGATAATGAAATTGCGAATAATAAAAATGCGATAAAATTAAATTGCGATAATTAAAAGTACGATAATTAAAAGTGCGATTAAATAAAATAACAATAAATAAAAGTGCGATAATTAGAAGTGCAATTAAATATAAAATAAAGGAAATTAAATATGAAATAAAAGAATTATGCTTATTTAAACTTCCGTAATCATGATGTTTGACGTGTTGATTTTAGTTTTATGCCCATGGGTTAATTGTCCTTTGTCCTGGATTATTCAATATGTCCGTCTGGTTTTTGTCCATAACAGTCCATCAGTCATAAATATAAATTGCAAGTGTCCTTGTCAAATTATTATTATACCCGAAGATAAATATTCCAACTAATTGGGGATTCGAATTGTAACAAGGTTTTAATACTTTGTTTAATGAATACACCAGGTTATCGACTGCGTGTAAACCAAGGTTTTACTACTTTGTTAACAATTACACCAATTACCCTTGAATGTAATTTCACCCCTGTTTTAATTATTCTAGTGGCTATTAATCCATTCCCGTGTCCGGTTAAATGAACGATTATTCGTACATATAAATACCCCGCCCATCGTGTCCGATCGAGTGTATATGGTAATTTATAGGGACGCCCAATTGTAAATCTTTATATTAACATTAACAAACTTTCATTTAGTTAAACAAATATAAAGCCCATTAATAGCCCATAGCCTAGTTTCCACAAGTGTCGTTCTTTTATCCAAACCCCAATTATGGTACAAAGCCCAATTACCCAATTTTAGTAATTAGCCCAACATCATGATTACTTCGTTTTAAATAAGCATAATAATAACTTAGCTACGAGACATTAATATAAAAAGGTTGAACATAACTTACAATGATTAAAAATAGCGTAGCGTTACACGGACAGAATTTCGACTTACACCCTTACAACATTCGCTAACATACCCTTATTATTAGAATTATAATTAAAATTAAAATATAAATTATAAATATAAATATATTACGTATATATTGAGAGAGATTGAGAAAAAAAATGATGATAAATTCGATCAGAATTCGGTTGGCTTTATAGCCAGAAGTGAAATTTGGGGCTCCGCGACTCGCGGCAAAAAGCCCTTCAAACTCCGCGAGTCGCGGAGAGGTATTTTCAATTCACACCCTTGGAGTTTCTGGCTGCCGACAGTTTTTAATATATATATATAATATATATATAATTAATATAATTAATTATATATTATATTATATTTATATACATAGTTAACTTGTAATTTTTAGTCCGTTGCGTCGAGCGTTAAGAGTTGACTCTAGTCCCGGTTCCGGATTTTCGAACGTCCTCGCGTACAATTTAATATCTTGTACTTTGCGTTTTGAATCTTGTACTCTTGTGATTTTGAGACGTTTCTTATCAATAATTGGAACCTTTTTGATTGTCTTTTGTTCTTTTGAGCTTTTTGGTCGTTTGCGTCTTCAATTCGTCGAATCTGTCTTTTGTCTTCACCTTTTATTATTTAAACGAATATCACTTGTAAATAGAACAATTGCAACTAAAAGCTTGTCTTTCTTGAGGAATAATGCTAAGAAATATATGTTCGTTTTTAGCATTATCAACGATAAGCTAAGTCTGTTATCTTGAGTCTCAAAATTTTTGAATTGTTTCTATACATTCATTGGACCTTCGACTGTTCTCGACGATTCACGAACAATTAATTGTAAATAGATATGTGTGTGTGTGTATATATATATATACATGATAATTGGAATTATAAATTGTAATATTATATGTCATGATATATACATATAAGTAATAAATATTAAAGACTCAATATATTATATAACTGGTAAATAATAATAAATTGTAATATATTAAATCTAGTTACAAGTTTGAATGTAATTATCATTACTTTCAATATTATTATCAATAGTAATAATAATATTAAAATCAGTATTATCAGTATTATTATTCTCAATATACAACACATGAAAATGAAATTGATATATATAAATTGTTATAGTGATATTGTTATTAATATTATTATTATTAATAATATAAGTATTATTATAATTAATATTATTATTATTATTATTATTAATATTATTGTTATAAATTTTATAGTTATATTTATCATTATCATTAATTATTAATACTATTATATTATTATAAATTTTTATTATTATTTATAATATTAAGAATATTATTACAGTTATACTTAGTAACTAATAAGATTAATTAAAATAAGTAAATACAGATATATATATATATATATATATATATATATATATATATATATATATATATACAGACATATAAAAATAGATTTGTATATAAACTGATACATATATATACAAGACATGAATCAATATTATTCATTAATATAAATTACACATAAAAAAAATACATACATATATAAAAATCAGTTGAAGATCGATATCAATTTTATCTTCTTCTTATTTGTTTCTTCCTGATAGAATAATTCCTATCTCTATACTGATTACAACCAATCTTCATTCAGAGAAACAAAACAAAATTTGTTAAATATCAAAATTATAAAGCGTACGAATCCGTTGCAAGTCTCTATCTATTTCTGTTTTTCTTATTTCTTTCTCCTGCTCAAGATTCTTCATCGATCTCGATTAAACACTACAAAACAAACTGATACAAAATTATGAGATATTAATATCAAATATAGTACGAATCCGTTAGCCATCACTTTCTACTTTCTATTTTTCTTCTTGAGTGATTCGTCTGGTCGATTGCTTCTAAACTATATAACAAAACCTGTCAAAAATAAATATCAAATAAGTGTACGAATTTGTTACAGGTTACTATCTGTTTTGTTTTACCTTCCTGACTTTTTATTCCACTGGAGTACCATGTCGACACCTTCTTCAATATAAAACAAATCGATCGTACCTTTGAGTTGAATTACACTCATTCAAATGCAATATATATATATATATATATATATATATATATATATATATATATATATATATATATATATATATATGTATGTATATATTCGCTACCGCAATTGTAAAAAATAAAACAAAAATATTAAGATACATATTTATAGGCACATATTACTTTCACCTATATAAAAATTTACCTCGGGTATCACCTTCTATCACCTCGAACCCACTACCTCGTCAGGAAATCGGCACCTTTTATCACCACCATTTCACTTCCTTCACCTTTGTAAACATAGATTATTTTTTTCTGTTTAGTTTTCGAACCACACCTTAAACAAACCTATATTATTGTTACTTCATTTTGCACTCCTGCTGGCCGCTTGTAACATCCCGCCTTTTTCCGTTAAATTTATTTTTAACACCGTCTTTTTTTTAATAACATCCTTCGTTATTTAAATTTGTATCTTTCGTTAACTAACGTTCATAATATCCTCGTTATTTAATTATAACGTCACCCGTTTACTCGAACGTCTTTAAAAATATTCGTTTGGTTAATTCCCGCACCCGCTTTGAAACTCGAGGGACCAAAGTTGCAAAGGGGCCTAACTAGTGACTAGGTCAACTAGTCAAACCCCATCTCATCCATTCATTATCACCACCCACCTTCATCCTTCCCTTTCTCTCTACTTCCCATTTTTGAACACAAACCCCAACTTCATAAAATCATCATCTAAATTCGGGATTGGAAGCAAACTTCAAAACAAATTACATTTTCGTGATCCTCTCTTCATCCTCTACATTTTGATACCAATTTCATCTCGTTTGGGTAACTTTCTAAAAACTCTGGATTTCTCTAAATTCGTGTTTTTAACTTGAAATGGTGTTAGTTAGTGTCTATGGCTCGTGTACAACATGAATGTATGTTTTGTTTGCTCGATTTGTTGTTTTGGAGTAACTATCATGAACTTGAAAATGGGTGTGCTTAATCTTTGATTTTGGGTGAGTTAATGTTGTTAAATTGTTAAAGTTCATGTTTTAATTGTGTTACTAGTATCACTAGCTTCGTTTTGATGCGTAGGTTGATTAAGAAAACTTCAAACACATGATTATTGATTTTTGTGAATTTTGGTTAGGGTTTGATAGACTTTGAAATGAACTTTTGATGCGTTGAATGCTTGTTAACGTTGTTAGTAAGTGTTTAGATGCAATGTATGCTTAATTACCTTCGAAACGGCATATCGTATGTGTAAATTGGATTCCCGAATCATAAAATACGTTTTACGAACTTGAAACTTTGAAAATAAACCTTTCTTGATCAATTGACGAGTTTTTCGGTTATTGTAATTGATGTTTTTGCTTGTGAAAGGTATTTAATTGTATTCCTTGTCAAAAGAGCTTTCCAATGATATAAGATGCGTATTCTAAGTGTTTACGGTTTGCGTTTTGTGCTAAATTGAATTTTGGATCAAGACTTGAACTTTTGAAACTGACCAGGTACCAGGCCACGCCTAATGTCGCGGCGCGACACCTCTGGCCGCGGCGCGGCAATAGCCGTGTTTGGGTTCTGACCTCCTTGGTCAAAATAAGAAAAATGTTTGGCACGCTATGGACCTCCGATTCACATGAGACTTGTTCTAACATGCTTATATATGAATAAAAACCTCAGAAAATTAGTTCGGGACCCGACCCGAACGTGTTGACTTTTCGTTGACTTTGACCAAGTTTGACTTTTAGTCAAACTTAACCAAACTTTTATGCAATCGTTCTAACATGCTTTTATACGTGATTCTTGCATGAAACTTGACAACGTGATTCACATGCTATACTATTCGAGTCGTAACGAGCCATAGGACTAATTGAACACATTTCACCCAACCATGTGTCGTAACCGGTTAATTGATACAATTTACTTGTTTAGGTAAAGACTAAGCAACTTTCATGCACACGTTTACTTTGTGAAGTACCTTTATACTCGTGCACTCGAGGTGAGATCATAGTCCCACCTTTTCAACAACTTTTTTTTATACTTTTAAATTGTGGGCTGAGGAACATATACTTTGTTACATCTTATACTACTTACTTTTATGTTTTGAACACAAGTCCGATGAAACAAACATTCTACAGCGAGTTTAGAACAAAAATCCTCAATTCGATTATCATTAGTTACACTTGCCGGGTGTAAGCGAGAACTTATGTTGTATGGATCCATATGGGTTTGACAAACCCTCATTCAAACGGTTCGCTACCGTTTACGAATGGAATATATTTTCGTGAAACAGTGTATGTTCTAACACTAAGTGATGGGGTTCTATGGAAGGAAATGTTAAGCATTGATAATTGGGTGCTCGCGAACCAACTTTTGGAATGCAACTTTTGGATGATCAATTTATGGAAATACTAAATCTTGTGGTTCAAAATATAACATTTACTAATACACCTATGATTTCACCAACGTTTTTCGTTGACAGTTTTCTATATGTTTCTCAGGTTCATACATGGCTATTTGATACATGCTTCCGCGTACATTCATACTTGCTTGGGGTCAAGCATACATGCATACACTCTGATTTCTTGCTTGGAGTCAAGCATACATACATGCATACGCTAGTGATAGCACCTTTGGATTCAAACATATTGTTTACATACTTACGCTATTTATAGCAACTGTGATTTTAAACTAATTATGTCGCAAGATATTTCATTTGTACTTTACTACATTTGTAAACTTAAACTTGTTGTCGATCCGTTTGGTGAACTAAACTTTGCAAGTCATGCACGTTTCAAATGAATGCGACATAATTTTGGTCAAACGCGTCTCATATAGGGACTATGACCACGCAACGGGACCTAAGTTAACGGCGCCGTCAATGACGATTTTGTCGGGTCGCTACAGATGGTATCAGAGCTGGTTTAACCTTAGCCGTAATGGTAGTCACGCGCGCCAGCTGTCAGGCCAGGCACTCATACGGACTATGCTTTTTGGCGGGTTAATCGTAGAGGGGGTTCTCACAGTGTTACCTGTGACGAAGCATTGGCTCTTACCCCTTGCGATCCCTGGGAATTTGAGGGTTGGCAGTTTGGCAGAAATGCGGGCCGTAAAATCAGTGTCTGAGGTACACTCAATGGTCACCAAGCGGTTAGCTGGAAAGGCACTGGGTGGGTTTCTACCCCATCTGTCGCTACAGATGGTATCAGAGCGTTGGTTGTAGGGATCTAGGATGTGCATTAGTGTGTCTGACAGAGTCGTTAGGACGCATTAGTGAATCTAGACTACAACCGGATAGTTAGCCATTGCATTCTGACATACATTTGCTATAGATAGCACTTACTTGACTACTTGTGCATTATACTTGAATCATTCTTAATCAAACTTTTTAATGGTACCCAACCTTCATCATACGAACTCGTATTCCGCCACTTTTTGGTAACACACGTGAATTCAAGGTTCATACGCGTACGGATGACCACGACTTCGTTAGTCACTCTAGTTCGGGAATTCTGACTCCTTGGTTGTTATCCACCCCGTCTCAGCTTACTATCCACAAGTGTTGTAAAGTTACCACCACCACTCTAGATGAGTATCGTCATCACTATTTATCACTACGGTTGCGTACTACTTGTTATCATGACTCGTTACTCTTTTCATACCTAAATACATTATTGTCTGACTCGAACCGCATTGACGTGAACAATCATTTATACACTTCCCTCGGGGAACGCTTCCTTAGAGTTGCAGAAATTCTTTCGATTTAATACGAGTCACGTTTGAGACGTCGTTACACTTTGTTCATTCTAGATCTTCACAGTTACACGAACTTGATGTTATGGAGTGATGTGGGAATGGAGGTATGAGTTAGCGTAATATAACGACACTCGATCAACGTGGTTATATTACGGTAAGCCATACCAAAGTTCTAATGACTCGTGATGGTGATTGGGCTCGATCAACCTAATCACCACCATGTGCCATGTACATGACTTCATCTATTCATGTTTGGACATCTGAAAACTCCGAGAATACTGATAACAACCATACCCGGGACACATCTTCGATTATTGTCGAACCATATTTATGCTTCCAAATGAATGGAAAATTCTTTCAATATCAGACGTATGTTACACATGTATACTATTTTGTTTTCGCACAGTTTTATCGACGAACTACAACATGCTTGATATGCTCACATCGAGGCGGAAACTTCTCTCGCATTACACTCGTACTTCCGTATAAGGAAATCTTTTATCAAAATTCTCAATGGAGAGAGAGACTCTTCACATTATACAAGTATTCACCACGAGGGAGTATAGTCCTAATGAACGTTTTCGAAAATCGATAAATCTTCCGCGGCGCGAAAATTCTTGAGAAACAAAAACTTGTTCAAAATATATCTTAAGGAGATATACTTCGTTTCGGATCGAGATTCTTGTTTCACTTCTAGATTTCGGAGTGCTTTACAAAAAGCCTCGGGACCACGTTTAAACATGAGTACAACACATCAACCGCATCTCGAATGACCAAACAAACATTCGATTCAAACCTTGGAAACCATAATACGAGTTCGTGTTATCGACTTCAAAATTTCTTGAGAAAAATCTTTGCTTTTAACCGAATTCTCTTACAACGATGGTTATCATTCAAGTCTTAACGTCACACCTTTTGAAATCTTATATGACCGGAAACGTCATTCTCCTTTTGTAGAACCAAGTAAATGATAAGCAAATCAACCGACCCGCACTCATTCATGAAATAATCGTTAAGATCATTCAGATCCAAGAAAGACTCGAGACGGCCCGTAGTCGCCAAAAGAGCTATGTCGATGTTAGACGTAAACTTTTCAAATTCTATGTGGAAAACCGCGTAACGTTAAAAGTCGCACCTTGAAAAGGTGTAGTCCGTTTCGGAAACGTAGAAAGCTAAATCCGTGATATTTTTAGTCCTTTTGAAATTTTGGGGTGTGTTGTGCCCGTTGCTTACCGCTTCGAACTTCCGACTCAAACAAATTCCGTTCATCCTACATTCTGTGTATCAAACTTAAAGGCGTGTCTTGCGAGACAAGAACTTGTTATCCTCTTCGATGAACTTACTATCAACGATAAACCTCACTTCCAAGGAGGACCGGTTGAAACTATAAATCGTGGAACCAACTTTAAAACCAACGTAAAATCGCAACTGTCAAAGTTCGTTGAAATGCCCAAGGAAGTACCTTCACTTATTCGTAGAATTGGCAACACAAGATCTCGAGGAAGAAACAACGAATACTACTTCCAACTAAATTTCGGGACGAAACTTCTTTTAAGGTGTAGGTAATGTAACATCCCGCCTTTTTCCGTTAAATTTATTTTTAACACCGTCTTTTTTTTTAATAACATCCTTCGTTATTTAAATTTGTATCTTTCGTTAACTAATGTTCATAATATCCCCGTTATTTAATTATAACGTCACCCGTTTACTCTAACGTCTTTAAAAATATTCATTTGGTTAATTCCCGCACCCGCTTTGAAACTCGAGGGACCAAAGTTGCAAAGGGGCCTAACTAGTGACTAGGTCAACTAGTCAAACCCCATCTCATCCATTCATTATCACCACCCACCTTCATCCTTCCCTTTCTCTCTACTTCCCATTTTTGAACACAAACCCCAACTTCATAAAATCATCATCTAAATTCGGGATTGGAAGCAAACTTCAAAACAAATTACATTTTCGTGATCCTCTCTTCATCCTCTACATTTTGATACCAATTTCATCTCGTTTGGGTAACTTTCTAAAAACTCTAGATTTCTCTAAATTCGTGTTTTTTACTTGAAATGGTGTTAGTTAGTGTCTATGGCTCGTGTACAACATGAATGTATGTTTTGTTTGCTCGATTTGTTGTTTTGGAGTAACTAGCATGAACTTGAAAATGGGTGTGCTTAATCTTTGATTTTGGATGAGTTAATGTTGTTAAATTGTTAAAGTTCATGTTTTAATTGTGTTACTAGTATCACTAGCTTCGTTTTGATGCGTAGGTTGATTAAGAAAACTTCAAACACATGATTATTGATTTTTGTGAATTTTGGTTAGGGTTTGATAGACTTTGAAATGAACTTTTGATGCGTTGAATGCTTGTTAATGTTGTTAGTAAGTGTTTAGATGCAATGTATGCTTAATTACCTTCGAAACGGCATATCGTATGTGTAAATTGGATTCCCGAATCATAAAATACGTTTTACGAACTTGAAACTTTGAAAATAAACCTTTCTTGATCAATTGACGAGTTTTTCGGTTATTGTAATTGATTTTTTTGCTTGTTAAAGGTAGTTAATTGTATTCCTTGTCAAAAGAGCTTTCCAATGATATAAGATGCGTATTCTAAGTGTTTACGGTTTGCGTTTTGTGCTAAATTGAATTTTGGATCAAGACTTGAACTTTTGAAACTGACCAGGTACCAGGCCACGCCTAATGTCGCGGCGCGACACCTCTGGCCGCGGCGCGGCAATAGCCGTGTTTGGGTTCTGACCTCCTTGGTCAAAATAAGAAAAATGTTTGGCACGCTATGGACCTCCGATTCACATGAGACTTGTTCTAACATGCTTATATATGAATAAAAACCTCAGAAAATTAGTTCGGGACCCGACCCGAACGTGTTGACTTTTCGTTGACTTTGACCAAGTTTGACTTTTAGTCAAACTTAACCAAACTTTTATGCAATCGTTCTAACATGCTTTTATACGTGATTCTTGCATGAAACTTGACAACGTGATTCACATGCTATACTATTCGAGTCGTAACGAGCCATAGGACTAATTGAACACATTTCACCCAACCATGTGTCGTAACCGGTTAATTGATACAATTTACTTGTTTAGGTAAAGACTAAGCAACTTTCATGCACACGTTTACTTTGTGAAGTACCTTTATACTCGTGCACTCGAGGTGAGATCATAGTCCCACCTTTTCAACAACTTTTTTTTATACTTTTAAATTGTGGGCTGAGGAACATATACTTTGTTACATCTTATACTACTTACTTTTATGTTTTGAACACAAGTCCGATGAAACAAACATTCTACAGCGAGTTTAGAACAAAAATCCTCAATTCGATTATCATTAGTTACACTTGCCGGGTGTAAGCGAGAACTTATGTTGTATGGATCCATATGGGTTTGACAAACCCTCATTCAAACGGTTCGCTACCGTTTACGAATGGAATATATTTTCGTGAAACAGTGTATGTTCTAACACTAAGTGATGGGGTTCTATGGAAGGAAATGTTAAGCATTGATAATTGGGTGCTCGCGAACCAACTTTTGGAATGCAACTTTTGGATGATCAATTTATGGAAATACTAAATCTTGTGGTTCAAAATATAACATTTACTAATACACCTATGATTTCACCAACGTTTTTCGTTGACAGTTTTCTATATGTTTCTCAGGTTCATACATGGCTATTTGATACATGCTTCCGCGTACATTCATACTTGCTTGGGGTCAAGCATACATGCATACACTCTGATTTCTTGCTTGGAGTTAAGCATACATACATGCATACGCTAGTGATAGCACCTTTGGATTCAAACATATTGTTTACATACTTACGCTATTTATAGCAACTGTGATTTTAAACTAATTATGTCGCAAGATATTTCATTTGTACTTTACTACTTTTGTAAACTTAAACTTGTTGTCGATCCGTTTGGTGAACTAAACTTTGCAAGTCATGCACGTTTCAAATGAATGCGACATAATTTTGGTCAAACGCGTCTCATATAGGGACTATGACCACGCAACGGGACCTAAGTTAACGGCGCCGTCAATGACGATTTTGTCGGGTCGCTACACCGCTGATTCCTGTTTTCATTATAGCCGATTACTACACTCAAACCACCACAACCTTGACCTGTTATAGGTTCTGTCTCCTTTCGCTACTACCCTATTTTTCTTTCTCTTAAAACCCGTCACATATATCATTGAACACCAACACCAAATACCTACAACTATGCAATTATATATATAAATTTCCTTTTATTGATTGGTTATAAATAAAACCTTTTGATAGTGGATTAGAACAATGATTTACATTACTTTTGGCGTGTTTCTTCTTATTGGCCGACAATCAATAAATAAAGGTGACCCTCCCACTTGAATTATAATAAGGAAAAGCTCATTTAGATATTAAAATGTTGCTGCATGTTTTATAAACTATCGAAGTTGGGTGGGTTATTTAGTTACTCCCCGATTGGGCTAGGATTCAGCTGAAAAGGAATCACGTGAAACGGGCTTAATTAAGTTGTTATGGGATTACAAGTTTAGCTTGCTATTCGGGCTAGAGGTGGATTCATAGGATCACACAGATGGGCTAGTAATAAGTGGGATATCATGATGTACTCGTTAAACAATCTCCCAAATACTGTTATGCAGTTTCCTTGCCAACACCCTATTCGTTCCTATCTGCTTGCTATTATTTTTTTTTACAACTCACACAAAAACCTCAAACCCTACAAGCTACCATCTTATTCACATAACCCCACTTCAATCAACCTAATTTGTATAATTGGTGTTCCTAATTAAAATTAACGGCTGCAAGTTTCTACACGTCTTCCTTTGATTTTTTTTTATATTCATTATGTTGGCAGACAACTACAAAGTAAATTACCTACTAGCATCATTAAAGGAGCACTTTCCATTATTCTATTATTCTTTTTAAGAAACAGAAGAATTAGTATTCGCATATTTACAAGGTCTGAAGTAACTAGCTGTTATGGTGGGCCTGAGTATGTTTTTGGGTTCGTAATTGTGTTCCTGGAATGAAGAGTATGATTGGTTCAAAACAGAAATTGATACGGGATATTGATAATGGAATGGGACGATGGTGTTGATAGGATTTTATGTTAATAAGTGTGTGATTGTTACGAATTATGATAAATGACGATAATGATGTAGGATGATGTTAAGGGTTATGATATTGATGATGATGGTGATGAAATTTCACAATGATGAAGTAACGAAGAAGAAGAGATGATTATGATTAGGTTAGGGTAATAAAATGACTATGATTTAAGAATAAATAATAAATACGGGACATGTAAAATTTATATAATCATGATGATGGTAAACCTTGGATTTACGATGATGATACAGTCAATCATTCGTGTTTTCTGTATAAACCGAACATGATGATAACGAAAGTAAGATGATAGATGATGAACGAGATAATGAAGACTCTCACGGTGATGATATGATGCAGAGATGATGATTGTGAAACATGAGAAATGTTAAGTGAGAAGAAGAAGATAACACAAGCAAACGGGTTAAATAAAAAAACATATAAAGTAAAATAGAAAAACTGAAATAGAAGAATGGCCGTGAGTGTTGTGTTTTAGCGAGAGATCATGGGTTCGAGCCTGGGCATAGGCATTTTTTTTGGAGCTTCCTCTAGCGAGGTAGTTATTAATATTACTCTTATTGTTATTATTATTATTATTGTTATTGTTATTGTTATTGTTATTTATTATTATTATTATTATTATTATTATTATTATTATTATTATTATTATTATTATTATTATTATTATTATTATTATTATTATTATTATTATTATTATTATTATTACTAATTATTAATATTATCATTATTATTATGAATAATATTATCCTTATTATGATTATCATAATGACTTTTATCATTAAAATTAGTAGTATTATCATTAAGACTAATATTAGAATTATCATTATTATTAAACTTATCTTTTTATTAAAATTAAAAATTATCATTATTATTATTATCATATTATTTTTTTTATAAAAATTATCATTTTTATTATTATAACTATCATTATTATTTTTATTTAAATTGACATTATTGATATCATTATTATTATCATTATAAAGAAACTACAACTTTTTAATTATTAGTATTAGTATTATTTTACCAAATAACAATTAGTACATAACACTATATTTAAAACATATAACATATTATTTATTAAAATAACAAGTATATTACTAATAATATAAATTTGTTCGATTACAATCATATGTGTTAATATATATAAATAATATAGGTTCGTGAATCCGAGGCCAACCCTGCATTGTTCAGTTGTTCAATGTCATTATATGTATTTTTACTATAAAATACAGTATGGTGAGTTCATTTGCTCCCTTTTTACTCTTTACATTTTTGAGCTGAGAATACATGCAAATGCTTTATTAACTGTTTTACAATAATTATATGCGTGAGTTCATTTGAATCCCTTTTACTCTTTACATTTTTGGGACTGAGAATACATGCAAAAACTTTATTAACTGTTTTACAATAATTATATGCGTGAGTTCATTTGAATCCATTTTACTCTTTACATTTTTGGGACTGAGAATACATGCAAAAGCTTTATTAACTGTTTTACAATAATTATATGCGTGAGTTCATTTGAATCACTTTTACTCTTTACATTTTTGGGACTGAGAATACATGCACTGTTTTTACAACTGCTTTATTAAATGCTTTTGAAATATATTTTGAACTGCGAATGCATGAAATGCCTTTATAAATGTTTGACGAGATAGACACAAACAAAACATTCCTCGAATGAATTATGTGGACGTGATAATTGCCACCATTGAATTATGTGGACGTGATAATTGCCACAGTTGATATGAATATTTTTCCCCTGATTATTATGCTTGGTAACCTAAGAATTAGAATTCAGGTATGGCCCTAATTCACGCGAATCCTAAAGGTAGCTACCGGGTTTGATACCCCCACCCAGAATGTTCACTAGACAGAAGGGCTAGTGGGTGTGGTGTTTAGTACTGCGAGGTTTATATGATTATTATACAGACAGATATTCTGTTTTGGGGATATTATTATGCGCATTATATTGTTAAGGTCGGTTACCAAGCCAAGCTATGAAAGCTATCAAAGAAAAGTGAATGTTATGTATCGAGAGAATGATTTTTATACACAGATTATGTGTATGATATTTGTACACGAGATATGTGTACGGTTATGAAGCATTTTGAAAAATAATTTCGTACACGAGATACGTGTACTGCATTTAAAAGAATTCGCATGTACATTACAGGTGGGTATAGGATTCGGGCCCATTTGTACCATGCAGCATTTAAATCTTGTGGTCTATCAAAATGATGAATTTTATTGTTTACGATAAACCTATGAACTCACCAACCTTTTGGTTGACACTTTTCAAACATGTTTATTCTTAGGTCTGAAAGAAATCTTTCGCTGTGCATTTGCTCATTTTAAAGATATTACATGGAGTCATTCATGGCATATAGAGGTCAGTTCATCGCGATGGTACCATATGTTATTGTATTCGTTCGGAAGATTTTGGACGGGGTATGACACCGCACGGAGTCGAAGACCTTGAAAGTGTGACTGATATTGTACAAGAGAGAGAAAGAAGTGAATTGAAGTGTGTGTTGGAATGAATGATAAAGGCCCTTTAAATAAGCTAAATTTTTCCCTGCAAATGGCTGGCAGGCCGTTTGCAGGGGTCGTTTGGCAAGCCAAGCCGGTTGCAAGGGTCATTTGTCCTGGCCGTTTGTGAGCCAGGCAAGCCGTTTGGTAGGTCGTTTGTGAGCCAGGCAGGCCGTTTGGCTGGCCTGGTCAGCTGAATTCCCTGGATCGTAACTTGATTTCTTGTCTTTCACAGTTTTCACTCTAGAATCTTCGTTTTAGCTCCAATTCTCTTGATTCATTTTGCAACGTCTTCGTAATTACTTGTTCTTCAATTTTAATCGACGAAGTGGGTATTTTGCCGACAAATTTTGAATCTTTCTTGTTTTTGGGCCTTAATACCGAGGTGAAAACATGACTTTTTAGCCGATATCAAATATCCCACACTTAGAATTTGATTGTCCTCAAGAAAACTCTCATTTACCTTAAGAAATCTTTTCGGAGTTTCTTTTTTTAATAGCTTAAGCAGTTTGCTTTTTATTATAAGAGCAAAAAGATAAGGTGAGTCATCTATGTTATGATTGAAACTATCTCTGCAAGCATGGGAGGAGGTTACATGACATAGGCTAGCTTTCACGGGTCACTCAAATCACACAAGTGTTTAGGGTTCCCTATAGATCTAAGAAATGAATTCACTCATAGCCAGCCATGCTGCACCCATCGTCATAGGCTTGATAAAGACTCAAATCCTTGTTGTTAATGTGAAAACTGTAGTAATATTAGCTTCTAGGTCACTTGTCAATGATGTAAAAGGAATTTTGGAGTAGTAGTGAAGTTGTTTTTGAGGGGTGAGAAAAAAAGTAATGTAGTCTTTATACAGACTTTTATTCGGATAGATAGGAGTGGTGAAGTGTTTGAGAAGCACTTTTGAACTTTTCTTCATTTGATAATCATTTTCGGTTAAGTTTTTCTTCGGCGTTTCTCTTTATAAGTTCTGCTCCTTTTTTTTCAGAACTTTAAATTTTTGTTTTTTAGAGATTTTTTTTTTTTTTGGAGATTTTATCTCGAGAAACTTTTTACCGGTAAACTTTTTCAAGACCTTTCATGATACTTGAAAGGTTTATAACATCGGGTTTTCGGAAGGAATCTCATTTTTTGGATTTTTCAAGAGATAGTAAAGATGATGTAGATGTGGTGGTGGAGTAGAAGTGGTGGAAGTGTGAAAGGCTTATTTTTGACAAATGGCTAGCTCTTCTGATTATAACTGAATCACGTTTCGCTGCTTTGGAAATGTAGATCTAAAGCAAGTTCTGATTCTGAGCACAGACATCGGCACTCTCAACGGAAAATAGTGAAACATTAAAGATGAATGCTGGTCTTATTTGGGGTGCCTCACCATAATCAATTTAGGTCGATAATGCCTTAGTCATGCAATGCTCTATTAGAGATTTGGTTCATCCTAACAATATTTCCACCCTACTTAAGCCTTACTTTTATTGACAAACGTTTCAGGTTTTCAAAAATACTTTTTCGAAAAGGCTTTCTCTTGTTAAAAATTTTGAAATTTGGCTTAAGAACTTGGAATCTTCGTAATGGGTTATTTTAATACAGCATAAAAAGATTATACCAACATCCCACACTTAGACGAACATTGTCCTCAATGTTCCTAGTGTATCCCACACTTAGGAGTTTTAGTTGAAGATTTTGGAGTATTTGTCTAGTGTTTTAATTGGGTTGGAATCCCACACTTAGTGATAAGCTAGGATGTGGCATAGTTTGAATCTTGAGCTAGTAGTAGGAAGAAAGAAATACCCCTAGCAGATGCGGCTGGCTTTGAATTCTTGCATTTTTTATTGATCAGCTCATTTGTCATCCTTTATTCTTCTACTCTACTTTATTGCACGGGTTGCCTCCCGGAAAGTGCTTTTGTTTAAGGTCGTTGGCTCAACCATAGTGATGATTTAAAAAGCAAACATTCCTCGCTGATGGTTGTAAATCTTGGTCTTCTCGAGGGAATGTGAGTCTTGGAGGGTAAATCCTGAGAAAGTTTCGGACCAATAGTGGTAGAAGATCCGGTACTTCTCTTAAAGATCTTCTGAAAGATAAGTAGTGCGCAGTTTCGGCTCTTGATAAGTCTTGAAGTCCGATGAGAATATGATCCACGGCTCTGCTAGTTGACCCATGAATATCAATCATAGAAGCAGTGCTGGTGGTGATTGTTTCTCTGATGGGATGCTCATTTCGGAGGTCTTCAAACAATGTTAGAAACTGTATCTTTAGAATCTCGAAGTCTTCGGAATGGTGATCTCCATAGTAAGAGTCTGTAGCTTTGCACAGATTTGTTAAAAGACGAAGCTGAAAAGAAGTGAATAGCAATCTTGACCCGAGCATTAATGTCACCGTCTTTGAGTATATCTCCCAACATTCGACTTTAAATGTAAAACTTGGATCTGTGGATTCATGGAAGATACGTGATATCTGCTTCGTAACATAGGTGGCAATGTTGACTCGATCTGGTTCAAGGTGAGAGAACGGATTGTTGCGCCTTACTTCCTCCGTAACAGCTTCTCGTAACTCTTTGATAATCAGATCAGCATGGTGATCAATTGTCACGTAAATCGCTAGTCTATCTGGTGTGCTTTCGAAATTATCTCTTTCCAAGAGAGCGAAAAAGCTGTGAATATCCTCGATCATTTGCAAATCAGAGTGATAAGTTGGGCGTCCGGTGGAAAGATACATGTGCTTCCGGATGAGAGTCAGTAGTGCTCGTTGGTTTGCTGAGAACGGAAGTGCAGATCCGGCTAAGGCGTTATAGACCTTAGAGTAAATGATCTTCTGATCTCGACAGAATCTTGTCTCAAGAATAGTGCGAACCACTGAATTGTGCTCTCGTTGCCTTTCTTCTTGGTAGATATGATCGTGAAGAGTGTTGATAAAGTCTTGAATGCGTTCTTCTAGGATTTCAACATCATTTTCTTCTCTTTGGAGATAAAGGATGTATTCTTCTCGGATAGCCATAATTCATTTTGTTAAGCGTAGCGTAAAATCAATTGTTAATTTACGGATGGATTCGAGTATATCTTCAAATTCATCGGTATCATTGATGAGGGTTATCATGTCTGCGTGTGTGGATATGACCGGAATCCGATCTGAAGAAGAGTCCAGCTCCCCTTGATCTGGTTCGTTGGAGAGTGTGAGTTATTCAGAATGTCTTCATGTTGATCTTCCTCGTCATCATCAGTATATTGTTCTTCTGAGGATGCGTCTGATGAACGAGTTTCTTCAGTATTCTGATTCTCCACTTTGATACTTGCAGGATCAATTTCTATATCCTTAATTTCAGCCTTGTCAGTCTTCTTCTTGAAGCGAATGATTAAACTGTGATCTTCCGTCTCAAGCCTCATTAATTTTTCGTGATGATCAATGCTCAGAGCGAGTATTATCGCAATTTCTTTTACGTCTTCCATTTTCTCTTCCTATTCAGCTTCCTCCTCTTCCTCTATTTCTTCGCTGGGATCCTCTTCTTCCATTTCTGGGTCGTCTACAGACTGTGATTTGACACCCATCTTGATATCATCAGTCGGTGGTGAAGACTCGTCATCGGAAGTGATCCGTCTGGTGGAAATAGCAAACATCTCTGCCTGTCCAGAAAGATCGGTTGGTCGGTCAATTTTGAAGGTAATGCTCTCCCCATGTGATCGCAGGATCAAGGTTTGATTGTACACATCAATGACAGTCCTAGCCGTATTCATGAAAGGTCTTCCTAATACTACTGGTGTGTGTAGGTCTTCCTTAATATCCATTACTACGAAATCCGTAGGATACAAGAATTTGTCGACTTTCACCAAGACGTTCTCAACTATGCCCTTAGGATATCGATTTGTGTGATCGGCGAGTTGGATTGTCATTTTAGTTGGTGACAAGTCTCCTAACTCTAATCTCTTGTAGAGAGAGTAAGGGATTAGTTTGATACTTGCTCCTAAATCTGCTAGTGCATGAATGGTTCCAGATTGGCAGATTGAACACGGGAAAATGAATCGGCCCGTATCTCCTAGCTTTGGTGGTAGAGAGTTTCTGAGTAATGCAGAGCATTCTTCACTCAGTGGAATTTTGTTAGAATCTGGTATCCTTTCCTTTGTAGAGAGAAGCCTTCGAATGTATCTCTTCTGGTTGGGGACTTTGGACATAGTGTCCAGGAATCTTCCATTAAGTTTGAAGGAATCAAGCTTGGATGGTTCTTCCTGTAGCCTTCCAGGATAGGGTACACGAACTGGAGTTTCAGGGGTCAACTTCTGAGTATATGTCGATTTGTTCTTGAGCCTTGCTGACCTTCTCCGTGGTTCTTACATTGAGATTACGGAATCCATTTGCTTTGCTTCTTCTATGTGGGGATTTTGGATAGTATTACTTGGTAACCTTCCCTACAGTCGGGTTTCAAGGCGTTGTGATAACTGTCCGAGCTGCGTTTCCAGACTTTTGAGCAGAGCCAATTGATTTCTCATTAGTATCTCCGTCCGACCTTGTCTAGCTGCAGTTCTCTGATTTAGCTGTTGTTGTCCTTGAATAAACTGAGTCAACTGATCATCAGCTCCGAGAGTGGGGTTAGTTGCTTTTGTAATCTGGGTGGTAAGGGAATTTGACTCGACTGGTGAACCAGTGAGTGGAAGTGGTTGATCGTAGGTCAATTGAGATTGTTGAGCTGGATAAGGTGGATAGCGATAGCGAAAGGCTGATTGCTTTGCTGGAATTGATTAACCCTAGGTTGTTGATTGAATCCGGGATTTGGTGGACGAGATGGGTATTGAACGTAACAGACAGAACCGTCAGGGTTTTTGTACTCAACTTGATATTCTTCAGTGGGTTATGGGTTGGTACAATTAACACAAGCTTGAACTTGGTTGACCTGCTGCGGCTGCGTCTTCAATTCTCCGAGTTGTTTAGCGAGAGATTTCATCTTATCCGTGAGAGATTTGATGGACTCCGTTTGATTGTTAAGTGCAGAGAGTGTGGCAGATGATGAAGTTGTTTCACCACTGTTCCAGTCATGATGATACATTGTCATGTTCTCGAGCAATTCCCATGCTTCGTTTGCGGTTTGGTTCATCAGATTTCCTTGAGCTGCTGCATCGATCGTCGTCCTACGATTTACCGTAAGACCATTATAGAAGGTACAGATTTGGGCTGACTATTCTAGCTGGTGATTAGGGCACTTCTTAAGCAGGGTTTTGAATCGCTCCCATGTAGTGTAAAGAGATTCATCATAACTTTGTTTGAAGTTAATGATGTCATTCTTTAGTTTGGTTTGTTTAAAAGGAGGGAAATATTTGGTTATGAATTTAGTAGCCATCTCTGTCCATGATGTGATGGAATCTTTTTCCATTCCTTCGAACCAGCTTTGAGTATGATGAGTGAGAGAATAGGGAAACAAGTATAGCCGGACTATATCTTGTCCTATCCCTGGCTGTTTGTAGGAGTTTGAAAGACATATGAATTTATCAAAGTGAGAATTAGGATCGTCATTCGGTAATCTATGAAACCGACAGCTATTCTGGATGAGTTGGATGATGTGATATTTTAACTCGAACGAGTGTCCTTGAATCTCTGGAAATCTGATCGGTCCTCCTTGGCCTTCAATCGAGGGTTTGGTATTTTCTGCTAAAGTAACACCTAATGCCATTTGATTTCTGATTCGTGCTTCCTTGCGTGCTTTAGAAATTATTGTGTCTGGATCAGGTACGAATAACAACAGCCCTGGTCTAGATCGGGTTTGGGTCATACACTGGGTATGCCTTTTTGCTTTTAATTTTAAATAGATAAACTAAACTTCTAAAGTAATCTAAGGTAAGCTAAGCTAGTCTAAGGTAGTCTTAATCTAAGGTAATGTAATCTAAAGTATTCTAATTTTAACTATCTATCCTAAGGTTGAATATGTTTTTGGTTCTGGATATTGATTTTCCTGGTATTTGGATAACCGAGCTTCGCACGAACTATTCAACAAACCAAGTGGCCAGGCTGACTACGGAGAGGCAGGATCCTTTTGGTTCCAATATAATTGGAGAATGTTCGGAAAATCCAACAACTAAGTCCGTGTATAATTGTCTTTCTTAGACACCACTAAATGCTTGTGAATAAGTTTGATAGAGAGCAGTATTGTCTGATACCAGTTCCCCGGCAGCGGCGCCAAAACTAGCTTCCCTCTTGATATGACCAAAATGGATGGTTTTATTTGTGCGGTGTCGTTAGGTCGCAACACGTCAGAATCAACCACCAAGAGGGGGTACTGTTTTAAATATATATTTAACGGGGCCTAAATCGTACTACTCCTTACTATGAGTAAGGAAAGTATGACATAGAGTCGTATTTTTGAGATATCAGTAGAATCGAACCTATATTTAAACCTAAGATAGTTATGAAGGAGTAGTGGTTACTTAATTTTTGGGATTTTCTAATTTATAAGACAGATAAAGTAAATGCGATAAAATTTGTAATTCATATAAGGTTAAAGTAAGTGCATACTATGATTTCATCAGTTACTTTGCCGATATTATGGAATGCTGGCTCATGAATAGGCAGAGCCCTTGTATTCATTACACTGGTCCTAAACGCCCCTGTCATATGACATGTCACTGGGTACTGCGCTAGGCTTGAAGATTCTGAATATACAGCAACGTCCTTTACCCCCGACGCCCGTGCAGTCTGACTACAGGCATACACGTTTAGACGGCTCATCCAATTGAGCGACTCGGTTGGGTGACGTATTAACATTCCACAAAGGTCTAAACTTTCTTAAGCATAATAGAATACATGGTTTACCATATCCGAAAGACGTGATGTGTTTCAATGCTTTCGTTAATGATTGGTCTTAAAAGATAGTTAGGCCCTTAAAAAGAGTTCAATCATAAAGAACACAATGGCCAAGTCAAGCTGACTTCCATGAACACATTCGGTTATCCTAACGGTCCAATCCTTTATGTGTCTAAACAAACAGTTCCTTAATTAACTAAGAATCCCTCAAGCGGGGTGCAATGCTTGAGACCGAGTTATGGTGCAGTGTACTAATCAACACTGACCGGGTTCCATGGCCTTACTTAGCAGAGGTGCAGCTTACAACAACTGCTGTACTTCAGCGTGCACGTTTGAAGTTTATATGCTTGGTAACTACACTAGCATGGTCTGGGATCAACAATGTACTAAGGGTCTAGTCAGATGTTTCACAACGAAAGAGTCCTCAGTCGGAATCCAAAGCTTGATAAACTTACTACAACCGGTGTACCTCAATTGATCTTACGTTGTATCCGATAGACTTCTCTTACCAAGGGGTGACACAGATAGTGTACTCTGAATCGGGATTCGCGACTTCCCAATAACAGAGCCAATAACTACGTTCTATTAGTTGGAAAAGAGATTGAGTTTAAAGTATAATCGGAAAGCATTTCAATGACATACACAAACCATAACATTATTTCAGCATTGTAACTGCTTACATCATAGCATACACTAAAGATAACTACTCGCTAATCATGGCAACAATATCACAGAACATAATGATAGAAGACATTATATAAAGATAAAGGATAGAAGTACCAGTAGATTAAACGAGTTCCGAATACAAAAGTGACAACTTCAAGACTCCAGACTGCTCCTAATATAATCTTCGGCGTTCTTCTCCGGGTACTAGGTTTCCCGCACGGAGTCGAAGACCTTGAAAGTATGACTGATAGTGTACAAGAGAGAGAAAGAAGTGAATTGAAGTGTGTGTTGGAATGAATGACAAAGACCCTTTTAATAAGCTAAATATTTCCCTGCAAACAACTGGTAGGCTGTTTGGCAGGCCGTTCAGGGGCCGTTTGCCAAACCAAGCTGTTTGCAAAGGCCGTTTGCAAGGGCCGTTTGCCCTGGCCGTTTGGCAGGCCGTTTGTGAGCCAGGCAAGCCGTTTGTGAGCCAGGCAAGCCATTTGGTAGGCCCTTTGGCTGGCTGTTTGGCAGGCCATTTGGCTTGCATGGTCAGCTGGATTCCCTGGATCGTAACTTGATTTCTTATCTTTCACCGTTTTCACTCTAGAATCTTCGTTTTAGCTCCGATTCTCTTGATTCTTTTTGCACCGTCTTCGTAATTACTTGTTCTTCAATTTTAACTGAAGAAGTAGGTATTTTGCAGAAAAGTTCGAATCTTTCTTGTTTTTGGACCTTAATACCGGGGTGAAAACGTGACTTTTTAGTCGATATCAGAGTCACTCGATATCACCTACTGGGACACGGGGCGTTTGTTTGACTACATACGGGAACATGTTGACTTCGAGGCATTGGATTTTTCTTGGTGTGATCCAGAAACCGATAAGTTTGAGTTTATCACGACCGAAAAAGAATGACAAGAAATTTTCGGGAGAGCGTTACTCAAATGCAACCGAATTGGGTTGTATTGTATTGGTATTTGGACCCGAAAATTCAACACCCGACCTCATCCTCACTACCCACACAAGAGTAGCAATGAGGGTTACGTGAGTGACGACACGATCGTCGTATTGAACTTGTTTTTTTTAAATTATTTTTAGGACTTTCTAATCGTTTTTTTAGGACTTTGTAATGGTTTTTATTTTTTATTTTTAGGAATTTGTAATGGTTTTTTTTATTTTTAGGAATCTGTAATGCATTTTTTTTTTTAAGAATTTGTAAAGGTTTTTTTTTATTTTTAGGAATTTGTAATATTTTTCTTATTAATAAAATTTTTATTTTTAGGATATTAATTGTTATATATAAGTTAATAATATATAAGTTTAATATAAAAAAATAGAGGTGAGACCAAGTGATGTGTACGTCATGGATGTTAGCAGTTTAGTGGTTGGTTAGTGATGAGAAGTAAGTGCTAATATGGCGCTGATGTGGCAGTCAGTGATCCCATGACGGACCGTCATGGTTAAGAGTGGTCTAAACTTCTTGATCCTATACTTTCACAAATTTCCATATTGTATTTTTTATTTTCATAAATTATTTTTATTTTCATAAAATTCTCAACAACCCATATCATCTATAATCACAATGGAACTCTCTTTCACTCTACTCACCCGACTCAGCTCAAATTTGGGTAATTCTCTTAATATGGGGTTTGGCTAATTTTCACAAACCACTGTTCCTACAAATGAACCTCGAGCAGTGTCAACAAGTTTTTGATGTGGCAACAATCACAATCCATCCTGCAAACACAACTCGAAGTTCAAACAAACACAACCATGGCTCGAAGAAAGTCTAGAGCAGATACAAATAGGTGGTTTTTGAAACATCTCAACTAAAATCCAAAAGGGCTGAATATCATTAGGAAACTAAAGACGAGTTACAGTTAGCTAAATCGTGGATTGTGGCTTCGAAGGATCCAAACCAAAGAATTGATCAAAACACGCTTTCGTTTTGGAATGTGGTTATTAGGGAGTAAAATTTAAGGAATCTACCATTCCAACGTTCGAAAGACATGGTGTCCAAGACAAAGTTGAATGAAGCATGTAAAAAATATGGCATAATCGTAAATAGTTTATAAAGGCATTTACAAATTGATCAATCCTATATTAAAGAGTTACTTAATTAAGAATCAAGTGCAATGATATTAAGATGGAGAATGGGATGTTTGATGATTATTTTGAGCCCTGATGATCGTCTTTCACTTTTCAATCAAGTGATCAACCACCCCGACTCGGTCTTGATTGTTAATTAGCATGATTCACCGTAACTCAATGTAAATATTCCTTGGGCAAAGTCACAAGTGAAAATTACAAAGGTCTAGGCAAATGGCAGAGAATCAACAACCTATAAATGAGAGGCCAAGCTCTCTATTTATAGTTTCCAGAATATTCGCGGTGTGCGGATTGTCTAACCATCCGCGCTGACTTAGCGAAAATAATCCGCAGTCTTTTATTAGTGTGCTATAATCCGCAGACTTAACTTTCAGCGGATATGTCAAACCTTTTGAATATACTTCGTGCAACTTCTGTTTTTAGCCTTTAGCAAATAAAATATACATATACAATGCTATGTATATGATCAAGTCCCCCCAGTTTATTATGATATATTTCGCGTAGCAAATGTATCATGATAAACTTCTAAAAAAATAAAATTTTCTATAAAAAATATGTTTGCAGCAGATGTTAATAATTTTTCACCGTGAATTTATTACCGTTGATTTTCACAATGATAACGCGTAATAACAGCAGTAACTCTGAAAAGGCTGTCAAATCATAAAATGTTGTAACGGCTACATAATTACCGTTAACGCGTTGCGGTAATTCTATCTGTTAAAAATTAATCATTACCCCTACGATTTCCTCGCCTGAATTTTAATTATAAATAGCAAAGCAACTCGCATTAACAACTTTACACTTTCATCATCAATTTTTTCCAATCGAAGTATATCGAAATCCGTACTCGCCACTTGCAATTTAGCAATTCACACTTTGCCTTTTCTAAATTCATTACCAGATCCATTCACTTAATCAAAAATGGCATCATCATCATCTGCTAACACACCCAATGCCTTCATGTCATATATGACGGTGGCAAAGATCGAAACCCTAAAGCAGCATTATCCACTGTTGGCTCAATTCTCTCCTACCGCATCATCGGCAGAGGATAGGGCCAACGCCCCTCCTAAAGATATGATCACGATCTATGAGGCTGCCATTTCTCACGGCAATTTACATCTGCCACTTACGCCTTTCTTTCGTAGCGTATGTGAGCATTACAAGGTTGCAATTGCTCAATTGCATCCAAATGTTATCAACAAAATCGTACTATTTGAGATGTATTGCAACGCACTTAATAAGCAACCAATGCTTAACGTTTTTCGCTCTTTCAACAGCCTTACCCCACACGATTAGGGGTGGTATTCATTCCGCGGCCGTCTTGGCGTGATGACTACTCCCAAAGATTCTATTGGGAACTGGCGCAGTTCTTTTTTCTTTATTAACAAGACTGCCCACGCCGACAGCAATATCGTGAAGACTTGGTGTACCGAGATGGATGCCCACGCGAACGATAAAATTACTCCGGATGACTTCGAACAGGAGATCCTCAACTCAATCAAGAATACTGGCTTGATTATGCGAGCATACGCCAACGGGCCGCTTTATATCAGCGGAGTCTCCATATATTGGCTATGGGGCGATCACAACGCGCTATTAGTTGATGAAGCAAACAATGGTATACCTCTTATACTCTTCTTTTGCGCAAAAATTCATTTTATCTTATACTATATTTGTAAAACTTTTTGCGATATAATTTTGCAGAAGTTAAACTTGACCAGCTGATGAGAACAGCGGACGTTAAAGCGATTAGGCCTGCGCGCCGCGCAAAGGACGGCGATGGCGAAATCATTCCCATTGATGAGCCTATTCTTAACACTTTTACTATTCCCAGTGGTGAAGACCGGGGAAAACGTAAAGCCACAACCGATGAAGTTACCACTCCCCGCAAAAGACGCCTTCACACCATAGCCGAGCAAGAAGCAAGTAAGTTAGCGTTATTTCACATTACTGCGCATATTATTCTGATATCATGACTGCGCTCATTAATTCATTTTATTTGCTTATCCGCTTTTAGTTGTTCTTTCAGATTCTTCTGAGGAGCCAGAGGAGTTATATAACATTGGTGAGGATATCCCCGAAGGCATTTTTGAAACTCCTGGCAACGAAGACTTAAACCTTCCCTACGAAACTGAAACATCAAACTGTAATGAAGACGCCGCGAAAGCTGCAGAGGAAGAGTATGCTAACAAACTCTACCGAAAACTCTGCAAGTTTGTGCCAAAGAGTGTGCACACTAAATACCGCGAACTTTCATTCGCTGAAGCCGAAAGATAGCGAATAAACAACTGTTTTAACGCCATTTGCTTAACCGTAGAAAATGTTGAACGGTTCATCACTATCTCAGACCACTATGACAAGAAATACGCAACTGTTCAAGCTCAGCGCAAAAAGATTCATAAGCTAGAGCTTCAATTGAAGAAGACTGAAGATGCGCTCAAACAGTCTCAAAATGAAAATTCCGCGCTAAAAATAGAGCGAAATTTGCGGAAAAGCAGTTTTCGCAACTTGTCAAGTATCTTCCTGAGTTTGGCGATAAAGTTATGGACTCCGCGCCGGTGACCAAAAAGTTCAAGGCATATGCTCAAGCATCTAAGCTCGCCACTCGTTGCGAGTGGTATGACCTGCTTTGCCAACTTGGCGACCTTTCGCAGCCACTTCCTGCTGACATCGCCAAAGAAATATGCCCAACAATAGAGGCGCAGGAATCACTGGATAAGGCGAAAAAGGAGGTCTAAAAGGTTACCATTCCGGCTTTGGAGGAGATTAGCCGGAAGGAGAATGTAACTTTTGAAGACATTAAGGCACTCGAGCTGTAGTGTGTTTGTGAAATTTGTACATTTGTAACCGCAATCTTGTATTGCACTTTTTGTATTATAGCGCGCTTCGCATAGCGCTTTATTAATGAAACTTTTTATATTTTGCAGTTGCAACTTTTATTTATTTATATAGCGCTTTATTCAATATATTCATAATCTAGACTTGTCCTTTGCAATTTTCAACTTTTATTATTGTGCACATAATAAGTATGTACTTTCGCGAAACAATATGTACTTGTATAAACTTATACATTATGAATCTTCTATGTCCGCCAAAACGATCCTTAGGTAATTTTATTAGCATTGCGAAGCATCTAAGTATGACAAGATCAAATGCTTAGAAAATTTTATCCTTACGCAACATTTATCACTTAACACAAGTGGGCAGCTTTACCACTTGGCTTTAAAGTTAAAATTTCATGAAATATCCGCATTGTTACTGCATAAGTAGGCTTTATCATTACTTAGCAAAATAATGCCATATATGTTAGAATTTCTGCAAACACTTAGTTGTGTTTTGCACAAGACTTTCATTCAGTGTTGCAAGATTTAAGCGTTTGTATTCTGCAAAATTATCACTACGCGTGGCCACACGAAGTGTTTTCTGCTTTGTATAGAAAGAAATCGCTAAAACATAAATTCACTACTTTTTATTCGCATTTTTTGAGAAATAACAATCATTAATAAAAACAACGTAACAGAGTACATATTCACTAAAACATGATTTACCAATCAACTGCTTAAAATGTTTTTTACGGCAAACATTTACTCTTATTCAGTGAGCACCGCATGCCCTTCAACACCAATGCTCTCTCCAGCAGTAATCATCGCGCATATTGGTTCCATTACCGCCGAAGTTAGCGTACCAATGCCTCTGCAAGTAGAAAACTTCACCATTCCATGCAACGTAGATGATATTGCGTCAAACATGCGAAAAGCAGTGCGCCCAAGAATCATGTTAAACCTAGATTGATTACGCATTACATAAAGGTTTAACAAGGCTTGCCGCTTTAGTAGTTCATCGCGATCATCTACCAATTCAATTTTCAATTCCAACTGACCAATAGGCCAAGTTGATTCTCCTGAAAAACCAGCCAGCGAAACCACGGTAGGTTTTAGTAAAGCCTTAACATGTGCCGGCAATTTGTTGAAGCACTGCTCATACATTACATCTCCACTGCTACCAGTATCAACATGCACCTTCATTATCATAATGCTAGTATTCGCAATGCGGCATGAAACCACCACTGGTTTATCAAGATCCGCGCTTAAGTTTATAGGAGGGAAAGTGATAGAGGGGCATTGCCAATTCGCGAATAGTTCAGATACTGGGAACACTGACATTTTTCTTTGAGCCTCCACTACATTAATAACCTGAATTTCGCGTAAATTCTCTTTCTTACTCACCATTTTAACCCCTAAATTCTTTACTGCGGGGGCTTTCCGATCAGCGTGAACAAACGCACCAACATTTGGCACTTGTGGAGTATTAGACTCTGCGGGTAAGATAATCGCATTTGCAGTACTTGCAGCGCCTTGAGCTATCAAATGGTCCAATTTACCTTGCTCAAATGCCTCCGCAATTAATTCTGCCAAATCTCTACAACGGTTAGTATCATGACCATAATCATCATGGAAAATGCAAAACTTGGACTTATCACGCCTGCTATTTTCCGCTAAAGGTTGAGGATCAGGAAAAGATTTTGCCACTCTTTCTTGCAAAAGAATTTTCTTAGGCGTCTTTGTAAACATTTGAATAATGTTGAAAGATTCATTATTCCATCATGAAGAATAACGATCACGACGGTTATATCCATGATTATCACCTTGACCATGATTTCTGTCATTACGCGGGTAACCACCACCTCCGTTTCACCTTAGATATCCCGAACCGCGAAAGTTGTCATTGTTTCCATCACGGAAATAATCATTATCATTACGCCAACTTTTATCCTTATCCCATCCACATGCGGGGGTTATAGCATTATCCTCTCCACCTCTGATGTAATCATATGTTTCTTGCTGCACCTTAGCAAAAGTTAGCGGAACATCTCTTCTCAAACGTCGCACAAGCGTTGGATGTCTTTGCGGATTAATGGCATGCAAAAACCCAGAGATTTTTTGATCCTCATTCAAACTTGGTATCTTTTGACATTCAAAGATATATTGAAATGTCCCGTTCTTATTGATTAAAAACGTTCCATATTAATTGATTTCGTTGCGAGGTTTTGACCTCTATATGAGACGTTTTTCAAAGACTGCATTCATTTTAAAACAAACCATAACCTTTATTTCATCAATAAAGGTTTAAAAAGCTTTACGTAGATTATCAAATAATGATAATCTAAAATATCCTGTTTACACGCGACCATTACATAATGGTTTACAATACAAATATGTTACAACGAAATAAGTTTCTTGAATGCAGTTTTTATACAATATCATACAAGCATGGACTCCAAATCTCGTCCTTATTTAAGTATGCGACAGCGGAAGCTCTTAATAATCACCTGAGAATAAACATGCTTAAAACGTCAACAAAAAAGTTGGTGAGTTATAGGTTTAACCTATATATTATCAAATCATAATAATAGACCACAAGATTTCATATTTAAATACACATCCCATACATAGAGATAAAAATCATTCATATGGTGATCACCTGGTAACTGACATTAACAAGATGCATATATAAGAATATCCCCATCATTCCGGGACACCCTTCGGATATGATATAAATTTCGAAGTACTAAAGCATCCTGTACTTTGGATGGGGTTTGTTAGGCCCAATAGATCTATCTTTAGGATTCGCGTCAATTAGGGTGTCTGTTCCCTAATTCTTAGATTACCAGACTTTATAAAAGGGGCATATTCGATTTCGATAATTCAACCATAGAATGTAGTTTCACGTACTTGTGTCTATTTTTTAAATCATTTATAAAACCTGCATGTATTCTCATCCCAAAAATATTATATTTTAAAAGTGGGACTATAACTCACTTTCACAGATTTTTACTTCGTCGGGAAGTAAGACTTGGCCACTGGTCGATTCACGAACCTATTACAAATATGTACATATATATCAAAGTATGTTCAAAATATATTTACAACACTTTTAATACATTTTGATGTTTTAAGTTTATTAAGTCAGCTGTCCTCGTTAGTAACCTACAACTAGTTGTCCACAGTTAGATGTATAGAAATAAATCGATATATATTATCTTAAATCAATCCACAACCCAGTGTATACATATCGCAGTATTGATCACAACTCAAACTATATATATTTTGGAATCAACCTCAACCCTGTATAGCTAACTCCAACATTCACATATAGAGTATCTATGGTTGTTCCAAAATATATATAGATGTGTTGATGTTTGCAGCGGGGTATACGAAATACTATTAAATTTTACAAGAAATACTATTAAATACGATACAATTTTACACAAGATATTTATTTATTTATTGAATGGATATACTTAAACCTTGCTACAACACTTATAGGCAGTGTACCTAATCGTACAGTAGTGTAGTTTTTAGTAAGTCCGGTTCGTTCCACAGGGAATCTTTTTAAACAAAGCTTAACGCTATATTAGTTTACTTTTATAAAAATACAAATATATATATATATAAGTAATATTATTATTATAAAGGGGGGTTTTTACCGTTTAATGACCGGTTTGTCGATTTTAAAACTTTAGTCGCAGTTAAAACCAAATGTAAAATAATAAATAAATACAAGACTTAATTTAAAGCGTAAAGTAAATAACGATGATGAAATTGCGAATAATAAAAGTGCGATAAAATAAACTTGCGATAATTAAAAAGTACGATAATTAAAAGTGCAATTAAATAAAATAACAATAAAAATGCGATAATTAGAAGTGCAATTAAATATAAAATAAAGGAAATTAAATATGAAATAAAAGAATTATTCTTATTTAAACTTCCGTAATCATGATGTTTGACGTGTTGATTTTAGTTTTATGCCCATGGGTTAATTGTCCTTTGTCCTGGATTATTTATATGTTCGTCTGGTTTTTGTCCATAATAGTCCATCAGTCATAAATATAAAGTGCGAGTGTCCTCGTCAAATTATTCTTATACCCGAAGTTAAATATTTCAACTAATTGGGGACTTAAACTGTAACAAGATTTTAATACTTTGTTTAATAATTACACTAGGATGTCGACTGAGTGTAACCCAAGGTTTTAATATTTTGTTATCAATTATACCAAGTGTCCTTGTACATAATTTCACCCCTGTTTTAATTATTCTAGTGGCTATTAATCCATTCCCGTGTCCGGTTAAATGAACGATTATTCGTACATATAAATACCCCGCCCATCGTGTCCGATCGAGTGTATATGGTAATTTATAGGGACGCCCAAATGTAAATCTTTATATTAACATTAACAAACTATCATTTAGTTAAACAAATATAAAGCGCATTAATAGCCCATAGTCTAATTTCCACAAGTGTCGTTCTTTTGTCCAAACCCCAATTATGGCACAAAGCCCAATTACCCAATTTTAGTAATTAGCCCAACATCATGATTACTTCGGATTAAATAAGCATAATAATAACTTAGCTACGAGACATTAAATTAAAAAGGTTGAACATAACTTACAATGATTAAAAATAGCGTAGCGTTACACGGACAGAATTTCGACTTACACCCTTACAACATTCGCTAACATACCCTTATTATTAGGATTAAAATTAAAATTAAAATATAAATTATATATATATATATATATATATATATATATATATATATATATATATATATATATATATATATATATATATATATATATATATATATATATTACGTATATAGATAGAGAGATGGATATATATGTTATGAAAAATGATCAGAATTCGGTTGGCTTTATAGGGAGTTTCAAACTTTGGGGCTCCGCGACTCGCGGCATTTTTTGCCTTCAAACTCCGCGAGTCACGGAGTTTGTAAATACAGCTCACCAGCTTTTGGCTCTTTGTTTGCCGACGATTTATTTTATAAATATAATATATATATAATTAATATAATTAATTATATATTATATTATATTTATAAATATAATTAACTTGTAATTTTTAGTCCGTTGCGTCAAGCGTTGAGAGTTGACTCATGTCCCGGTTCCGGATTTTCGAACGTCCTTGCGTACAATTTAATATCTTGTACTTTGCGTTTTGAATCTTGTACTCTTGTAATTTCGAGACGTTTCTTATCAATAATTGGAACCTCTTTGATTGTCTTTTGTACTTTTGAGCTTTTTGGTCGTTTGCGTCTTCAATTCGTCGAATCTGTCTTTTGTCTTCACCTTTTATTATTTAAACGAATATCACTTGTAAATAGAACAATTGCAACTAAAAGCTTGTCTTTCTTGAGGAATAATGCTATGAAATATATGTTCGTTTTTAGCATTATCAAATATTCCCACACTTAAGCGTTGCTTGTCCTCAAGCAATATCGTCTTGAAATACTAGAATCACTTCTTTATTCTTCACACTTTGTACATCAGTGATTTCTATACGGCGGTATAAACAATGGTAGTAACGATATGGTTTACAGTCCCACATGACTATAAAAATTTAGATCCATTAAGGAAATTGGATCTTTATGAAAACATTTGATCTTTTGAAAATTAAATCTAGTTTTTACCCTAGATAAGTTTTCCGGAATAACCCTTTACCGGTGTTTGCAAAATATTTTTGTGGGTTTGGTGGGTTTCAGATTTGAAAATTTTAGCTCAAAACTTGCGGTTTTGTGTCACCCACTTGCTAACCTTGTATTTGGAAAGCAACACGTCCAGTTTACTTGTCCCGTATATTACCTTTCGGTAAACTACCGTCCGGTTGTAAAGGAAAGCGTTGAACAAGCAACTGTTAAGGCAATGTCCCCTGACATGCTTTTAATTATGGTCTATAACGTGTCGGACGTAATTACTATCCTTGGTAGGAGCAATAGTAAAGCTCACCCTTATGATTTTTTTCGGTCTGGCACAAGGTCCTGTCTTTGACCACTATGCAACCACCGTTCTTACGGTTGACACCCGATTTGGTTCAGGTGACCTAATGAATTCCAGGTGAATTCCTAGGATTTTACGTTCAATGGTAATGAACGCATTGAAAATAGGGTTTTCAGAAAACAAATTGTTTTGTAATTTTGATCAAAATATTTTCTCGTTCAAGCTCGAGTTTAGATATCATTGAATTCCATGAGTTTGTAATTCTCAATCTTTAAGGTCAATCTCAAGGATTGAGTAATATCAGGCTTAAAAGCTGATTTTTGATCTTTTAAGGAGATTATCCTTTCTGTGGATCTGATTCATTAGTCTTATCCAGCTAATTTGCACGGTGCCCCCCCATTGTACGAGATAAATCCTTCTCATGGTTAGGATAAATCTGACCACTTGGCGACCCTGTTTAATGCTGAGGTCCGTGGATTTCCTGCTGATTTTAGTGATGACTTTTCTAGATTTTTCGTCAACCTACAGCTGGTCTGGACGACAACTTCATGACCAAAATCAAGAAGCGCGTTTCTTTTTTCGGAAGACTTTACTTCCTTTTAATGATGGAATTGATTCATCGTGTAGATCCATCTTTCTTACAGTAAATCAGGTAAAACTTTTTAGTTTAGTCCAAAGCAAAAGTATTTTCAGTTATTTGTACAAAAATATGTGATATATGTTTTGAATAACTTGGAGAATTTTCCCACACTTGGCTTTTATTTTCCTTTTTATTGTCCTCTATTCCATTTTAAATCAATTTTAATATTTTGGTTTGTTTCTCAATTTATGTCCTTTCTGAGGTAACAATAATTTCAGTGTTAAAACCTAGTTTTATCGTTCATAAATATGTATAAACATGATTTTGAGTTCATTTAATTGAAAATTTTGAAAAATTTTACTAGAATTGGGTAGTCAGTATATAAGACTAGGGCTGTTCTTTATTATCAGAAAGCATTAGATTCTAATACAACTACTGCTTTACTAGTATTTTTAATGGTAACCAAGTGTTTAAGATAAAAATTATAAAATCCGAAAGAATTTAACCCCTTCCCACACTTAAGATCTTGCAATGCCCTCATTTGCAAGAAATCAGTAACAATTTAAATTATTGAGGGTGATTTGTGTGAAAATGATTAAATTTTTACCAAAGTTTCCAAATATATTGGCGTTTGTTTGCTGAATGATAAATGGTGCATATCATTTGTTCATTCCGTCTTGTTGTTATTTCACATATATTTTGCATCTTGTCGTCAAAATTAGTTGCTTTTGCTGAACTTAATGCCAGTCTTTGAAAATGCGTTGTTTTACCCTGTTGTGCACATAAGATAAACTGCAAACATATATACATATTTTTGAAGTTTGGTATATTACCCCACATTCAAAAATTATTAAAATCTAAGAATAAAAGTTAGAAAATTATAAAAACTATTACAATATTAACATAAGTATTGAACGTATCAACATTACAAATTACAAAATAAATAAAACTAAGTAGACTAGGGATGATACTGATACCAATAGGGGTTCCATGCATAACCATAAGTGCTATAAAATGCTTCGGCAGGGTTATACGTAGGATACGGTGGTTGCATCTCTATAGACCAGGGAGGGAATATGGGTTTCGGAGTAGGAATATAGTTTCTACCTATATGTTGGCAATGAGCTATGATTTGGTTTTGATGAACTTGCCAATCTTCAAATGCTCTCTGTCTAGCATTTTCGTACTCCTGTGAAGCTATAAACCTTTGCATTTCTTGCATTTCATTTCCCCCTCCTACATTACCTTGCTGTTGGTTTCTCTCAACCTGTGGATGTCTACCATGGTATTGTACTGCGGCGTTATTTCGCCTCTTCAAAACTTTCGCACCATGGTATACATTTAAACCTATAGTATCGCGGGGTTCTGGTTCTTCGACTAATAATCCCCCCCAACTTATATCCACACCGAGATATTCAGCAATCAAAGTAATAAAAATACCACCTCCTATTATGCTATGCGGTCTCATCCCCCTAACCATAGCTGATAAATAATAACCCACACAATAAGGTATACTTACAGCGCTTTGTGGGTCTCGAATACACATATGGTAAAACAAATCCTGTTCATTTACCTTTTCCTTATTCTTACCTCTTTGTGTAATCGAATTAGCTAAAAACCTATGAATTACTCTTAATTCAGCTCTATCTATATTCAAATAAGAGTAATTTCCCCCTTTGAATCGGTGATGGCTTGTCATTTGACTCCATACACCGTGTGTATCAAAATTTTCATCTATCTTTCTACCATTTAGTATCAACCCTCTACAATCGGCAGATGCTAACTCCTCAGGCGTATATATACGTAAAGCCTGAGCCATGTCTAGTAAAGACATGTGGCGCATCGAACCTCCTAACAAAAATCTAATAAAAGATCGATCGGTTAAACTAGCTACCCGATCATTTAATTCTATACTACACAACAATTCTTCACACCATACTTTATATACAGGTCTACGCATGGTGAATAAACGTACCCAGTCATTAAAAGTAGAATTACCATACCTCTGTGCAAGTAATTCCCTAATTGGCCCGGCCAATTCTACAGCTTCTAATGGTCCCCATTCTATGACCCTAGGTACCTCAACAACTTTAGAATGAAGAGTATGCAAACCCCTTTGATATTTTGGATAATCTATCCAAAGTCTGTCAAATCTCAGGTTCGGATGCAAATCTTCCAAGTGCATATCAGAAAATGTCATGACTGGATGAGGTATATCTTGCTTGTAGTAGCTATCCACCTCCTGTTGTTCCGCATTCTCAGCAGGAGCATTGCGAGCTTGGGATGAAGATTCACCCCTTTCAGTCTGCAAAACACATCAAACACAATTTTTGTGCATCCAAATATGCATTAGTGTCAGCAAAATCATCAATCAAAATAATTACAATGACATGATCAATTTATATCAAACTTAAGCTCATTTTCACATTTTTATCAAATCTACACTTTTTCAGTTAAGCATATACGAAAATGTTCGCCAAGTTCATAAGCATTCAACTCAAATAACATGTCAAAATAATCATTACTAGCAATTAAACAAGTTTCAATTGGCATTATCTCTCAAAAATCAAATTCATGAATTTTAGACTTGAAAAAGTCCACTTTAATTCTCAAAATCATGTTTAGGCTCAAAGTTTGGATCATTTAACTACCTAAACATGTTACACTACTTAATTTAGCAACAATTCATGACAAAAATCGGCCATAACCTGTTTATATCAAAAAGCCCCAAATTTGCTCAAGAACACAAATCCTAGATTACTCAAAATTTGAAGTTTAAGGCTTCTAATCATGTTAAATAGCATCAATCTAGGTTATACAAGCATAATACATAAACAATTTAAGCATAATTACACTAAAAAGCATCAAAATCAAATTGGGGAAAAAAATTGCTCAAGAACACTAATTTCGGATTAAATGGTGTTTAGGCGTAGAAATTTACCGTTTTTCTTGAGTAATTCCTAGATAGCATCCTTCTCAACATGATTTTAGTAAAAGATTTGATGATTAACGGTTAAAAATTGTGATTTTGGGGGTGTTTTTTCGAGTTTTTTCGACAGTATTTCGCTGTATTGGTGTGTTTGTGGGTTGCAACTGATCAGTTCTGCGTTTTATTTTTTTTCTGATTCTTGGTCCTCCCGCGACTCGCGGTATTTGGACCCTTCAAACTCCGCGAGTCGCGGAGTTTTTTTTTTTTTTTTTAAATCTTATATTAATTAAAACAATTAAGTAATTAATTTTAAAATTTTGTTTCCCTTGTTATTTAGGACGAGGTCGTTTCGGATCGATGTCCTAGTCCGTCCTTCGACAAAATTTTAAAATTTGTCTTTTTGTAGCGATTGTTTTAAAAGCTAAGATTTTTGGGTTTTTTAATGTTTTTGGCATACTTTAATTCAATAAGATTAAAAATAATGTTAATAAAAATTCTCGTCCCTCCCTTGGGTAAAGCAATTTCGGTTTAAAGACCTAGTCTTCAACTTACGACAAATTTTAAAAATCATATTTTTAACTTAATGAGATAAAGTAAATTTTTGTTTTTAAATTCACACAATTTAAATATAAAATTCAAAATTAATATTAAAAATTCACACCAAACTTACAATTTAAAATGCATAAAATTAAAATTCATATTTTAAAAATTAAAAATTCACACCAAACTTAATTTAAAAATTCATATTATAAATTCACACCAAACTTATATTAATTTTTCAAATATTTACAATTTTAAATATATTGTTTTTACAAAGTTTACAATATTAATTTAAGATTTAAATATTAATTTTAAAAACATGGTAAAAATAAAATTAAAAATCTTTTTGGCTTTTTATCCCACTTTAATCAATCAAATATTTTTGAAAAGATGCGCCCCTCTTTTCGGTAAAGTAATTTCGGTTCCAAGACCTAATTTAACTCATGACGAATTTTTAAAATATTTTGGGTTGATTGATTAAAGATATTTATACCTTAAGAATAAACGTCAAATTTTGCAGTGATGTAATAAATTTTTGAATGATATCGATAATTTCGGTCGCCAAACCTAATTTTATTCAATACCAATTTAATACTTTATAGCGAACAAATTAGCGTTTATTATCAAAAGGTCAAAAATAAAAAATAAAAACTGTACAAACATACCTGTTAAATAGTATTCTTAGTTATATGATCTATCCCATTCATAAGATAGTCGGTTTAATTGGTTTTCCATAGCTACATAGGCGTAACCTCGAGCATTCAGTGTCTTTTCTTCTAAACATATGAACGGTCCGTCTCTGCATAAAGTAACAAATTCGGTATTTGAATAGGTTTGATTATTTGAACATTTACCTCCATGTGACCATTTTCCGCATTTGTGACATCTTTCTAGGTGTCGTGCTCTTCTTTTCGCTGAGGATTTTGATTTTCCTTTACCAAATTGTAACTTATTATCTTCGCATCAGGATTCTTTTCTAACTCCGTCCATTCTTTCTCTGATTACTGATACTATTTCACTCGGTAGTATGTCATTATTACGTTTAGTGATCAAAGCGTGTAGCATTAGATCATGGTTTAGTTCACAGGCAGTCTTCATTTCCTAAAAAAAATTAAAATTCAGAATGGGGGGAGAAGACTAGTTCTTTAGGGTCTGCTAGGGAAAGACCATTCGGGTTCCATTTTCGAGAACTACACGAAAACAGACAATCTAACTCTAACAGAAATACATATTATCCTTTAAAGACTTGATTCTCCCCACACTTAGTTAGCTGTGGTGTCGAAATTGTGATTAACTTCGTTGTCGACTTCCATCGGACTATCTATGTAGTGTTTAACTATGTGACCATTAACTTTAAATTCAATTCCATTTGAATTTATTAATTCTATCGTTCCGTATGGAAAAACTCTTTTAACTATGAATGGTCCAGACCATCTTGATTTCAATTTTCCAGGAAATAGCTTGAATCGTGAATTGAAAAGAAGAACTCTGTCTCCTTCTTTAAATTCTTTTGAACTTCTGATTCTTTTATCATGCCATTTCTTCGTTCTTTCTTTATAGATTAACGAATTATCGTATGCTTCATGTCTTAATTCTTCTAATTCGTTTAGTTGACTTAATCGTAGACGTCCGACTTCATGTAAATCAAGATTACATGTCTTCAAAGCCCAAAATGCTTTGTGTTCAATTTCTACTAAAGTAGATCGGTATTGCCCATATAATAAAAGTAGATCTTGGTCCATGGAATCCCGGAAGATGACATGTTTTTCCATAAACAAGTCTAAAAGGTGTGGTTCCAATTGGAGTTTTGTAGGCTGTTCTAAAAGCCCAGAGTGCATCCTCCAATTTAATGGACCATTCCTTCGGATTTGATCCTACGGTTTTCTCTTGAATACGTTTTAAAGCTCGGTTGGTATTTTCAACTTGTCCACTTGTTTGTGGATGATAAGCAGTGGAGATTTTATGAGTTACTCCATATCTTTTAAGAACTTTCTCAAGTTGATTATTACAAAAATGAGTACCCCGATCACTTATTAAAGCTTTCGGTGTTCCAAACCTTGCAAAAAGACGTTTTAAAAAGTTGACTACAACTCGTGCATCATTAGTTGGGAGAGCTTGTGCTTCCGCCCATTTAGATACATAATCAATGGCAACGAGAATGTAGAGATTATTATGAGATTTTGGAAATGGACCCATAAAGTCAATACCCCAAATGTCAAATACTTCACATACTTGAATGACATTTTGTGGCATTTCATCACGTTAACTTATTTTTCCGGCCCTTTGACAAGCATCACAGGATTTGCAAAGAAGGTGTGCGTCTTTGTAAATTGTAGGCCAATAGAATCCAGCATCATAAACTTTTCTTGCTGTTAGTTGAGGCCCATAATGCCCTCCTGTTGATCCTGTGTGACAATGGTTTAATATTTTACTAGCTTCATCTCCAAATACACATCGGCGTATTATTCCATCGGGACAACTTTTAAACAGATGTGGATCTTCCCAAAAATAGTGTTTTATATCACTGAAGAATTTCTTTCGTCTTTGGTACGATAATTATTTTTCAAGGAATCCACAAACTAAGTAGTTTGCATAATCTGCAAACCATGGAATTTCTTTATAATCTATCTTCAATAGATATTCATCAGGAAAGTTGTCTTGTATGGCCGATTCATTTAGAACTTCTAATTCAGGGTTTTCAAGACGAGAAAGATGATCAGCGGCGAGATTTTCTGCTCCTCTTTTATCTCGGATTTCAATATCAAACTCTTGTAAGAGTAAGATCCAACGGATTAATCTTGGTTTAGCATCTTGTTTTGAAAATAGGTATCTAAGAGCAGAATGGTCGGTATAGACCACCGTTTTTGCTAGAACGAGATATGATCGAAATTTGTCAAAAGCAAAGACAATAGCAAGGAGCTCTTTTTCAGTAGTTGTATAGTTCGTTTGTGCTCCTTGGAACGTCTTACTAGCATAATATATAGGTTGAAATCATTTTTCAATCCTTTGTCCTAAAACGGCTCCCATTGCAAAATCACTTGCATCGCACATTAGTTCAAATGGTAGATTCCAATTTGGTGTTATCATGATCGGCGCATTAGTGAGTTTCTCTTTAAGAATATTAAAAGATTTGATACACTCATCTGAAAAGATGAATGGAGCATCCTTTTCTAGGAGTTTATTCATAGGAGTGGCAATTTTAGAAAAATCTTTTATGAAACGTCGGTAAAAACAGGCATGCCCTAGAAAACTCCTAACTCCTCTAACATTGGTGGGATGTGGAAGTTTAGCAATTACATCTACTTTAGCTCTATCCACTTCAATTCCTTCTTTTGAAATTTTATGACCAAGAACGATGCCTTCTTTAACCATGAAATGGCATTTCTCCTAATTAAGTACTAGATTTGATTGTTCGCATCTAATAAGCATTCGTTCCAGATTAACTAGACATGATTCAAATGTATCACCGAAGACTGAAAAGTCATCCATGAATACTTCCATGCATTCTTCTATCATGTCGTGAAAAATCGCCATCATACACCTTTGAAAGGTTGCAGGGGCGTTGCAAAGTCCAAATGGCATGCGTTTGTAAGCAAAAGTACCATAAGGGCACGTGAATGTGGTTTTCTCTTGGTCTTCGGGTGCTATTGGAATTTGAAAATATCCGGAAAATCCATCTAGAAAACAATAGTAACTATTTTCGGCTAATCTTTCCAACATTTGATCAATGAAAGGTAAGGGAAAGTGATCTTTTCTGGTGGCGTCATTTAATTTTCTATAATCAATACACACACGCCATCCTGTTACAGTCCTAGTAGGAATAAGCTCATTTTTTTCATTTGTAATGACAGTCATGCCACCCTTCTTAGGCACGCATTGTACTGGGCTTACCCATGGACTATCAGAAATTGGATAAATTAGACCTGCATCTAGCAGTTTAATAATCTCTTTCTTAACTACATCTTGCATATTAGGGTTTAGTCTTCGTTGGCGTTGCACATACATTTTATGACCTTCTTCCATAAGGATTTTATGTGTGCAACACGAAGGACTTATTCCTTTAATATCATGAATCTTCCATGCAATGGCTGGTTTATGAGCTTTCAACACAGAAATGAGTTGTGATTTCTCAATTTCAGTAAGAGAAGACGATATTATTACAGGTAATTCAGATTCACCATGTAAATAAGCGTATTCCAAATGGTTTGGAAGTGGCTTTAATTCTAATTTCAGAGGTTCTTCTATCGATGATTTATATCGATATCTATCTTCTTCTTTTAGCATTTGAATTTCTTCTGTTGTTGGTTCATATCCATTAGCTATAAGTGTAGCTAACATTTCAGCTTCATCAATTGGTTCATTACCTTCTCCTAAAGAACATTCTCCTGTTCCTTGTAATTCTGGAAATTCTTCTAATAATTCTGCATGTGCATCTATAGTTTAAATATAATAACATGTATCATCTGCAGATTGTGGTTGTTGCATTGCTCTATCAACTGAAAAGGTAACACTCTCATCCTCTATACTTAGGGTCAATTTCTTACCGAACACGTCTATCATTGCTTTAGCCGTGTTTAAGAATGGTCTTCCTAATATGAGAGGAACTTGAGAATCTTCTTCCATGTCCAGAACAACAAAATCTACTGGAAATACTAAAGTACCAACTTTAACTAGCATGTTCTCCATTATCCCTCTAGGATATTTTATTGATCTATCGGCTAGTTGTATGCTTATTATGGTTGGTTTCAATTCTCCAAGGTCTAGTTTAGCGTATAGTGAATACGGCATTAAATTTATACTAGCACCTAAATCTGCCAATGCTTCTATTGAACTAAGACTACCCAGAAAACATGGAATTGTGAAACTTCCTGGATCAGATAGTTTTTCTGGTATCTTATTCAACAGCACTGCTGAACAATTAGCATTCACGGTAACAGCCGAGAGTTCTTCCATTTTCTTTCTATTTGAGATTAGATCTTTCAAGAATTTAGCATATCTAGGCATTCCTGAAATCACATCAATGAAAGGAAGATTTACATTTATCTGTTTAAACATATCCAAGAATTTGGATTGCTCGGCTTCAAGTTTCTCTTTCTTCATTTTACTCGGGTAAGGAAGTGGTGGTTGGTATGGTTTAACATAAGGTTTAGCCTTAACTGTGTTATCTTCATTAACCTTTTCAACTACCGGTTCTTTTTCCTTATCTTGATCAGGTTGGGGTTCTTGTGGAGTAGGAATAGCTTCATCAGAAGTTACAGGTATTTCAGGTGGTTTAAGTGTTGTACCACTTCTTGTGGTAACGGCTTTAGCTGTTTCATTTCGGGGGTTAGCATTTGTATCACTAGGTAGACTTCCCGGTTTTCTTTCACCTATTAACCTTGCTAGGTTACTTACTTCTTGTTCCAGATTTTGAATAGAAGCTTGTTGATTTCTAAATGCTTGAGCATTTTGTTCATTGGTTTGTTTCTGAGATGTGAAAACCTGCGTTTGAGTTTCAACTAGCTTCGTCATCATATCTTCTAAATTCGGCTTTTTATCATCGGTTTGTTGTGGTGGTTTGTTTTGAAAATTAGGTCTTTGCTGATTGTAAGTATTATTAGATACTTGTTGATTGCTAGGACCTTGTTGGTTGTTGTATGGAATATTTTTGTTATAATTCTGGTTTGATTGTAAATAGGTCTTGGCGGTTGATAATTATTCTGATAATTATTTCCAGGCCTTTAGTTTATGTATGAAATATTCTCTCTTTGTTCCATTGTTAATTCAATACTGAGACAATCTTTTGTCAAATGTGGTCCTCCACACTGCTCACAACTAATTCGTATTGAGTGAATATCCTTAGTCATCTTTTCCATTCGTCTCTCGACAGCATCTATCTTTGCGGAAATAGAATCTAAGTCATGGCTAGAATCGGCTGTAGCTGCTTTAGACAATCTAACGATATCTTTTTCTTGGTGCCACTCATGTGAGTGGGAAGCAGTGTTATCAATAATTTTGTAAGCATCAGTTTCGGTTTTCTTCATAATAGAACCACCAACTGCTATATCTATGTCTTTCCTTGTAGTGATGTCGCATCCTTGGTAGAATATTTGTACTATTTGACAGGTGTCTAAACCATGTTGCGGACATCCTCTTAATAACTTTCCAAATCTTGTCCACGCCTCATATAGAGTTTCATTCGGCTTCTGTGTAAACGTAACAATTTCTGCTTGAAGTCTTACGGCTTTAGACGCCGGAAATAATTGTTTAAGAAATTTTTCAACTAAAACATCCCATGTATCAATCGCCCCTTCAGGTAACGATTCCAACCAATCTTTGGCTTCTCCCTTTAAAGTCCAGGGAAATAACATGAGATATATCTGTTCATCCTCCACTTCTCGGATTTTAAATAGTGTGCAGATCCTATTAAAGGTACGTAAATGTTCATTTGGATCTTCCTTCGGCGCACCACTAAATTGACATTGATTAGTCACCATGTGTAGAATTTGTCCTTTGATTTCATAATCTGGCGCATTAATGTCTGAATGAGTAATTGCGTGACCTTGGCCAGTGCGTTTAGCTCTCATTCGGTCTTCCATACTTAAAGGTTCCAGATTCTCCATAATTGAATTTGTTGAATCGGAATCACTAGAGGATTCTGATTTAATGGTTCGTTCCTCAACAATCTCTGTTTGAATGATTGGTGGTTCCGGAGGAAAGTTTAGTGGTTCAGGATCTACGAATCGTTCCTGAATATTCTCCGGATTCTCAATTGTGAGGTCGGGTTCAAAAAATGGATTATCGGAAATTTGAACTGGAGTACTTGGTCGACTGGATGACGATTCTAAAGAAAAATCAACGGCAGTAATATTTGCTAAATGTCTTGATCTAGTTACAGGTGGTGAACGTACAAAAGGTGGTGAACGTCTTGCTCGGTGCATTCACTGAATATCCTATTAGTTTTAAAAAAGGAAAGAAAAATTATAATAAGTTATCCAATCAATAGACTTTTCTGATTTTGCCCACGTTTCGAATAGCCAAAAGATGCAGCAGAGGGGCAGGATTCGTTTGGTCTCAATATAATTGAGGACTGTTTGGCTCCAATAACCCGGTCCACCTACAAATCCAACTATTACTACGAACCAGAAAATTTTGATGTCTATTAATTTAACCACTTAAAATAAATTTTCGTAATTTTAAGAAATTTAGATAAGAAGTAGAATAAAAATCTATGTCCTAAAACTAGAATAGCGAGAAATAAGAAAGAAAAAGAGTTCGTCGAAAAAGGTCGAAAAATAAAAATGGTTGAAAAATAAAAGGTGACGGAAAAATAAAAGAAACTTATAAAACTTAAAAACACTTGACTAACCTAACCTTATTACTACAACTAACTTAAAATTATAATCGCAAATTGAGATTACTAATTGGAATGATAATTGATACATAGGTAAAAGTCGTCTAAAAATATTAAAGCTTACAGGAAAAACTAAATCCCAAATGGAAATAACTTAAAAAGAAACTAAAACTTAAAAAGGCGTCGCAAAATTCTAAAGCACCTAAATCTTAGTCTAAAGAAAAAGCACTTAAGAAATTCTACGGCAAAGCCTAAAAATCTAGAAGTAAAAATAACTATGGCAAAAACTAAGTTTAAAACTAAATATGAGCTAAAAATACAAATATTACGCTAAAACAATTAAAAAGGGACAAAATATAAAAATATACTAAAAGTTATAAAAAGTACAATTTTTATAAAAATATTATTTTTATATTATTTATTTATTAAAACTATTAATTTTACAATTTAATTAAACTAATTTAACTAAATAAAACAAATTAAATAAAAAGTAAAACTAATTATAATAAAACTAATTATAATAATAATAATTATTTAGGGTTAATAATAATAATAATTAATAATTACCCGTAATTAATGCTGAATTAGGGTTCTGTCAGTGTCAGAGTAGCTCCGCGAGTTGAGGTGCCCGAAGCAGAAAACTCCGCGAGTCGCGGGGTTCCAGAATTCAACTCAGGTACAGTTTTTAATTCGACGTTTTTTTTTTCTGTTTTTATATTTTCTGTTTTATATCAAAAAATTTGTATAATAAAAATTTATATTTAAAAACTTAAATAAAAATAGAACTACTTTATAATTTTAAAAATATCTTAAAAATAGATTTATATATATTAAATTTTTTTTTTGGTTTTTTTTTATGTTTTTAAATAAAAACAAAATACTTAAATAAAACTTATATAAAAATAAAGAAACTTTATAAAACTTAAATATTTAACAAAATCTTAAAAATACTTATATTTTTGTTTTTCTTTTTATATTTTCGAATATTTAAAACGTATTTTTATAAAAACGAATTTTAATAAAAGTAAACTAAAAATCTTTTTTTTTTCTTTTTATATTAGCGTTGCGCTTCCGGCTTTTAAGCGGTTCCCCGGCAGCGGCGCCAAAAATAACTTGATGTTTGCAGCGGGGTATACGAAATACTATTAAATTTTACAAGAAATACTATTAAATACGATACAATTTTACACAAGATATTTATTTATTTATTGAATGGATATACTTAAACCTTGCTACAACACTTATAGGCAGTGTACCTAATCGTACAGTAGTGTAGTTTTTAGTAAGTCCGGTTCGTTCCACAGGGAATCTTTTTAAACAAAGCTTAACGCTATATTAGTTTACTTTTATAAAAATACAAATATATATATAAGTAATATTATTATTATAAAGGGGGGTTTTTACCGTTTAATGACCGGTTTGTCGATTTTAAAACTTTAGTCGCAGTTAAAACCAAATGTAAAATAATAAATAAATACAAGACTTAATTTAAAGCGTAAAGTAAATAACGATGATGAAATTGCGAATAATAAAAGTGCGATAAAATAAACTTGCGATAATTAAAAAGTACGATAATTAAAAGTGCAATTAAATAAAATAACAATAAAAATGCGATAATTAGAAGTGCAATTAAATATAAAATAAAGGAAATTAAATATGAAATAAAAGAATTATGCTTATTTAAACTTCCGTAATCATGATGTTTGACGTGTTGATTTTAGTTTTATGCCCATGGGTTAATTGTCCTTTGTCCTGGATTATTTAATATGTCCGTCTGGTTTTTGTCCATAACAGTCCATCAGTCATAAATATAAAGTGCGAGTGTCCTCGTCAAATTATTCTTATACCCGAAGTTAAATATTCCAACTAATTGGGGACTTAAACTGTAACAAGATTTTAATACTTTGTTTAATAATTACACCAGGATGTCGACTGAGTGTAACCCAAGGTTTTAATATTTTGTTATCAATTATACCAAGTGTCCTTGTACATATTTTCACCCCTGTTTTAATTATTCTAGTGGCTATTAATCCATTCCCGTGTCCGGTTAAATGAACGATTATTCGTACATATAAATACCCCGCCCATCGTGTCCGATCGAGTGTATATGGTAATTTATAGGGACGCTCAATTGTAAATCTTTATATTAACATTAACAAACTATCATTTAGTTAAACAAATATAAAGCCCATTAATAGCCCATAGTCTAATTTCCACAAGTGTCGTTCTTTTGTCCAAATCCCAATTATGGTACAAAGCCCAATTACCCAATTTTAGTAATTAGCCCAACATCATGATTACTTCGGATTAAATAAGCATAATAATAACTTAGCTACGAGACATTAAATTAAAAAGGTTGAACATAACTTACAATGATTAAAAATAGCGTAGCGTTACACGGACAGAATTTCGACTTACACCCTTACAACATTCGCTAACATACCCTTATTATTAGGATTAAAATTAAAATTAAAATTAAAATATAAATTATATATATATATATTTTACGTATATAGATAGAGAGATGGATATATATGTTATGAAAAATGATCAGAATTCGGTTGGCTTTATAGGGAGTTTCAAACTTTGGGGCTCCGCGACTCGCGGCATTTTTTGCCTTCAAACTCCGCGAGTCGCGGAGTTTGTAAATACAGCTCACCAGCTTTTGGCTCTTTGTTTGCCGACGATTTATTTTATAAATATAATATATATATAATTAATATAATTAATTATATATTATATTATATTTATATATATAATTAACTTGTAATTTTTAGTCCGTTGCGTCGAGCGTTGAGAGTTGACTCATGTCCCGGTTCCGGATTTTCGAACGTCCTTGCGTACAATTTAATATCTTGTACTTTGCGTTTTGAATTTTGTACTCTTGTAATTTCGAGACGTTTCTTATCAATAATTGGAACCTCTTTGATTGTCTTTTGTACTTTTGAGCTTTTTGGTCATTTGCGTCTTCAATTCGTCGAATCTGTCTTTTGTCTTCACCTTTTATTATTTAAACGAATATCACTTGTAAATAGAACAATTGCAACTAAAAGCTTGTCTTTCTTGAGGAATAATGCTATGAAATATATGTTCGTTTTTAGCATTATCATGTGTCGACATAATAGGTCGAAACATTGTATACATGTCTATAGTATCTCAAGATTACATAATATACAATACAAGTTGATTAAGTTATGGTTGAAATAGATTTGTTACAAATTTTCACGTAGCTAAAATGAGTAGTTTTTACCAATTTTGTTTTGCTCGCCATTTCTTCGTTTCTGATCCGTTTTGAGTGATTTAAGCGGCCACGGTTTCGTATTGAACTTGAATTTATGAAAATAAAAAGAAAAGGTATAGGTTTATAGTCGAAAATACAAGTTACAAGTCATTTTTGAAAGAGGTAGTCATTTCCGTCTAAAGAACGACATCTTGATGACTGTTTTGAAAAACATACTTTCACTTTGAGTTTAACCATGATTTTTGGATATGGTTTCATGTTCATAAGAAAAATCATTTTCCCAGAAGTATAGCTTTTAAATCAAAGTTTTCCTTAGTTTTTAATTATTCAAACCAAAACAGCCCCCGATTGTAACTACGACGGCGTAAATCCGGTTTTATGGTGTTTATCGTGTTTCCGGGTTTTAAATCATTAAGTTAGCATATCATATAGATATATATCATGTGTATAGTTGATTTTAAAAGTGTAGTTAGAAGGATTAACTTTATTTGCGAACAAGTTTAGAATTAACTAAACTATGTTCTAGTGATTACTAGTTTACCACTTCGAATATGATAGCTTTTTATGTAGGAATCGAATGATGTTATGAACATCATTACTACCTTAAGTTCCTTGGATAAACCTACTGGAAAAGAGAAAAATGGATCTAGCTTCAACGGATCCTTGGATGGCTCAAAGTTCTTGAAGCAGAATCATGACACGAAAACAAGTTCAAGTAAGATCATCACTTGAAATAAGATTGTTATAGTTATTGAAATTGAACCTAAGTTTGAATATGATTATTAACTTGTGTTATAATGATAACCTAATGTAGGAAACAAAGATTTCTTTGAGGTTGGATGATCACCTTACAAGATTGGAAGTGAGCTAGCAAACTTGAAAGTATTCTTGATTTTATGAAACTAGAACTTGTAGAATTTATGAAGAACACTTAGAACTTGAAGATAGAACTTGAGAGAGATCAATTAGATGAAGAAAATTGAAGAATGAAAGTGTTTGTAGGTGTTTTTGGTCGTTGGTGTATGGATTAGATATAAAGGATATGTAATTTTGTTTTCATGTAAATAAGTCATGAATGATTACTCATATTTTTGTAATTTTATGAGATATTTCATGCTAGTTGCCAAATAATAGTTCCCATTTGTGTTAGGTGACTCACATGAGCTGCTAAGAGCTGATCATTGGAGTGTATATACCAATAGTACATACATCTAAAAGCTGTGAATTGTACGAGTACGAATACGAGTGCATACGAGTAGAATTGTTGATGAAACTGAACGATGATGTAATTGTAAGCATTTTTGTTAAGTAGAAGTATTTTGATAAGTGTCTGGAAGTCTTTCAAAAGTGTATGAATACATATTAAAACACTACATGTATATACATTTTAACTGAGTCGTTAAGTCATCGTTAGTCGTTACATGTAAGTTTTGTTTTGAAACCTTTAGGTTAACAATCTTGTTAAATGTTGTTAACCCAATGTTTATAATATCAAATGAGATTTTAAATTATTATTTTATCATAATATTAGGATATATTAATATATCTTAATATGATATATACATTTAAATGTCGTTACAACGATAATCGTTACATATATGTCTCGTTTCGAAATCCTTAAGTTAGTAGTCTTGTTTTTACTTATGTAGTTCATTGTTAATACACTTAATGATATATTTAATTATCATATTATCATGTTATATATAATATAACAATGTATTAATATGCTTCATATATATTTAGTAAGACGTGGTTATAACGATAATCGTTATATGTATCGTTTCTAGTTTCATACGTCAATAGTCTCCTTTTTAAGTATATAACTTATTGTTACTATTTTTAATGAGATACTAGATGATCATTATATCATGTTAAACATATATATTTATTCATTTACGTATCATCATGTCATATACAACTTATAGCGTTCGTGAATCATTGGTCAAACTAGGTAATCAGACGTTTACAAAATTTCCGTTTCAATTAACCAAGTCTTAACAAGTTTGAATGCTTAACATGTTGGAAACATTTAATCATGTAAATATAGTTTTTATTAAACATATAATCATAGAAAGGTTCGGAAAAGTTCGGGTCACTACAGTACCTACCCGTTAAATAAATTTCGTCCCGAAATTTTAAGCGATTGGAGGTGTTGGCTCATCTTCTGAAAATAAGTGCGGGTACTTCTTCTTCATCTGATCTTCTCATTCCCAGGTGAACTCGGGTCCTCTACGAGCATTCCATCCAACCTTAACAATCGGTATCTTATTTTGTTTAAGTCTCTTAACCTCACGATCCATTATTTCAACGGGTTCTTCAATGAATTGAAGTTTTTCATTGATTTGGATTTCGTCCAACGGAATAGTGAGATTTTCTTTAGCAAAACATTTCTTCAAATTCGAGACGTGGAAAGTGTTATGTACAGCCACGAGTTGTTGAGGTAACTCAAGTCGGTAAGCTACTGGTCCGACACGATCAATAATCTTGAATGGTCCAATATACCTTGGATTTAATTTCCCTCGTTTACCAAATCGAACAACACCTTTCCAAGGTGCAACCTTAAGCATGACCATCTCTCCAATTTCAAATTCTATATCTTTTCTTTTAATGTCGGCGTAGCTCTTTTATCGACTTTGTGCGGTTTTCAACCGTTGTTGAATTTGGATGATCTTCTCAGTAGTTTCTTGTATTATCTCCGGATCCATAATCTGTCTATCCCCCACTTCACTCCAATAAATTGGAGACCTGCACTTTCTACTATAAAGTGCTTCAAATGGCGCCATCTCAATGCTTGAATGGTAGCTGTTGTTGTAGGAAAATTCTGCTAACGGTAGATGTCGATCCCAACTGTTTCCGAAATCAATAACACATGCTCGTAGCATGTCTTCAAGCGTTTGTATCGTCCTTTCACTCTGCCCATCAGTTTGTGGATGATAGGCAGTACTCATGTCTAGACGAGTTCCTAATGCTTGCTGTAATGTCTGCCAGAATCTTGAAATAAATCTGCCATCCCTATCAGAGATAATAGAGATTGGTATTCCATGTCTGGAGATGACTTCCTTCAAATACAGTCGTGCTAACTTCTCCATCTTGTCATCTTCTCTTATTGGCAGGAAGTGTGCTGATTTGGTGAGACGATCAACTATTACCCAAATAGTATCAAAACCACTTGCAGTCCTTGGCAATTTAGTGATAAAATCCATGGTAATGTTTTCCCATTTCCATTCCGGGATTTCGGGTTGTTGAAGTAGACTTGATGGTTTCTGATGCTCAACTTTGACCTTAGAACACGTCAAACATTCTCCTACGTATTTAGCAACATCGGCTTTCATACCCGGCCGCCAAAAATGTTTCTTGAGATCCTTGTACATCTTCCCCGTTCCAGGATGTATTGAGTATCTGGTTTTATGAGCTTCTCTAAGTACCATTTCTCTCATATTTCCAAATTTTGGTACCCAAATCCTTTCAGCCTTATACCGGGTTCCGTCTTCCCGAATATTAAGATGCTTCTCCGATCCTTTGGGTATTTCATCCTTTAAATTTCCCTCTTTTAAAACTCCTTGTTGCGCCTCCTTTATTTGAGTAGTAAGGTTAGTGTGAATCATTATATTAATAGATTTTACTCGAATGGGTTCTCTGTCCTTTCTGCTCAAGGCGTCGGCTACCACATTTGCCTTCCCCGGGTGGTAACGAATCTCAAAGTCGTAATCATTCAACAATTCAATCCACCTACGCTGCCTCATATTCAGTTGTTTCTAATTAAATATGTGTTGAAGACTTTTGTGGTCGGTATATATAATACTTTTGAACCCATATAAGTAGTGCCTCCAATTCTTTAATGCAAAAACAACCGCGCCTAATTCCAAATCATGCGTCGTATAATTTTGCTCGTGAATCTTCAATTGTCTAGACGCATAAGCAATTACCTTCATTCGTTGCATTAATACACAACCGAGACCTTGCTTTGAGGCGTCACAATATATCACAAAATCATCATTCCCTTCAGGCAATGATAATATAGGTGCTGTAGTTAGCTTTTTCTTCAATAACTGAAACGCCTTCTCTTGTTCATCCTTCCATTCAAATTTCTTCCCTTTATGCGTTAATGCAGTCAAGGGTTTTGCTATTTTGGAGAAATCTTGGATGAATCTTTTGTAGTAACCAGCCAATCCTAAAAATTGATATATATGCTTCGGAGTTTTTGGAGTTTCCCACTTTTCAACAGTTTCTATCTTTGCCGGATCCACCTTAATACCTTCTTTGTTCACTATGTGACCGAGGAATTGAACTTCTTCCAACCAAAATGCACACTTTGAAAACTTAGCGTACAGTTTTTCTTTTCTCAGCAACTCTAGCACTTTTCTCAAATGTTCTTCGTGCTCTTGATCATTCTTCGAGTAAATAAGTATGCCATCGATGAAAACAATGACAAACTTGTCAAGATATGGCCCACACACTCGGTTCATGAGGTCCATAAACATAGCTGGTGCGTTAGTCAATCCAAACGGCATAACCATAAACTCGTAATGACCGTAACACGTCCTAAAAGCAGTCTTTGGAATATCATCCTCCTTCACCCGCATTTGATGATATCCAGAACGTAAATCGATCTTCGAATAAACAGACGAGCCTTGTAGTTGATCAAATAAGTCATCGATTCTCGGTAGTGGGTAGCGGTTCTTGATGGTAAGTTTGTTCAACTCTCGGTAGTCGATACACAACCTGAATGTACCATCTTTCTTCTTGACAAACAAAACAGGAGCTCCCCACGGTGATGTGCTTGGTCGAATGAAACTACGCTCTAAAAGTTCTTGTAATTGGCTCTGAAGTTCCTTCATTTCGCTAGGTGCGAGTCTGTATGGAGAACGAGCTATTGGTGCAGCTCCCGGTACAAGGTCTATTTGAAATTCAACGGATCGGTGAGGAGGTAGTCCCGGTAATTCTTTCGGAAATACATCAAGAAATTCTTTTGCGACGGGAATATCATTGATGTTCTTTTCTTCGGAATTCACTTTCTTGACGTGTGCTAGTACAGCATAGCAACCTTTTCTTATTAGTTTTTGTGCCTTCAGGTTACTAATAAGATTTAACTTCGCGTTGCTCTTTTCTCCGTACACCATTAAGGGTTTTCCTTTTTCTCGTATAATGCGAATTGCATTTTTGTAACAAACGATCTCTGCTTTCACTTCTCTCAACCAGTCCATACCGATTATCACATCAAAACTCCCTAACTCTACTGGTATCAAGTCAATCTTAAATGTTTCGCTAACCAGTTTAATTTCTTGATTCCGACATATATTATCTGCTGAAATTAATTTACCATTTGCTAATTCGAGTAAAAATTTACTATCCAAAGGCGCCAATGGGCAACTTAATTTAGCACAAAATTCTCTACTCATATAGCTTCTATCCGCACCCGAATCAAATAAAACATAAGCAGATTTATCGTCAATAAGAAACGTACCCGTAACAAGATCCGGGTCTTCCTGTGCCTCTACCGCATTAATATTGAAAACTCTTTCGCGGCCTTGTCCATTCGTGTTCTCCGGGTTCGGGCAATTTCTAATAATGTGGCCCGGTTTTCCACATTTATAACAAACTACATTGGCATAACTTGCTCCGACACTACTTGCTCCACCATTACTCATTCCGACACCATTTGTTCCTTTCGTTCTGTTAACCCCTGGTCCATAGACCTCACACTTCGTCGCGCTATGACCATTTCTTTTACACTTGTTGCAAAATTTGGTGCAGAACCCCGAGTGATACTTTTCACACCTTTGGCATAGCTGCTTCTGATTGTTTTTGTTGCGGTTATTATTGTTGTTGGGATAATTGTTGTAGTTGCTGTTGTTGTTGTTGTTGTTGTTATTGTTGTTGGGCCGTTTGTTGTAGTTACGATTGATGTTGCGATTGTTGGGATAGTTGTTGCGATTATTGTTGTAATTGTTGTTGTTGTTGTATTGGTGATTCTTATCACCGTTTTCCTCCCACTTTCTTTTGACTTGCTTCACATTGGCCTCTTCAGCAGTCTGTTCTTTAATTCTTTTGGTTCACTAGTTTGTGAGCCATTCTACATGCCTGTTGTATGGAGGTGGGCTCGTGTGAACTTATATCTTCTTGGATTCTTTCCGGTAATCCTTTCACAAACGCGTCGATCTTCTCTTCCTCATCTTCGAACACTCCCGGACACAATAGGCATAATTCTATGAATCGTCTTTCGTACGTGGTAATATCAAATCCTTGGGTTCGTAACCCTCTAAGTTTTGTCTTGAGCTTATTGACCTCGGTTCTGGGACGGTACTTCTCGTTCATCAAGTGCTTGAATACTGACCACGGTAGTGCGTAAGCATCATCTTGTCCCACTTGCTCTAGATAGGTATTCCACCATGTTAACGCAGAACCTGTGAAGGTATGCGTAGCGTACTTCACTTTGTCCTCTTCAGTACACTTACTTATGGCAAACACCGATTCGACCTTCTCGGTCCACCGTTTCAATCCGATCGGTCCTTCGGTTCCATCAAATTCCAAAGGTTTGCAGGCAGTGAATTCTTTGTAGGTACATCCTACACGATTTCCTGTACTGCTAGATCCAAGGTTATTGTTGGTATGTAGCGCAGCCTGTACTGCGGCTATGTTTGAAGCAAGAAAGGCACGAAATTCCTCTTCGCTCATATTCAAGGTGTGTCGAGTAGTCGGTGCCATTTCCTTCAAAATAGTCAAATGAAACGAGTTAATCATATAGAATATCAAGAGTAGTCAATAGTATTTCGTAGCGTAATATGAACTTATTTATAAAAGCTCTTTCTTCATATTAGCGTTTTATACTCTTTAATTCGGGTAGTACCTACCCGTTAAGTTCATACTCAGTAGCTAACATACCATTTCAACTACTACAATTCTATATGAAAAACTAATCACAAAAAAAATATCATATTCAAACCTTTATACAATAACTTGCAAACTTACAATACCGCTTTTTTTTACATATAGCATGAAATATAGCACATAAAACTTTGATACAAAGTAGTTGCGAAGATAATTCTAGTTAATAAATAAGGCGTTCAGCAAAGGCAATAAAGACACGTAATTCATATGTCCAGAAACAAGTCATGCATTCTGGTTTTACTAATACCATTTCCCATCCTTGGTTTTGTGGAACATAACCGTTGTGACCGATAGTAAGACAATGTGTTGTAACGTCGTCAAAAGGACGAGGGTTACGTAATGTCCAACAGTCCCGTAACAATCTAAAAACCTTGTTTCTCACCCCAACTACTGAGTCCATCACTTGTGGGAACGTTTTGTTTAATAGTTGTAGCCCGATGTTCTTGTTCTCACTTTGGTGAGAAGCGAACATTACTAACCCGCAAGCATAACATGCTTCTTTATGTTGCATGTTAGCCGCTTTTTCTAAATCACGAAGTCCTATATTCGGATATATTGAGTCAAAATAATTTCTTTAAAATAGCATTTGGGTTCCCCGCAATATATGCGTCAAAGTAAACACATCGTAACTTATGGATTTCCCAATGTGATATCCCCCATCTTTCGAACGAAAGCCTTTTATAAACCAAGGCATTCTTGGAACGTTCTTCGAATGTCTTACAAACTGATCTCGCCTTAAATAGTTGTGCCGAGGAATTCTAACCGACTCTAGACAAGATTTCATCAATCATGTCTCCGGGTAGGTCTCTTAAAATATTGGGTTGTCTATCCATTTTGTGTTTTTATACTGTAAAATAGATAAGAGTTAGATTCATAAAAAAAATACTTATTAATACAAGCAATTTTTACATATATCATAAAGCATAAGCACACTATATTACATATATTACACCACACGAATACAACTATCTTATTCCGACTCGCTCGTTTCTTCTTCTTCGGTTTTGGTTAGTTTTTCCAAGTTTCTAGGGATATATGATGTTCCCCTAATACGAGCCGTCGTTTTCCACATTGGTTTAGAAAAACCTGGTGGTTTAGAGGTTACCGGGTTATTGTCACAACTTAAGAAATACGAGTGTTGACGATACATATAAAGTTCATCGGGTTTGGAATCAAATTTCTCTATTTTTATGCCCTTTCCCTTATTGTTCTCTTTTGCCTTATTAAATTGTGTTGGGGTAATTTCTATAACATCATCGGAATCCTTGTCGGGATCCGATTCATCGGAGAATTGGTAATCCTCCCAATACTTTGCTTCCTTGGCGGAAACACCATTGACCATAATTAACTTTGGTCGGTTGGTTGAGGATTTTCTTCTACTTAACCGTTTTATTATTTTCCCCACTGGTTCTATTTCTTCTTCCGGTTCCAATTCTTCTTCAGGTTCCGAGTCTTCTTCCGGTTCCGACTCTTCTTCCGGTTCCTCTTAGGGAACTTGTGAATCAGTCCACGAATCATTCCAATTTACATTTGACTCTTCATTATTATTAGTTGAGTCAATGGGGCTTGTTCTAGAGGTAGACATCTATCACATAATATCAAACACGTTAAGAGATTAATATATCACATAATATTCACATGTTAAAAATATATAGTTTCCAACAAAATTTGTTAAGCAATCATTTTTCAAGTAAACACGGTCGAAGTCCAGACTCACTAATGCATCCTAACAAACTCGATAAGACACACTAATGCAAAATTCTGGTTCTCTAAGACCAATGCTCGGATACAAACTGAAATGTCCCGTTCTTATTGATTAAAAATGTTCCATATTAATTGATTTCGTTGCGAGGTGTTGACCTCCATATGAGACGTTTTTCAAAGACTGCATTCATTTTAAAACAAACCATAACCTTTATTTCATCAATAAAGGTTTAAAAAGCTTTACGTAGATTATCAAATAATGATAATCTAAAATATCCTGTTTACACGCGACCATTACATAATGGTTTACAATACAAATATGTTACAACGAAATAAGTTTCTTGAATGCAGTTTTTACACAATATCATACAAGCATGGACTTCAAATCTCGTCCTTGTTTAAGTATGCGACAGCGGAAGCTCTTAATAATCACCTGAGAATAAACATGCTTAAAACGTCAACAAAAATGTTGGTGAGTTATAGGTTTAACCTATATATTATCAAATCATAATAATAGACCACAAGATTTCATATTTCAATACACATCCCATATATAGAGATAAAAATCATTCATATGGTGATCACCTGGTAACCGACATTAACAAGATGCATATATAAGAATATCCCCATCATTCCGGGACACCCTTCGGATATGATATAAATTTCGAAGTACTAAAGCATCCGGTACTTTGGATGGGGTTTGTTAGGCCCAATAGATCTATCTTTAGGATTCGCGTCAATTAGGGTGTCTGTTCCCTAATTCTTAGATTACCAGACTTTATAAAAGGGGTATATTCGATTTCGATAATTCAACCATAGAATGTAGTTTCACGTACTTGTGTCTATTTTGTAAATCATTTATAAAACCTGCATGTATTCTCATCCCAAAAATATTAGATTTTAAAAGTGGGACTATAACTCATTTTCACAGATTTTTACTTCGTCGGGAAGTAAGACTTGGTCACTGGTCGATTCACGAACCTATAACAAATATGTACATATATATCACAGTATGTTCAAAATATATTTACAACACTTTTAATATATTTTGATGTTTTAAGTTTATTAAGTCAGCTGTCCTAGTTAGTAACCTACAACTAGTTGTCCACAGTTAAATGTACAGAAATAAATCGATATATATTATCTTGAATCAATCCACAACCCAGTGTATACATATCTCAGTATTGATCACAACTCAAACGATATATATTTTGGAATCAACCTCAACCCTATATAGCTAACTCCAACATTCACATATAGAGTGTCTATGGTTGTTCCAAAATATATATAGATGTGTCGACATGATAGGTCAAAACATTGTATACGTGTCTATGGTATCTCAAGATTACATAATATACAATACAAGTTGATTAAGTTATGGTTGGAATAGATTTGTTACAAATTTTCACGTAGCTAAAATGAGTAGTTTTTACCAATTTTGTTTTGCTCGCCATTTCTGCGTTTCTAATCCGTTTTGAGTGATTTAAGCGGCCACGGTTTCGTATTGAACTTGACTTTATGAAACTAAACAGAAAAGGTATAGGTTTATAGTTGGAAACACAAGTTACAAGTTATTTTTGAAAGAGGTAGTCATTTCCGTCGAAAGAACGACATCTTGATGACTGTTTTGAAAAACATACTTTCACTTTGAGTTTAACCATGATTTTTGGATATGGTTTCATGTTCATAAGAAAAATCATTTTCCCATAAGTATAGCTTTTAAATCAAAGTTTTTCATAGTTTTTAATTATTCAAACCAAAACAGCCCCCGGTTGTAACTACGACGGCGTAAATACGGTTTTATGGTGTTTATCGTGTTTCAGGGTTTTAAATCATTAAGTTAGCATATCATATAGATATATATCATGTGTATAGTTGATTTTAAAAGTGTAGTTAGAAGGATTAACTTTATTTGCGAACAAGTTTAGAATTAACTAAACTATGTTCTAGTGATTACTAGTTTACCACTTCGAATATGATAGCTTTTTATGTATGAATCGAATGATGTTATGAACATCATTACTACCTTAAGTTCCTTGGATAAACCTACTGGAAAATAGAAAAATGGATCTAGCTTCAACGGATCCTTGGATGGCTCGAAGTTCTTGAAGCAGAATCATGACACGAAAATAAGTTCAAGTAAGATCATCACTTGAAATAAGATTGTTATAGTTATAGAAATTGAACCTAAGTTTGAATATGATTATTACCTTGTATTAGAATGATAACCTACTATAAGAAACAAAGATTTCTTGAGGTTGGATGATCACCTTACAAGATTGAAAGTGAGCTAGCAAACTTGAAAGTATTCTTGATTTTATGAAACTAGAACTTGTAGAATTTATGAAGAACACTTAGAACTTGAAGATAGAACTTGAGAGAGATCAATTAGATGAAGAAAATTGAAGAATGAAAGTGTTTGTAGGTGTTTTTGGTCGTTGGTGTATGGATTAGATATAAAGGATATGTAATTTTGTTTTCATGTAAATAAGTCATGAATGATTACTCATATTTTTGTAATTTTATGAGATATTTCATGCTAGTTGCCAAATGATGGTTCCCACATGTGTTAGGTGACTCACATGGGCTGCTAAGAGCTGATCATTGGAGTGTATATACCAATAGTACATACATCTAAAAGCTGTGTATTGTACGAGTACGAATACGGGTGCATACGAGTAGAATTGTTGATGAAACTGAACGAGGATGTAATTGTAAGCATTTTTGTTAAGTAGAAGTATTTTGATAAGTGTCTTGAAGTCTTTCAAAAGTTTATGAATACATATTAAAACACTACATGTATATACATTTTAACTGAGTCGTTAAGTCATCGTTAGTCGTTACATGTAAGTGTTGTTTTGAAACCTTTAGGTTAACGATCTTGTTAAATGTTGTTAACCCAATGTTTATAATATCAAATGAGATTTTAAATTATTATATTATCATGATATTAGGATATATTAATATATCTTAATATTATATATACATTTAAATGTCGTTACAACGATAATCGTTACATATATGTCTCGTTTCGAAATCCTTAAGTTAGTAGTCTTGTTTTTACTTATGTAGTTCATTGTTAATACACTTAATGATATATTTAATTATCATATTATCATGTTATATATAATATAACAATGTATTAATATGCTTCATATATATTTAGTAAGACGTGGTTATAATGATAATCGTTATATGTATCGTTTCGAGTTTCATACGTCAATAGTCTCCTTTTTAAGTATATAACTTATTGTTACTATTTTTAATGAGATACTAGATGATCATTATATCATGTTAAACATATATATTTATTCATTTATGTATCATCATGTCATATACAACTTATAGCTTTCGTGAATCATTGGTCAAACTGGGTAATCAGACATTTACAAAATTTCCGTTTCAATTAACCAAGTTTTAACAAGTTTGATTGCTTAACATGTTGGAAACATTTAATCATGTAAATATAGTTTTCATTAAACATATAATCATAGAAAGGTTCGGAAAAGTTCGGGTCACTACATATATCACGTAAGTAACGCATTTAAAGTTTCCTTGTTGCCCTGCTTGATGTCATGGCATTCGATATGCGTCTTCTTTTGCGGTAAAAGGTTCTGAAACTGCAATAAAAATTTATCGCGAAGATCGATAAAGCCAATAATACTATGGCCTTGCAAACTATGAAATCACTCCCTTGCTGACCCTTGCAACACCATGGGAAATACTCGGCACGCGACTGGTTCATTCTAATTATAAGTGCTTACAACTCCCTCAAACCGTTGTAAGAAATCCAAAGGAGTAGTTAATCCAGAATAAACTCCCAACGTAGCAGGCACAATGGGCGGTGTAACAATCGGATAATCAGAGATATGCTGGACAAACTTGTCTGCAGTAGTAGTGATCTCTGTCGCCTTTTTTGTGCGAGTATCACCATTCTCCGCACAAAACTTAGTTATCATATCTTGCAAAAAATTCGGTTGCTCAAACTTGTGCTGCATTGACTTAGGCACAATGTGACAACCCGGTAATTTCCAACCAAATTTAAACTTTAATCTTTATATGATTCCGACACGATAAGCAATATTTGTTAAGTTAAATTTCAAGAATTTTAAACTATGTTCATACATTAATTCAACCTCGACCAAGTTCCAACGATTCACGAACCATTAAACGAATATGATTATATATGTATATGTGTATATATATTATAACTTGAAACGTAAACAAAATATTAGATTAAATACTTTATATGATTGTATCTGTTTCAAAATGTTTATCAATGGAATTAGAAGATAAGATCAAATGATTGAATTATCAGATATATTAAATTATGATTACAAGTCTCTGTTGAAAGGCCCACGTTGATTTGAGAAATCTTTTCATTTTAACAATATTCGGAAAATGATAAAGTAATTTATAAATATGAACAATTTGTCAGTCATTGAGAACTAGACAAAGGATAGTGGAAGATTGAATCTCATAAAGACTCGATTGATCTATTTAGTTTCAAACGTACAAAAACGTTTTCAGTTTAAAAAGAACTTTATTATTAAAACGTATATAACTTTTATAAATATCTAGAACCACTTTTGACAACTCATTACTTAACTAGTATGATAAAGATAACGATATTTATATTTTATTTTATTAAATACATATAACGATTTAAATTAATATTATATATATTTATACGCGTATTATACGTACATAGTTTTATACTTTTACTATACTTAAACTTTACCTTTACTTTATTTTTACTTTACTTTAACTTTAATAATTCATATTTTAATAATTCACTTTAATAATTCATACTTTAATAATTCACTTTAATAATTCACTTTAATAATTCATACTTTAATAATTCACTTTAATAATTCATACTTTAATAATTCACTTTAATAATTCAAAAATCTATTATAAATAGAATTCAATAGGTTTCATTATTTCATAGAAACTTGAAAATAGTTTTCTCTAAACTCTCTCAATCGATTTACATATATATATATATTTACTCCGTATTATCTCAAAATATTATTAGTATACATAAAATATTACGACGGAGTGCTGTCCGAGTGATTTCGAAGTTGTTTTTTAGAGTGGGATAGGATTAAGGAAATTATAGGTTATAGCTATGGAGGTGATTGAGTATGGTTCATGGGTATGCTCGTGAGGTCAATATAGTGTTTATCATCTCCTTTGCGTTTACGTACCTTTCCTGCAATATTGAATCTCAATATTGATATGTGAGTACTCATAATTTAATTTTTACATACTAATAGTGTATCCCTGACTAGTGCTCGAGTATATAGGATTATGCATGCTTGTACTTTTGATATTGCCATTAGATAGGTTATGTTGATTCCTGAATTAGTTACATATACGATTGAGATAAGGTATAAGATATGTATGTCGTTGGAAAGCTAGTGAAAAATAGTTGAATTTTGGTTTAAGAATCACTTGAATCCAAGTAACGGTTAGAAAGTTATGAAATAAACAAATTGCATAATTAATTTCGTAATTAAAATTGCTGATGATAATTAGTGAACTAATTTTCTGGGTTATAAAAAGTGGTTATTTGGATTCTACTCGTCGAGTAGATGAATTTTCATATAAAGCACGTCTCGTTTCGTTGAACGGTTGTCAAGTTATGGACAAAAGAAGTTTTGCAAATTTTGATGAAATGTCGAAACGGGAACTGAAATTCTCGCTGATCTGCGTTGTTTCATATATAAAAAAAAAATACCACTGAATTCTTTGCTGTAAGGTCTAACAAACGACTCTGGGCGTTTGTCAATTCGAGTCTCGACGATTTTTCTAAAAATCATCAAAGTTGACGGTTTGGTCACATTTTAAAATTCTAAAAAGAGCTGAAACTTTTTTATTTAAAAATGTCAGTTTTGTATCAGTTGTCATGGTCGGCCTGACATGTGTTTACTCTTGCCAAAAATCATGTTATATCTTTGTGGTAACGAGAATTTGCAGGCTTTGACCGTTTTTCAATACGAGTTTTGAGGAATTTTCTAAAAATCTCCAAAGTAGGCTACTCGGTCACTTTTGTAAATTTATTAAAGCTGAAAAATTAACTTTGAAACGCCGAAAACGCGTTGGCAACTACGAGTTGTCTAGGTTTAGTTTACTTCTGTAATATTTATGCTTAATCTTTTTGGTAATGTGTAACTTTTATCTTTGGCCGTTTATCAATCGGAGTTCCGATAATTTTTCTAAAAATAGCTGAAATGGCCCGATTAGTCATATTTGACCGAAAATCATTTTTATATAAGTTATTATATATTTGCATGCGACCTCATTTTTACTTTGACCTTTGACTTTTGACTTTAACCTTTGACTTTTGACTTTGAACTTTGACTTTTCCTGTTAACTTTTCAGTTAACTTTTTGTGTTGATTTTCTCTAAAAAAAAAAAAAACCTAAAATACTATTTTATGATTATGAAACCATTTGTGTTACGTTGTTTCACACGTCACCTTTTACTAGAATCTTAATTGAGCATGAGTAATATAACATGTTACTATACTGTAGAGTCAGACTCGAGCTATAGGATAGGATTACACTATGACCTGACCTAAATTGCTATACAAATATTGACCAACATATAAATATATATAATTAATATAGGTTCGTGAATCCGAGGCCAACCTTGCACTTGTTCAATGACGTTATATGTATTTTTACTACGAAATACAGTATGGTGAGTTTCATTTGCCTTTTTACCCTTTATATTTTTGGGACTGAGAATACATGCGCTTTTATAAATGTTTGACGAAATAGACACAAGTAATTGAAACTACATTCTATGGTTGAATTATCGAAATCGAATATGCCCCTTTTTATTAAAGTCTGGTAATCTAAGAATTAGGGAACAGACACCCTAATTGACGCAAATCCTAAAGATAGATCTATTGGGCCTAACAAACCCCATCCAAAGTACCGGATGCTTTAGTACTTCGAAATTTATATCATGTCCGAAGGAGGATCCCGGAATGATAGGGGATATTCTTATATGCATATTGTTAATGTCGGTTACCAGGTGTTCACCATATGAATGATTATTTTTGTCTCTATGCATGGGACGTTTTTTATGAGAACTGGAAATGAAATTCTTGTGGTCTATTAAAATGATGGAAATAAATGATTATGATAAACTAATGAACTCACCAACCTTTTGGTTGACACTTTAAAGCATGTTTATTCTCAGGTGTTAAAGAAATCTTTCGCTGTGCATTTGCTCATTGTAAAGATATTACTTGGAGTCTTTCATAGCATATTTCGAAGAACGTTGCATTCGAGTCATTGAGTTCATCAAAGATTATTATTAAATCAATTTATAGTTGGATAGTGGATATTATGAAATGGTATGCATGCCTGTCAATTTTCGATGTAAAGAAATATTGTCTTTTAAAAACGAATGCAATGTTTGTAAAATGTATCATATAGAAGTCAAATACCTCGCAATGTAATCAACTATTGTGAATCGTTTATAATGTATATGAACGGGTCCTTTCAGTTGGTATCAGAGCGGTGGTCTTAGCGAACCAGGTCTGCATTAGTGTGTCTAACAGATAAGTCGATAGGATGCATTAGTGAGTCTGGACTTCGACCGTGTCTGCATGTCAATAGTTTTGCTTATCATTTTGTGTCAAAAATTAACTACTTATCATCCTCAGGAAATTACCTGCTTATCATTTTTAGTCTAAGACACGTCTTGCTTCATTGATTGCATGAATAAGGTATAAACAAAAATTCATATCTTAGCGTATCTGCTAAATCATATCTTATCGTATCTATTACGGTAAACGTTGCCTGATATATCCCGTAAATTCCTCCGTAATTTACAAAATCTTTTGTTCTATATATATGGATATTCTATGTAATTAGAATACCATCCGATAACCGAAAATCATTTCATATCGAAAAAAAAATCCTTATTCAATCGTACGAAATGGAATTCATCATTAATTCAAGTTCCTCGGATTTCGAAATGGAATCCCACTCCAGCTCCGAAAGCAGTGTGACCGGAATAGATCAACCAATCAGTCATCACCTATTCTGGATGAATTGGGGATGGGTTCGTAGCCTCCTCAATCATTGGAGACAAGAAGAAGGTGATCCCTTCCATCCACCACATTGCCCTCTTGATGAAGAACCTGAAGCACTTACCGGCGAACCTGTTCGAAACACCATTTTCTCGCTCATTTCCAGAGTATCTCGTCACGATTATATATTACATCAAATTTTAGATTTTATTTATCCGCTCGTCCGAACCGACAATCACCCCGGTGTAATAGAAGAAGTCAACGAGCTTCGCGCTCGGGTAGTGGCTTTGGAGAATATGGTGCAGAGATTACAAACACCAGCAGCAGCATCAGCAGCATAACAGTAACACCATCATCAACGCCAATAGTACCATTACCACCCCAACCATAACCACGTCGTAAACCTCAACTTTACACTCTGTCCCACGAGCACCAGTGGCATACGCCCTGTAGATACCAAGGAATACCAACAACAATAACCGACGAAGTATTAATTCATAACTTCATTGGAGAAACATTTCGCGCAGATTATGTAATCTCTAAAGTCTTAGAGATTATCTAATCTAGCCCTAACCATAAATCAGTTAAGCGAACCAAAATGATAGAAGGAAGAGTAGAAACCCTGACAAAAATGGTGTGTGATTAACAAGCTAAACTTGTTTTACCAACAGCATCAACAGTACCGTCAGCGTCACCAGCATCATCAGTACAGTCAACATCAGAATCAACAACACCTATAACATCACAAACTCCGTCAGCTCAAGAATCACTATGGACATCATTACGAATCAATAACCCGTATATTGTATCAACGAGTTATGAAGAATTAACTCATTCCCTTTGAAGAAATTATATGTATATTTTATATATTTTGAAATAAAAATAAATCTTTCCGTGCTAAGCTATTGTGTGTGAATCTTAACTACTCGGTTAATTCATATTACAAATATGCAATAATGTACGTCCTTCGGCCGCAACTTAACCAGCGTTAACTACAATCTCTGTCGCAATTCAACAAATTCCAATTCATAATAAATCAAGTATATATTTGATTTTACACTTTCATCATCGATGTACCCGAAACTTTTCAGATAACATCATTCGTACTTTGCGAAATTCACAAGAATTCCACGAACCGAACATCATACATCAACAAATAACGAAGTATTGATTCATAATTTCAATGTCATTAAAGAAATACTGCGTAAAAGTTATGTACTTTTTAAAGCCTTTAGGGATTATTCAATTCTAGTTTCAACCGTAAATCAAATGAGTTTAATTTAACATTAACTCATTAAATCTATGTTACATCTGAAGAAAATATACATATATATATTTTCATAAAGACTGTAATAAAATTCTTTTGTACAAAATATTAATTGTGAAATTTTTTTTAACGGGTAGGTAATACCCGAGAGATATATAAATTCACAATTAATATATTACATTCTTCGAATCTGATTCAGCAAATCATCCATTATACTCCCTACTTTCACAACAATATACATTCTTTTATAGAAATCAAAACAACCATACTCATTCAAAATTTAATTACATATTCTGATTTTGAAATCTCAAAATTCAACTTGAGATATGACCAAAATCATCACTCTTAGATCCTTACATCTTTCACAAGCTATATTTTGACTTCAAAATTGTGTTAGAACATCAAATGTATGTTAACGATTACAATCTGTGTTCAAACCCTTCAAAAATTTCCGAAGACACTTCGAATGATGAGCAATCGAGATGATGATCCAACCACATGTTACCCACAGTTATGTACCCGAAAAACTCTTGAAACCAAAGTAAAAGTTTAAACAACGTATCCGCGTCAGATTCTTTAGCATTTATTAGCAAAAATAACTTTGCGACTCCTATTCAAAGTAGCCAGTTTTGTCACAGCTCCAGCAAGTCAACTTTGACTTTTCAGTCAGACTAACCTTATTATAACGTTGAGATATGCACCATCGTTACCAGGGAACCTTTTAAATTCCACAACATTATTAACAGATGTATCAACAACTTCATTACCCTTTGACTTTAGCCTCTTCAAAAAGTCATTATAATTATTCATTGAAACCCCATCATTTACTCATTCGCATCTTGTAATGAGAATTTCCATACGAATCATTGGGAATTAGCAATCAGTATTTTGAAATCTCGCAGCATGTCTACGCCAACAGTTATATGTGTATATATAACGTCTATCTTCTGGACTTAATTTGAATGTGAAGATTCTGAAAAACACTTCGAACTACGAATTGGTTCTCCGAAAATGGAAAAATACTGATGAAGCAGCAAAAAAACTATAAACGACCTTAACAGTAAAAGTTTGATGATAATGAATAGGTGTGCTGGCAAAGCGCAGAAAAAGAGAAGTCTTAGAACTGGAAAACGGATTGAGCAAAGTAGGAAGGAGGCTGTGGACAAATTACAAAGACTGAACCGGACTTCAAAGGATCCAAATAATTCAGTATCTGCTGAAGTCATTAACGAATACCTTGCTCCTGACTCTAAATCCCTGCGGACAATATTCTTCATCATCCTCTGATATTAGAAATTCTAAAATATCATCATATCTTTCATTATAAATATCCTCCATATTTCTGAAGATATTTTCTTAATTTTTCTTATTTGAAATCATTTACCTCTTCGCGCTATCTGTATTACATCATAAAAGAAACTATTTTAGTTTCTAAATTCTGAAACATTTAAATTTAAAATAGGAATATTTTGAAGTAGTGTTGGGAACTGAAGCATGAATTAGTATAATATAATGACACTTGATCAATGTGATTATATTACAGTAAGTCATGCTGAGTTTCTAAATGGAACGTGATGATTCACAGATCATAACATCATCATGTGCCATGTTATACGACTCTTGTATTCTATTTAACCTCTAAAATATCAAGAAAATATTTCTTGATGATTCGGCCTTTTCCAAGGTATTTTAGTAATTTGACAAGTCAAGATCGTGCCATCACAATTTCCTTCCTAGAACATTAACAATGTTCATTTCGAAATTCATATATGTGAATTCTGGACCATTACAAGTGGTGCTTAATCGCAAGAAGAAGAAACGAAAGGACAAAACTCCGAAATAGAAATTGGGGTATAAATTGCAGCAAATAAAAGAGAGCATTAACTGTGAATGATAATGATTATAGAAGACAGAAGCAGAGACTTTGAAATATAAGGGAACATATAAAGCCCAACGACAAACCAGAAATTATAAACCATATATATCGATGCATATAGCAATATAAAGACACGGGAGAACTAGGAACACTATAAACCCAAGAGTATAGTAGAAGTAAATAGATTCTTCCGGCGGTAGATGAAAAAAAAGAAGAATGACCGATATGAAAGTTAGAAGTATATCGAGAATCAGAACTGGATGGAGCATATTGATGAATACTTTAAAATATGAGTTGAGGGGGAAAGAATAGAAGGTGATGAAACATGACTAGGAACTTAGAAATCAACAGATTTAACTCACACAATGGCAGAATAAGTGAATCAAACCCTCTAGTGAATAGGTTAAGTTTTTTTTGATTAATTTAGTCAAACCACAACTAAATCAAGTGTGATTAGATCAACACCTAGAGCTATTATTCACCAACTGGGTGATTTGGACTGAGAGAGAATCAAAGGAGCTCACTAGATCTGAGTGTGTGTAACAAATGAGAGGCTTAACTTAAAATGAAGAACATAAGACTTTATATACCCCTGCTGTTGACACACCCATACGATTCATTCATCACACGTACGAGTTGGCTTCATCAATCGTACGGGTGATCACTCACTCGTGTCTTATCATTTAGGTTGTAATTGTGACTTAGCTCAGCATCAACCATGCGTATGAGCCTGTCAGCCGTACTAGTAAGGCTTCACTCGTACGTCTGACTAAGTCTAGCATAGTCAAACATCTAAATCTCATTCCTGCCGTTCCTGTAACCACATACAAACACGGATAGGATAATAACGAGCAATCATGGTGGCCTGTAAACTGTTGTACCTGCAATGGACGTGGGTAGATGTCTAGGGACTTGCATAAAATGCATCAACAGATGGTGTGAGTTGTAAGGAAACGAAGGAGGTAAATTTATAAGAAAATCTCCGACAGAACAATTAAAATGGATGATCGCATTTAAAGCGGATCCTAATTCCCTTGATTACCGGAGAGTCAAATCTTATTAAGAAGATTTTCTTCAAATCCCTTAAAATCTGGGAATCAATCATATCTACGTCAAATGATAAGATGAATCTACACTTACTCATTTCACTCTTCTATGTTAGCTTCATTCGTACTCTTCATATAAATGGATTGTTTATCCAAATTATTCGCTGATGATAAAACTCTAATTTTCAGCCCGTATGCATCATGAAAACATACTTATTATCATTCACGACCTTTCCACTCAAATTTCGGGACGAAATTTCTTTAACGGGTAGGTACTGTGACAACCCAGAAATTTCCAACCAAATTTAAACTTTAATCTTTATATGATTCCGACACGATAAGCAATATTTGTTAAGTTAAATTTCAAGAATTTTAAACTATGTTCATACATTCATTCAACCTCGACCAAGTTCCAACGATTCACGAACCATTAAACGAATATGATTATATATGTATATGTGTATATATATTATAACTTGAAACGTAAACAAAATATTAGATTAAATACTTTATATGATTGTATCTGTTTCAAAATGTTTATCAATGAAATTAGAAGATAAGATCAAATGATTGAATTATCAGATATATTAAATTATGATTACAAGTCTCTGTTGAAAGGCCCACGTTGATTTGAGAAATCTTTTCATTTTAACAATATTCGAAAAATGGTAAAGTGATTTATAAATATGAACAATTTGTCAATCATTGAGAACTAGACAAAGGATAGTGGAAGATTGAATCTCATAAAGACTCGATTGATCTATTTAGTTTCAAACGTACAAAAACGTTTTCAGTTTAAAAAGAACTTTATTATTAAAACGTATATAACTTTTATAAATATCTAGAACCACTTTTGACAACTCATTACTTAACTAGTATGATAAAGATAACGATATTTATATTTTATTTTATTAAATACATATAACGATTTAAATTAATATTATATATATGTATACGCGTATTATACGTACATAGTTTTATACTTTTACTATACTTAAACTTTACCTTTACTTTATTTTTACTTTACTTTAAATTTAATAATTCATACTTTAATAATTCACTTTAATAATTCATATTTTAATAATTCACTTTAATAATTCACTTTAATAATTCATACTTTAATAATTCACTTTAATAATTCATACTTTAATAATTCACTTTAATAATTCAAAAATCTATTATAAATAGAATTCAATAGGTTTCATTATTTCATAGAAACTTGAAAATAGTTTTCTCTAAACTCTCTCAATTGATTTACATATATATATTTACTCCGTATTATCTCAAGATATTATTAGTATACATAAAATATTACGACGGAGTGCTGTCCGAGTGATTTTGAAGTTGTTTTTTAGAGTGGGATAGGATTAAGGAAATTATGGGTTATAGCTATGGAGGTGATTGAGTATGATTCATGGGTATGCTCGTGAGGTCAATATAGTGTTTATCATCTCCGTTGCGTTTACGTACCTTTCCTGCAATATTGAATCTCAATATTGATATGTGAGTACTCATAATTTAATTTTTACATACTAATAGTGTATCCCTGACTAGTGCTCGAGTATATAGGATTATGCATACTTGTACTTTTGATATTGCCATTAGATAGGTTATGTTGATTCCTGAATTAGTTACATATACGATTGAGATAAGGTATAAGATATGCATGTCTTTGGAAAGCTAGCGAAAAATAGTTGAATTTTGGTTTAAGAATCACTTGAATCCAAGTAACGGTTAGAAAGTTATGAAATAAACAAATTGCATAATTAATTTCGTAATTAAAATTGCTGATGATAATTAGTGAACTAATTTTCTGGGTTTTAAAAAGTGGTTATTTGGAATCTACTCGTCGAGTAGATGAATTTTCATATAAAGCACGTCTCGTTTCGTTGAACGGTTGTCAAGTTATGGACAAAAGAAGTTTTGCAAATTTTGATGAAATGTCGAAACGGGAACTGAAATTCTCGCTGATCTGCGTTGTTTCATATATAAAAAAAATACCACTGAATTCTTTGCTGTAAGGTCTAACAAACGACTCTGGCCGTTTGTCAATTCGAGTCTCGACGATTTTTCTAAAAATCATCAAAGTTGACGGTTTGGTCACATTTTAAAATTCTAAAAAGAGCTGAAACTTTTTTATTTAAAAATGTCAGTTTTGTATCAGTTGTCATGGTCGGCCTGATATCTGTTTAGTCTTGCCAAAAATCATGTTATATCTTTGTGGTAACAAGAATTTGCAGGCTTTGACCGTTTGTCAATACGAGTTTTGAGGAATTTTCTAAAAATCTCCAAAGTAGGCTACTCGGTCACTTTTGTAAATTTATTAAAGCTGAAAAATTAACTTTGAAACGCCGAAAACGCGTTGTCAACTACGAGTTGTCTAGGTTTAGTTTACTTCTGTAATATTTATGCTTAATCTTTTTGGAAATGTGTAACTTTTATCTTTGGCCGTTTATCAATCGGAGTTCCGATAATTTTTCTAAAAATAGCTGAAGTGGCCCGTTTAGTCATGTTTGACCGAAAATCATTTTTATATAAGTTATTATATATTTGCATGCGACCTCATTTTTACTTTGACCTTTGACTTTTGACTTTAACCTTTGACTTTTGACTTTGAACTTTGACTTTTCCTGTTAACTTTTCAGTTAACTTTTTGTGTTGATTTTCTCTAAAAAAAAAAAAAACCTAAAATACTATTTTATGATTATGAAACCATTTGTGTTACGTTGTTTCACACGTCACCTTTTACTAGAATCTTAATTGAGCATGAGTAATATAACATGTTACTATACTGTAGAGTCAGACTCGAGCTATAGGATAGGATTACACTATGACCTGACCTAAATTGCTATACAAATATTGACCAACATATAAATATATATAATTAATATAGGTTCGTGAATCCGAGGCCAACCTTGCACTTGTTCAATGACGTTATATGTATTTTTACTACGAAATACAGTATGGTGAGTTTCATTTGCCTTTTTACCCTTTATATTTTTGGGACTGAGAATACATGCGCTTTTATAAATGTTTGACGAAATAGACACAAGTAATTGAAACTACATTCTATGGTTGAATTATCGAAATCGAATATGCCCCTTTTTATTAAAGTCTGGTAATCTAAGAATTAGGGAACAGACACCCTAATTGACGTGAATCCTAAAGATAGATCTATTGGGCCTAACAAACCCCATCCAAAGTACCGGATGCTTTAGTACTTCGAAATTTATATCATGTTCGAAGGAGGATCCCGGAATGATAGGGGATATTCTTATATGCATATTGTTAATGTCGGTTACCAGGTGTTCACCATATGAATGATTATTTTTGTCTCTATGCATGGGACGTTTTTTATGAGAACTGGAAATGAAATTCTTGTGGTCTATTAAAATGATGGAAATAAATGATTATGATAAACTAATGAACTCACCAACCTTTTGGTTGACACTTTAAAGCATGTTTATTCTCAGGTGTTAAAGAAATCTTCCGCTGTGCATTTGCTCATTTTAAAGATATTACTTGGAGTCTTTCATAGCATATTTCGAAGAACGTTGCATTCGAGTCATTGAGTTCATCAAAGATTATTATTAAATCAATTTATAGTTGGATAGTGGATATTATGAAATGGTATGCATGCCTATCAATTTTCGATGTAAAGAAATATTGTCTTTTAAAAACGAATGCAATGTTTGTAAAATGTATCATATAGAGGTCAAATACCTCGCAATGTAATCAACTATTGTGAATCGTTTATAATGTATATGAACGGGTCCTTTCACACAATACTCTTAAAAGCATCTGCTAAAAAGTTTTGAGCATTTTCTCTGCGCGCAGCATCAAAAGATTCACCCTCATCCCTATGGCGGAGAAAAGGTGTTGGCGGTCGTTTGCGCTTAAAATGTGGAATTTTCACAACTTCTTCTGCGCTATCTGAATCATCAGAATATTCACTTTCTTCTCTTAGCGTTTTTGCAATCTTGAAAATTATAAACAGAGTTTAAAACAACGCGTTCCTCTGCATCATCGTTATCACTATCACGATGTTCAACAACTAAGCGATCAACATGTGATTCTGAATCATTCAACGGCCATAGATAAGTACGCGGTATGCGAGATTCACTACTATGCTTGGCATCGTTTTTGGCTTGCTCAATAGCAGCACCAACAACCTTATATGCTTTCAAACTCGTCTTTCCAGCCAAAATTCTTAATCGCTTACCTTCAGCAATGGTTTCATCGCGGTTCTGTTGCGAATTTCTACGCGCAACCATTTTATCAGCAGCAACCTTTAATTGCGGATCAGTATTAGCGGTATTAACATTAGACGCTTTAGCGATCGATTCTTGAACTGAGCTGCTCGCAGTAGCATTAACATTTGCCTGCAAATTAACCGACAATACATTTTGCGAATCATTAGCCCGCACATCAGCATTCACAGAGCTATTTGCTTGCTTTGCATTAGCTGCCATATCCGACGATCAAATCAACTAATACGCCTTAGTAATTTCCTGCAAATCATCATAACAATACACGATTAAAATTAAACAAGCAATTTTGAATGTTTGATAGCACAAAACAAAAAAAATTCGAGTTTAATTTTGAACGTGTCCCACGGATGGTGCCAATTGATCAATCCTATATTAAAGAGTTACTTAATTAAGGATCGAGTGCAATGATATTAAGATGGAGAATGAGATGTTTGATGATTATTTTGGGCCCTGATGATCGTCTTTCACTTTTCAATCAAGTGATCAACCACCCCGACCCGGTCTTGATTGTTAATTAGCATGATTCACCTTAACTCAATGTAAATATTTCTTGGGCAAAGTCACAAGTGAAAATTACAAAGGTCTAGGCAAATGGCAGAGAATCAACAACCTATAAATGAGAGGCCAAGCTCTCTATTTATAGTTTCCAGATTCGCGGTGTGCGGATTGTCTAACCATCCGCGCTGACTTAGCGAAAATAATCCGCAGTCTTTTATTATTGTGCTATAATCCGCAGACTTAACTTTCAGCGGATATGTCAAACCTTTTGAATATACTTCGCGCAACTTCTGTTTTTAGCCTTTAGCAAATAAAATATACATATACAATGCTATGTATATGATCACAAAGCGGCGAGGGAGATGACAGATTTAGGGCTCATTGTGAATAACTAGGAGGAGACCTTTAAAAGGTTTTAGCTTGGAGTTTTCTCAGAGACATATAGATGTGGATCAACTCGGAACCTATTATGACAAACAAACGTAGTGAGTTTGTCTTATTGGATGAGTTGGATCCTGATGAGGAACCAGAGCAGCAACACGAGAACCCAAATGCTAATTCGTTTGGTGATTATCAATTTCATCGCCCCGATGGGAAAGGAAGGAAATGAAAATCCCAAAAGACTTCTTTAAGTTCTACAACTTCATCAATAACCTCCTTTGACGAAAGTGCAAACATGACATTTATACTAATGACAAGTTACTTAGATTTAAGGATTTTACAAATGTCCACCGATAGAGAGTATGAAAAAGACAAGTAGTACTTTAAATGAAGAAAGTGACGATTTCAGGTCAAGTTAAAAGGTGGATTCAGGTGATGGATCCTCATTTCCCCCTCCCCTCTCTCTCTCTCTCTCACTCTCTCTCTACAAATATATATATATATATATATATATATATATATATATATATATATGTGTGTGTGTGTGTGTGTGTGTGTGTGTGTGTGTGTGTGTGTACTTGTAGAAAATTTAATCATCTTTAATTTTTATTAGATGAGTAATTGTCTTAAATATATTTTTTTACAAAATGTATTTTTTTATTATTTACGAAGTTAATTTAATTTATATAATAATTATTATTCTAATTTATTAAATTAATTCAAATCATTAAAAATAAAAAAATAGAAAATAAAAGTTTACTAAAACTCCAATTGACCTGTATCTCACGTTTTACTTTTATGAGATATGAGATTTACATCAAATAATTCAAATAATTCTAATTAAGTAAAAGATTATAACTTATAACTTATTAACCATTAAACTAAAACATAAACTTAATGAATTGTAAACATGTAATTTCATGATGGTCTCATGTCCACTACTTATATATTTTTAATTCGCGATTTTTAAGTTGTTAAAAAAATATTTGGTTTTGTAATGAATAGTAACCATGTAATGTCATGATGGTCTCATGTCCACTACTTATATATTTTTAATTCGCGATTTTTAATTTGTTAAAAAAATATTTGGTTTTGTAAGGCATAAGGTAAAAGCAGATAAGTGGTTTGCTGAAGCAATTGGTGTCTAGGTGGTCAAAAGTTTGAACCTTTTCAACCTCTTTTTAGTTTTCTTTATCGATTTTTTTTTTTTTTTACTTTTTGTTATATATTATCTTTCTTTGATTTCCTATATGTATTACCTAAACGATTTAACATCTAATATCTTTATAAACATAAGAATAAATATATGTAATAATAAGTTTGTAAGTATAACAATCTTTATACTTAAAAGCTTATAATCCAATTTTTTTAAAGTAGACGTAATCTGCAATATAGTGTCATATACAAATGTCATATACAAACATTAAATCTTTAGTTTTATTTTTTTAATGTTAATATTTAAACTATTAAAGCGTTAATCTGCTCCATCGTGCGGTCCCCAATCTTGTTTATCTTCAAGACACATAGTTCATCTTCAAGACACATAGTATCAAATTACTTATCTAGTACTCGTATGATTGATTCAAATAGTTTGGCATTTTCAAATAATGCACCACTTGTTTAATCAATGTCTTTCTTATCTTAAAAGTTGATGTCATTTCGTGTATGTTTGTATGAATCGTTCATTCGACATTTTTCTCACTTTTTGCTAACCTAGCTTGTTTATATTCCCATTGTCTTTGCCTTAGATGCTGAATTAGTTATGACATAACATCTCGAATGACTACTCTTAAAGTCTCAATATTTTAATTTTAATCATCATCCCCATATGGAATTAACTATAGAAAAATGAATAGCTTTTTAAAGAGAAAAACATTATTCTTTCCTTTTTAAAGCTAGCTTAATCTCTTATCTTTTTAAATATTTGTAATTCATTTACGACTCTTTGTAGTATTATATACTAGTATCAACTTATGTCATTATTTTTGTATATGTGGTTTGACTGGTTTATCTCGTAATCATTTTTTATTCTTTCTTAGAACACATACTTATTGTGTGTTTTGAATTTGAAATTTCATATAAGGATTCAACCACCAAACTATTGAGATGATTTAAAATGACAAAATTATACTCCTCTTCTCTGTCTCAAAAAAATTGTTTCAGTTTAAGTTTTGATGTATTTCTCTATCAACTTTGACTTTAGATATTTTTATTTCTATAATATAATATTTTATGAAAATTATATGAATGAAGTGCGTTTTAAATGTATTTTTTATTTGTATAACTTTTATAAAGTATTTTATAATACAAACAAAACAAAATTAAAGTTGAAAGAGTATGATCATGGGATGGATTTTTTTTATAGGACAAATGAAGTATTAGATTAAAACTAGTGAGACGTTAGGAAGTACAAATAGTAATTTATAGTTCTCAGTAGATAACGAAAAAGTAAATTCGTTGGTCTTGGGAAAAATATAAAAAAAAAGGATGATTGTTAAGTACTTGTAATTACAATAATTTTTTTTTTTATTAGTCTTTAAAAAAATTCTGCTGTTAAAAACAGTATGAATGTTCAAATTATCTCGCCTTTGTGATACATGTATCTTTTCAATAAGTATTATTGTTATTATTATCGCATATGTTACTTAAACTCTTTTACTTATTTTTTAATTAGAAAATTAAGTAAAAGCTATGTTTATATAATAAAGTAAGTAGTAGTTAACCGTCTATCTAAATCAGTTAGGTTACGAGATATACTTTTTATCTTTCGACATTATAAATGTAAAACGGTGGGCAAGTTGATTAACAATTGGAAATGCATTAGTTTATCTTATTGCTTTATTGACAAAAAGGTGGTCGTACGGAACATGAGTTAGGCCCTGTTTGTTTATAGTATAACGGACTCAATGATATATAAAAAAAAATATAATAATTGAAAAGCCAACAAAAATTATTATTATTATTATAAAAGAAACAGAGATTAAAACTTGGAGAGTCCAAAGACTCAATACAACGAAACGCGAAATAACTATACTGTAATTACAACGGCTCGAAACTAATTCTAGAACAAAAAGTACAAGACACAAGAAAAGTATGAACATAGTATGATTTTATTATGGGTAGGAAAAAGCCTTCATCCAACGGGGCAACTTGGATGGATCTACTCCTAATGACAAGCCGGATTGGGAATCAAGATACAGTGCTGAAAACTTAGCGACAAAGTATTTGACACCAATCCACTTAGACCCGGACCAAGGAGCACCCGAGGGAATCCGGCATAAAAAACCTACCATCAACCAATACCATCTTTTGGGTGAACAACATCGAAACTAGAGGGATTCGAGATCCAAGTTAACCAATCTAGAGATCCCTTTTTCTAACGACAATTCCATTCGAAGCACTTAGATTGAATTTCCGAGACGATCTTTGCAGCGCTGAGATTGTTTTTACCAAAAGTACGATCGTTTCGATTGATCCAAATATAATAGCTTGTGACCCAGACAACTGCTTGCCAAATCGTAGCACCTAAAGTTGTGTTAAAGTGGGGATTCGGGCATTTGGCCAGGTCAAGTAAACACGAGAGATTAAGATGGTCAAGATTCCACCACCTTCTAATTCTTTCCCATATGTCGGAGGAAAATTTTCACGAGAGAAGCGAATGTTGAAGTGTTTCAATATCATCATTGAAGACAGGGCATCTTGTTGAGTGGAGGTCAATTCCCCTTCTATCGAGTTCGACCCTAACAGGGAGCCTGTTTTGCTTTGCTCTCCGAATAAAAATCCCGATTTTTTGTGGAATGAGAGGGTTTAGGTCCGTCGGGTTTGAAGAGATATTGTTTGGGTAAGAGGGAGTGTTTAGCAAGTGCATAAGAGAATCAGTGGAGAAAAGCCCGTTGCTATTGTGAATCCAAGACCATGAAGCTTTAGCATTTCCGGAGAATTTGTGGCGTTTAATATCATCAATTAGCAAAGTCAATTCATCTTCGGTTCGCGACCTGGGACGGACATTCCAAGCCCAAGAGAAGACAACTGAATCAGAAACTATAGATATGCGATCAGCAACCATAGCTTCCTTGTTCTTTTCCAAACGATAAAACCTCGGGTAAACATCTTTGAGAGGAGAGTCTCGAATCCAAACGTCATTCCAAAAGCTAGTGTCCAAACCATTACCTACATCTTTAACAAACGCATTAGACAAATAACACCCTAACTCGATTAGGGATTGATCAAGGTTAATGATGTTAGTCCAAGTACGACCCAAAAGTTTTTCAATTTAATTTCAGGTAACGGGGAAACATAACTCAACCCACCACTTTGCCCATAAATACTTTTAATGACCCGAACCCATAAAACATTTTCGTTAGTGAGAAATCTCCACTACCATTTAGCTAAAAGAGAGAAATTTTTTAGTTTTAGAGAACCCACATTTAAGCCACCAAACTCATAAGGGAGAAGAATTTGGTTCCAGTTTACCTATGCCATTTTCCGGTCTTCGGAGGTACCCCCCAAAAGAAATCAAGACGCAATCATTCAAGGTCATTAATAACACTTCTCGGTGCTTTGAAAAGGGAAAAGTAGTATAGCGGGAGGCTACTTAAAACAGATTTAATGAGGGTAAGTCGGCCCCCAAAAGAAATCGTTTTCGCTTTCCAATCGGCTAATCGTTTATTGACTTTATCGAAAATGGGGGACCAATTATTGTGGATTTTTATGTTTGCGCCAATTGGTAGACCTAGATAATTAAAAGGGAAATTACCTTCTTTACACCCAAACCACGTGGCAATATTACTTAGTTCAGAACATGAGGTACCTATTCCATACACACTACTTTTACAAAGGTTGATTTTGAGACCCGAGAGGTCTTCAAAACACTTAAGAATTTTTAGGACGTTTCTAACTTCAACTTTGTTGTATTTATCGAAGATAATAGTGTCGTCCGCATATTGAAGATGCGAAACGACGACTATATCATTTCCAACCTCGACACCTTTTATCAGACCTTTATTTTGTGATGACCCGGAGATTTCCAACCAAAATTAAACTTAATCTTTATATGTTTCGGACACGATAAGCAAAGTCTGTTAAACCAAGTCTTAAAATTTTTTTGAACTGTTTACACGGATGCATTTAACCTCAGAGTATGCCCGACGATTCACGAACAATTGTTGAAAATACATACATAAATATATATAAATATAAGTGTATATGTATTAACTCATATTAACAACATATAAAATAATATACAAGATAACTAAGTGGTTGTTAAATTAAAACTATATAATTTCTATAGATAATCTTTATGTATGATGGAATATATATAAAAGATATAAATACTATATGTATATATTATCTAATTATTAAATAATACATAATTAATAATATTTAATATTAATGTATTAAACTACCAGTTAAAATATAATTATTATATTAATAATATTATTAGTATCATTATTACTATTATTGAATAATATAATTACTAATGTTATTATTAATAATGTTAGTAATATAATTATTATGAAAATCATTAAAAAGTTTATAATTATTGTTATTATTATTATAAAACAACTTATTATTACTATCATTAATAATATTATTAGTTATTTTATTATTATCAATGATATTATTAGTATTAGTAATAAAAAAATTATACAAATTATCATATGATTAATTAACATTTGTTATTATTAGTCTTTATCCATAATATTATATTATTATTAATAATATTATTATTAGAATTATTAGTATTAATAGTATTAATATTAATTAATTATCAAAAATATGAAATATGAATTATAGGTACACAGATATATTTAATCAAATTATAAAATACATAAATTAATATATATAAATACATTTACATTTATAAAATACTAAATTATATAAATATATATATAGGTATACGAAATTATATATAATTGAATAAAATTTCATATATAATTCTGTTCTCTATCGTTTTCCATCTACATTATAAGTTGATTCTTTTGTCAAACATCCAGTACAGATTGATTCTTTACATTTCTATAACAAACAAAAATCAGATGTAACATATTTGGAATTTCTCTTATTTATTATTATAGTTCTGACAGAGTTTAATTATGTCGAGCAATTGAACTACGAAACAAAATGCAATTGAGTCAATTATGCTATAATAATATCACTTACCCTATATATAACTCTCTGCTATTGCAATTCTAAGTTAAACACAAAAATTAAATTGAAAATTTGCAGAAAACAGTCGGCCTTCCCTGTTCTTGAACTCAATTTACAATAGCCCAATTTCAAATCGAATTTCAAAATGTATTAATGCCAAGTTGTTATAAATCTTGCATTCCAACTATCTGGAAAGTTTTAACTCGCAATTCTTTCTATTAACTGAGAATTTAGGAGTCAAAGTTTATATTTCAAAAGTCAAAGGAAGTGTTCATCAAGAAATTCGCGTCCGTTTTTGCAACTCAGATTAAATTGTCGATTGAGGAAGTTTACTGGAACAATTTAGAATCTTTTTTATGAAGGAATTGGGGTCTGAAACTTTCTAAAAATTCGAATTTGATTTCAAGTTTTACTCGTTCTTAATAAAGCTGTTACAGCTTTTAAGTTTATTTTATTTTTGTTTTTAATTAATCTAAATCATTCACAAATTATTTCTGTATAAATTTCAAATCCTAAACTAAATAAGTAATTAGTTGTTAGCTTCATTTGGTTTGGTGATGGTTCTGGTCGACTGATTTCAGTGGAAGGAGAGAAAGAAAAGGGTAACAGATCAGGATAGTTTAAATATATTACGGGGTAGAGTTAATCAGAAATATGGGCACAGCTCAATGGTTAAGTGTTAGTTCGGGTATTCGAGAGGTCATGGGTTCGATGTAGCGACCCCGACAAATCGTCAAATGACGGCGTCATCTACGTATGGTCCCATTACATGGTCGTAAGTCTTTATAACAAAGTTTGACCGAAAAGTATGTCGCATTCATTTCATAAATAAGGGTGTTTCTAAGTTTACAAAAGTAGTTTCCATAACAAGTACATATCAATGTTTAAAGTTTGTATGAAACACATGCGACACGATTAAAAGTAGTCAAAAAGACGCTCCACGTATGCAAGTATACTCGACATCCAATGCAAGTATCAAATAGTATGAGCGGAAGCATGTATCACCTAAGTTCAAGGACCTGAGAAAAACATAGAGAAACTGTCAACGAAAAACGTTGGTGAAATCATAGGTTTAAATAAGTAAATGAGTAATAGTAAGTTGAACCACAAGATTTGCAACATCGATAAAGCCATAGTACATTCTAAAAGTTAATATTCACGAGCACCCAATTATCAAAGCTTAACGTTCCGTCCGTTGAATACCCCATCAATTAGTGCTAGAACAACACTGTTCCCGAAAATATATTTCATTCGTAAACGGTAGCGAACCGTTTGAATGAGGGTTTGTCAAACCCATATGGCCATATAACATAAGTTCTCGCTTACACCATCTGATGTAACTAATGATAATCGGATTGAGGATTTTCGTTCTAAACTCGTATGTAGAATGTTTGTTTTCCCGTTCTTGTGTTCACTTAGTTCAAAAGAATCGTTTATGTTTTCTCATCCCAAAAGTAAGTTTAAAAGAGTAAAAGTGGGACTATGATCTCACCTTGTATGCACGAACCAAAAAGTACTTCGACAAGTAACGTGTGCAAAGAACAATGCTAGTCTTGACCTAAACAAATAGGTTGTATTAATAACGGTAAACACGATAGGTCAAAGATGTTCAATTAGTCCTATGGCTCGACACGACTCGATTAAGTAGCATGTGAAGCAAATTGTCAAGTTTCAAGCAAGATACAAGTATATAAACAAGTTAGGAAGGTTGCAAAAATCATTTGGTTAAGTTTGACAAAAAGTCAAACTTTGGTCGGTCAAAGTCAACGAAAGTCAACACGTTCGGGTCGGGTCCCAAACTATTTTTCTAAGCTTAGAAGTCATATATGAGCATGTTGGCCAAGTTACATGTTAATCGGAGGTGCGTAGCATAGCAAACATTATTCGAAAATTGACCAAGTTGGACAGAATCTGTCCAGGTTATTCTGCGCGCCGCGCAGAAAGGGGGCGCGCCGCGCCACTTCCTGGGCAGAGAATCCTGGCCAGTTTTTCAAAGTGTGCACGAACCAAAACCTTTTCTAACACAACTCTTGACCCGCAAACACTTATAGCGCCTATCATACGTCGTTGGAAAGGTATTTTGACGAAGAATGCAACTAAACACATATCATCAATCAAACTTGCACTTAAAACAACCAAAAACCGTAATTAAACGTTCATAATCAAAGTTAAGTTCCAAGAACGCATTTTATGATTCGGGCAACCAATTTACATGTATGTTATGCCGTTTCGAAGGTAATCAAACACACATTGCAACAAAACACTTAACAACAATATCTCATAGCATTTGACGCATCAAAAGTTCATGTAAAGCTCATCAAACCCTAATCCAAAATCACAAATTCAACAATCTTGCATATGAAACTAATCCATGTCAACCTACATACCAATTTGGAGCTAGTGATGTTAGGAACACAATTAAAACATGAACTTTCATCATTCAACAACATATGAACACCTAAAACTCAAGATTAAGCAAGCATTCTTTCATTATGAACTAGTTACATCAAAATATCAAAAACGAGCATACAAATCACATAAACAAACTAGACTTGAGCCATAGACACTAATTAACAACCTTTTAACTCAAAAATCTCAAGAACACAAAGATTAGTGATTTTAGAAAGTTACCCAAATTTGATGAGGTTGGTATGGAATCGAAGAGGAGATCACGAGGAGTTCAAATATGTAAACGGTTTGGAATGAATCCTTCTTGAATGATTTTAGATGATGATTTGCTTTTTGGAGAATTTGAGAAAAATGGAGAAGTATGAAAAGAAAAGAAGAAAGAAAATGAAAATGGGGAGGATAAGGGGGTTGACTAGTCAAAAGCTAGTCACCTCTTTGGCTTTGTGGCGGAACTAGTCCCTCGAGTTCGGTTGCGGGTGCGTTAAATTACCTAGACATGATAATTTAAAACGCGTATTAACGGGAGATGTTAAAAACATATAACGGAGTTTAAAATAGTTAAACGGAAAAGTAAACGGAAAAAGGCGGGATGTTACATTACCTACCCCTTAAAAGAAATTTCGTCCCGAAATTTAAGAAGGCGTAGTAATCGTTGTTTCTTCCTCGGAGTCAGACGATTTCGGAACCGGAAATAGATGAGGGTATTTCTTTCGCATTTGATCTTCTCTTTCCCAAGTAAACTCGGGTCCTCTTTTGGCATTCCAACGAACCTTGACAATCGGGATTCGGCTTTGTTTCAATGTCTTGACGGAGGTGTCCACAATTTCAACCGGTTCCTCCACAAAATGGAGTTTGTCATTAATAGTGAGTTCCTCGAGTGGGACGACGATATCGGGCTCGGCAAGACACTTCTTCAAGTTAGATACATGGAAAGTAGGATGAACGGAGCTTAGTTGAGGCGGAAGATCTAAACGATAAGCAACGGTTCCAATACGCTCCAAGATTTCGAAAGGACCAATATACCGCGGATTTAGCTTCCCGCGTTTCCCAAAACGGATTACACCCTTCCAAGGTGCGACTTTTAACATTACTCGGTCACCGATTTGAAATTCAAGATCGTTGCGTCGTTTGTCGGTATAGCTCTTTTGACGACTTCGGGCCGTCCTAAGCCTATCTCGGATTTGAACGATTTTCTCGGTGGTTTCGTGAATGAGTTCGGGTCCGGTGATTTGCACGTCACCTACCTCGGCCCAACAAAGAGGTGAACGACATTTGCGGCCATATAGCGCTTCAAAAGGTGCGGCTTTAATACTCGCGTGATAACTATTGTTGTAAGAGAACTCGGCGAGAGGTAAGTGCTTGTCCCAAGCTTTTCCGAAATCAACCACGCAAGCTCGTAACATGTCTTCTAAGGTTTGAATTGTACGTTCGCTTTGTCCATCGGTTTGAGGATGGTATGCGGTGCTCATGTCTAAACGCGTTCCCAACGCTTCTTGCAATGTACGCCAAAATCTAGAAACGAAACGGCCATCTCGGTCGGAGATAATCGATAATGGTACACCGTGTCGGGCTACGATCTCCTTAATGTAAAGTTGTGCAAGTTTCTCCATTTTGTCCGTTTCTTTCATGGCAAGGAAGTGTGCGGATTTGGTGAGACGGTCAACAATAACCCAAATGGTATCAAAACCGCCCGTCGTTTTTGGTAGCTTGGTGATAAAATCCATCGTTATCCTTTCCCACTTCCATTGCGGGATCTCGGGTTGTTGAAGTAGTCCGGACGGTCTTTGGTGTTCGGCTTTGACTTTGGAACATGTCAAACACTTGGAAACATACGTAGCTACGTCCCTTTTGATGTTCGGCCACCAATATAGTTGTTTAAGATCGTGGTACATCTTATTGGCACCGGGGTGAATCGAGTATCGTGACTTATGGGCTTCATCTAAAATAAGGCTTCGTAGATCCCCATAACTAGGCACCCAAATTCTTCCGGCGAAATATCGGAGTCCGGTTTCTTTAACTTCGAATCGAGAGACGAGAATGTTCAAGAGCTCGTGCGAAAGGTTTTCATCCTTGAGAGCCTCATCTTGGGCTACCCGAATTTGGCTATTAAGGTTTGTGTGGATAGTGATGTTTAAGGCTCGGACACGAAGAGGCACCGCTCTTTCTTTTCGACTTAAGGCATCGGCTACTACATTTGCCTTCCCAGGATGGTAACGAAGCTCGCAATCGTAATCGTTTAAGGTTTCAATCCACCTTCGTTGTCTCATGTTTAGTTGCTTTTGATCGAAAATGTGTTGAAGGCTTTTGTGGTCGGTAAAGATAGTACTCTTGGTTCCATAAAGATAGTGTCTCCACATTTTAAGTGCAAAGACAACGGCTCCGAGTTCGAGATCATGTGTCGTATAGTTTCGTTCATGAATTTTGAGTTGTCGAGAAGCATAAGCAATGACTTTCGTTCGTTGCATCAATACACACCCAAAACCATGTTTTGAGGCATCGCAATATACAACAAAGTCATCATTGCCTTCGGGAAGTGACAAGATAGGAGCGGTGGTTAGCTTCGTTTTCAAGATTTGGAATGCGGATTCATGTTCGGTCGCCCAAATGAATTTCTTTCCCTTGTGAGTCAAGGCGGTTAGAGGACGTGCAACCAAAGAGAAATTTTCGATGAATCTACGATAGTACCCGGCGAGACCCAAAAATTGACGAATGTGAGTAGGAGTAGTAGGAGTCTCCCATTTGCTAATGGCTTCGATTTTCGATGGATCGACTTTAATACCTTGGTCACTTACAACATGACCAAGAAATTGAACTTCCTTTAACCAAAATTCACACTTGGAGAATTTGGCATAGAGTTGTTCTTGTCTTAAAAGTTCAAGCACAAGTCGGAGATGTTGTTCGTGCTCTTCTTCATTTTTAGAATAGATCAATATGTCATCGATGAACACAATAACGAATTTATCGAGATACGGTTTGCACACGCGGTTCATAAGATCCATGAATACCGCCGGTGCGTTAGTGAGACCAAATGGCATGACAAGGAATTCATAACTACCATAACGAGTTCGGAAAGCGGTTTTGGAGACATCTCCCCCCTTAACCCTCAATTGATGATAACCCGAGCGGAGATCGATTTTCGAATATACACAAGACCCTTGTAGTTGATCAAAGAGGTCATCGATGCGAGGAAGAGGATATCGGTTCTTAACCGTCAATTTATTTAGTTCGCGATAATCAATGCACATTCGTAGGGATCCGTCTTTCTTTTTAACAAACAAAATCGGAGCGCCCCAAGGTGAATGGCTAGGTTGGATAAAACCACGATCAAGTAGTTCTTGGATTTGACTTTGCAATTCTTGCATTTCAGATGGAGCGAGTCTATATGGTGCACGCGCTACGGGTGCGGCTCCCGGAATAAGATCGATTTGGAATTCAACCGGTCGATGGGGTGGAAGACCCGGTAATTCGTCGGGAAATACATCGGAATAGTCACTAACAATTGGCACATCATCGATGTGCTTCTCATCGGACTCGACTTTCTTAACGTGAGCAAGGATCGCAAAACAACCCTTACGGAGTAGTTTTCTAACTTTAATACTCGAAACGAGGTTGAGTCCGGTGCAACTCTTATCGCCATAGACGATCAAAGGTTCACCATTCTCGATAGGAATTCGGATTGCGTTAAGATCACAAAGAATGTGAGATTTCGTTTTGACTAACCAATTCATACCGATTATTACATCAAAGCTTCCTAGTTCCATGGGTATCAAGTCAATTTCAAATTCCTTACCCAAAATGTTCAAAGTACACCCCCGGTAATATGTGTCGGCACTTAAGAGTTTTCCGTCGGCCACTTCGATGGAATAAGTAGTATCTAAAGGGTGTGGTGGAGTGCAAAGGGTAGGAGCTAAAGTCTTGGACACAAAACATTTATCGGCACCCGAATCGAATAAGCAAGTAACATAAGAGTTGTTGAGAAGAAACGTACCCGTGACTAGTTCGTTGTCATCTCGGGCTTCCTCGGTGTTGATGTTAAAGGCTCGGCCTCGGTTGTTGGGGTTGGTTTTCTTTTTCGGGCATTCGTTCTTATAATGGCCCGTTTGGCCACACTCGTAACAAGTGACCGTTTTTGGAGGATTGGGCCCCTTTCGAGCGACGGGGGCGGTGCTTGTGCAATTGTTGGCCCTATGACCAACTCCTTGGCAACGGTGACAAATTAGCTTGTTACATTCGCCGTAATGATGTTTGTGGCACTTGTTGCACAAAGGTAAGTTTCCGACATAACCCTTCTTGCCGTCGTTGTTGAAGGGCTTTTTGGTGAAGGTGTTGTTGTTGTAGTTAGTTGATGGAGTGGCTTCCCATTTCCTTTTGTTGCCACCCGATTTATCCTCGGCCTTAGGTGCCGGAACTACGATTTCGTCAACCGTTTCAATTAGTTGGCGAGCCATGTTCATAGCGGCTTGATGAGTAGTGGGTTTGGATGACATCACCCCTTGTTTGATGCTTTTTGGAAGACCGAGCATGTAGAGTTCAATCCTTTGAGATTCGGGGTTAACAAGATTAGGACACATCAAGGATAGTTCGGCGAAGCGTTGATTATAAGCCTTAAGATCGTTTCCGACCGCTTTCAAAGCTCTTAGTTCTTCCTCGAGCTTTCGGGTTTCTTCGCGCGGAAAGTATTCGACAATCATCTTTTCCTTCAAGTCGGCCCAAGAGAGGGCATGAGCTTCATCGGTACCCACCGATTGAACATAGGTGTTCCACCAAGTGAGAGCAACACCGGAGAACGTGTGGGTGGAGTATTTGACCTTGTCTTGATCCCGACAACCGCTTATGCTAAAGACGGCCTCGGTTTGTTCAAACCAACGAGTAAGCACAACCGGTCCACCGGTTCCATCATAAGTGTGAGGTTTGCACCCCATGAAAGCTTTGTAGGAGCATCCCTCGTTTGAGTTACCGGCCCCATTGTTGTTGTTGTTGTTGTTGTTGTTGTGGTTGTTGTTATTGTTATTGTTGTTGGAAGAGTGACCGGCCATGGCCGCATCTACGGCGGTAGCTATCATCCGTTCGAGAGCTTGTTCGGGAGTTTCATTGCGGCGTACACGACGAGGAGCCATTGTTCCTTCAAAACAAAAGAATACCGTTGGTTAGTATTCTAAATAATACTAACCGCGATATGGAATAAAGATAAAGAGAAAATTATCCTTGACTCGCCTTAGATTCTTTATGGCATAATGTCGGTATGTTCATATGAGTCACCGTAATATAATTTCCGGGAATTATATTACCCTAATTCATATGTGCATTCGACATTACATCATATAGTCAAGGTGGCGTGTCAATTAAATTATACAACGCAAGATTTAGATAGGATAAGAGTAGATATGAGTAAGAGAGTTCGAGTATAAATGCACAATTTGTCAAATAATTCCTACTTCAGTCTATATGCCGGTTGTAGTCTAGACTCACCAATGTACCCTAAGACTCGGGGTTGACACCAATGAACTCTAAATCCCTACAACCAAAGCTCTGATACCACTTGTAGCGACCCCGACAAATCGTCAAATGACGGCGTCATCTACGTATGGTCCCATTACATGGTCGTAAGTCTTTATAACAAAGTTTGACCGAAAAGTATGTCGCATTCATTTCATAAATAAGGGTGTTTCTAAGTTTACAAAAGTAGTTTCCATAACAAGTACATATCAATGTTTAAAGTTTGTATGAAACACATGCGACACGATTAAAAGTAGTCAAAAAGACGCTCCACGTATGCAAGTATACTCGACATCCAATGCAAGTATCAAATAGTATGAGCGGAAGCATGTATCACCTAAGTTCAAGGACCTGAGAAAAACATAGAGAAACTGTCAACGAAAAACGTTGGTGAAATCATAGGTTTAAATAAGTAAATGAGTAATAGTAAGTTGAACCACAAGATTTGCAACATCGATAAAGCCATAGTACATTCTAAAAGTTAATATTCACGAGCACCCAATTATCAAAGCTTAACGTTCCGTCCGTTGAATACCCCATCAATTAGTGCTAGAACAACACTGTTCCCGAAAATATATTTCATTCGTAAACGGTAGCGAACCGTTTGAATGAGGGTTTGTCAAACCCATATGGCCATATAACATAAGTTCTCGCTTACACCATCTGATGTAACTAATGATAATCGGATTGAGGATTTTCGTTCTAAACTCGTATGTAGAATGTTTGTTTTCCCGTTCTTGTGTTCACTTAGTTCAAAAGAATCGTTTATGTTTTCTCATCCCAAAAGTAAGTTTAAAAGAGTAAAAGTGGGACTATGATCTCACCTTGTATGCACGAACCAAAAAGTACTTCGACAAGTAACGTGTGCAAAGAACAATGCTAGTCTTGACCTAAACAAATAGGTTGTATTAATAACGGTAAACACGATAGGTCAAAGATGTTCAATTAGTCCTATGGCTCGACACGACTCGATTAAGTAGCATGTGAAGCAAATTGTCAAGTTTCAAGCAAGATACAAGTATATAAACAAGTTAGGAAGGTTGCAAAAATCATTTGGTTAAGTTTGACAAAAAGTCAAACTTTGGTCGGTCAAAGTCAACGAAAGTCAACACGTTCGGGTCGGGTCCCAAACTATTTTTCTAAGCTTAGAAGTCATATATGAGCATGTTGGCCAAGTTACATGTTAATCGGAGGTGCGTAGCATAGCAAACATTATTCGAAAATTGACCAAGTTGGACAGAATCTGTCCAGGTTATTCTGCGCGCCGCGCAGAAAGGGGGCGCGCCGCGCCACTTCCTGGGCAGAGAATCCTGGCCAGTTTTTCAAAGTGTGCACGAACCAAAACCTTTTCTAACACAACTCTTGACCCGCAAACACTTATAGCGCCTATCATACGTCGTTGGAAAGGTATTTTGACGAAGAATGCAACTAAACACATATCATCAATCAAACTTGCACTTAAAACAACCAAAAACCGTAATTAAACGTTCATAATCAAAGTTAAGTTCCAAGAACGCATTTTATGATTCGGGCAACCAATTTACATGTATGTTATGCCGTTTCGAAGGTAATCAAACACACATTGCAACAAAACACTTAACAACAATATCTCATAGCATTTGACGCATCAAAAGTTCATGTAAAGCTCATCAAACCCTAATCCAAAATCACAAATTCAACAATCTTGCATATGAAACTAATCCATGTCAACCTACATACCAATTTGGAGCTAGTGATGTTAGGAACACAATTAAAACATGAACTTTCATCATTCAACAACATATGAACACCTAAAACTCAAGATTAAGCAAGCATTCTTTCATTATGAACTAGTTACATCAAAATATCAAAAACGAGCATACAAATCACATAAACAAACTAGACTTGAGCCATAGACACTAATTAACAACCTTTTAACTCAAAAATCTCAAGAACACAAAGATTAGTGATTTTAGAAAGTTACCCAAATTTGATGAGGTTGGTATGGAATCGAAGAGGAGATCACGAGGAGTTCAAATATGTAAACGGTTTGGAATGAATCCTTCTTGAATGATTTTAGATGATGATTTGCTTTTTGGAGAATTTGAGAAAAATGGAGAAGTATGAAAAGAAAAGAAGAAAGAAAATGAAAATGGGGAGGATAAGGGGGTTGACTAGTCAAAAGCTAGTCACCTCTTTGGCTTTGTGGCGGAACTAGTCCCTCGAGTTCGGTTGCGGGTGCGTTAAATTACCTAGACATGATAATTTAAAACGCGTATTAACGGGAGATGTTAAAAACATATAACGGAGTTTAAAATAGTTAAACGGAAAAGTAAACGGAAAAAGGCGGGATGTTACATTCGAGCCCGGTCGTGGGTGTTTTTTTTGGAAAACCATTTAAAGGTAGTCTTTATTTGTTACATTTATTATTATGCTTATTATTATTATTAATGTTATTATTAAAAGTATAATTATTATTATTATTACCATTTTCATTATTATTATTATTATTATTATTGTTGATATTATTATTGTTATTATTATCATTAGTAATATTGCTAAGTATTCGAATTATAATAATTATTAGTATTATTATTATTAAGTATTACGAACATTAGTTATTACTATTATTATTATTACTAATACAAGTACTAGTACCCTTTATTATTATTATCACCATAACCCTAGTTACAATTATGAATATAATTATTATTAATACCCTTATTATTAGTCAAAGTATTAGTATTAGGATTGCGACTATTATTATTATTATTATGAATAAAAGTATTTTTATTAAGTTATAATTATTATTATCAAGTAATCAGTATTAATATCAAAAGTAATATTTTCAGTATCATTATAATTAAATTACTTTTTTTATTAAAAACTACTGATACACTCATTATTATGCGATTTATTATTAAAAATTATCATTAATATTCTTATGAACAGAATTATAAATAATTTCATCATATTTATTAAGTATTATCCCTATTAATATTTCAAATATTATCGTAGTATTACTAAAGTACGGTTTTAACAAACAAATAATATATATATATATATATATATATATATATATATATATATATATATATATATATATATATATATATATATATTAATACATATAACATAATAAAATTTAATATTTTATTATACAAAATGAATATATGAAATATATACATATTATTAATATAAAAATGATATAACTAATAATTTATATATATATTCGTTCAATTACAACTATGTATATTAATAAATATAAAAATGATATAGGTTCGTGAATCCGAGGTCAACCCTGCATTGTTCAATATAGTCATATGTATTTTTACTACAAAATACATTAGGTGAGTTTCATTTGCTCCCTTTTTAAATGCTTTTGCAATATATATTTTTTGGACTGAGAATACATGCGCTGCTTTTATAAATGTTTTAAGAAATAGACACAAGTACTTAAAATTACATTCTATGGTTGGATTATTAACCGAATATCGCCCTTCAAGTCTGGTAACTTAAGAATTTAGGGAAATGGCCCCTGATTGATGCGAATCCTAAAGATAGATCTATGGACCTTGACAAGTCCCATTCGGGGTACGAATGCTTTAGTACTTCGAGATTATTATTATACAGATGAGAGGTTCTGTTTGGGGATATTCTATGCATTAAGTTAACGTCGGTTACCAGGTGTTCAATCCATATGAATGATATTTTTGTCTCTATGCATGGGACGCTTATTTATGAGAACTGGAAATAAAAACCTTGCGGTCTATTAAAATGATGAAAATGATTATTTATGTTAAACTAATGAACTCATCAACCTTTTGGTTGACACTTTAAAGCATGTTTATTCTCAGGTACGAAAGAAATCTTCTGCTGTGCATTTGCTCATATTAGAGATATTACTTGGAGTCATTCATGACATATTTCAAAAGACGTTGCATTCGAGTCGTCGAGTTCATCAAGATTATTATTAAGTCAATTATCGTTGGATTTATTATGAAATGGCATGCATGTCGTCAACTTTTGATGTAAAGAAAGTTTGTCTTTCGAAAAACAAATGCAATGTTTGTAAAATGTATCATATAGAGGTCATGAACCTCGCGATGAAATTAACTATTGTGAATCGTTTATAATCGATATGGACTTCGTCATGATGGATTAGGATGGGTTCTTAAAGTTGGTATCAGAGCGGTGGTCTTAGCGAACCAGGTCTGCATTAGTGCGTCTAACTGTAAGTCGTTAGGATGCATTAGTGAGTCTGGACTTCGACCGTGTCTGCATGTCAAAAGTTTTGCTTATCATTTTGTGTCGAAAAAAATTTATTTGCTTATCCTCCTTAAAGTCTAGACACGTCTTACTGCCTCTATTACATATACAGTGTATAGATAAATTCATATCTTAGCTTATCTGTTATTGTTACCTTTGCCTGACAGTTTCCGTAGATTCCTCCGTAACTTATGGGATTTTAGAATTATATATACATATGTAAATTATTTATTGCAAGATACTAATCTACATCCTATAATCTATTTCTTATAAAAAAATCCTTCATCTGATCGTATGAGATGAATCCCTCAACCAGTTCGAGTCCCTCATATTCCGATAGCTATTCTGATAGTTATTCCGACAGCTATTCTGACATGGATGTTCACCTAAGCTCCGAAAATAGCGTCACCGGAATGAATTAACCAATCAGCCATCATCAATTCTAGATGAATTGGGGCTGAGTTCGTAGTTGACTCAATCAATGGAGACGAGAAGAAGGCGATACTTTCCACCAACCAAATTTCCCTCTTGACGAAGAACCTGAAGCATTTACCGGCGAACCTGCTCGTAATACCATTTTCTCTCTCATTTCCAGAGTACCTCGTCATGATTATTTACTATCTCGAATTCTAGATCTTATTCATCCGCTCGTTCCGACCGACAATCATCCCGGAATAATAGAAGAAGTCAACGAACTTCGCGCTCGAGTAATCAATTTGGAGAATATGGTACAAAATTTACCAGCTTCAGCAACATCATCGGCACCAACAGTACCATCAGTAACAGCACCAGTACCACCAACAACCCAAGTTCAACATCTCACACCTCAACATCTCATTATGTACCTCGAGCATAATCATCAATCTGCTAATCGTTCTACATCATTTATCTTCGTTCGACATGGCGATTATGTAATCTCTAATGTTTTAGAGATTATATATTCTTGTTCTAACGGTAAATCAAATGAGTTTAATATCATATTGACTCATTAAATCCATGATTACATCTGAAGAAAATATATATATATATATATATATATATATATATATATATATATATATATATATATATATATATATATATATATATATATATATATATTATTTCATAAAGACTGTAATTAAAAATTCTTTCGTACAAACTGTTAATGGTGAAAATATTTTAATGGGTAGGTAATACCCGAGGAATATTTAGATTTCAGATTAATAAGTAACACTGTACATTCTTCAAATCTAATTCAACAGTCATTTACTATCCTACTTACAACCACCGATATACGTATCCGTTCACCGCATAATAACCATTTTCATTCAATTTCATATTTGGATTTTGATTTATCAGAATCCAACAAGTGGCATAATGAAGAATACATTTGACGAAATAAAAATTTGATAGAAACAAACAAATTAACCACACAAAAAAAATTTTGTTAAGAATCCACGCTAACTATTCCAGCTAACTGTTCCTAGCTAACTGATTACATTTTATTTATCGCAGTTTATTTATCACAATTTTAAATTCTCGCAATTTTATTTATCGTCATTTAATTTCTGTTATTTATTTTATGCACTTTAAATATCGGGACACATATACAAGGTTTTGACATATCATATCGACGCATCTACATATATTATTTGGAATAACCATAGACACTCTATATGCAGTAATGCAGGAGTTAGCTATACAGGGTTGAGGTTGATTCTACAATAATATATATAGTTTGAGTTGTGATCGAGTCTGAGACATGTACACGGGTCACGATACGTAGTAATTAATTCGAATATTATATATGAATTATTGAATTGATAACTGTGGACTATCAACTGTGGACTGATAATGTTGGACAATTAAAATGAATTAAAATATTAATTATACCATATGAAACTAAAAACTTCTTCAAGTTTGCCACTTGATTTTATCTTAAACCTCATTTGTATCTTGACGATTACAATATGCGTTCAAACCTTTCATGATTCTTGAAAACACCTCAATTGAGAGGATGAACCAACCGCACTTCATCTACGTAAGAAAAGATTGATGCATATAGTTATGCACCTGAAAACACTCAGAACCGGAGTAAACGATTAACACATATCTGTGCTAGCTCCTTTGGCGTTGTTATTAAAGAAAATAGCTTTACAATCTCTTTCCCAAATTAGCCAATTTTGTCACAACTCCAGCAAGTCAACTTCGACTTTTCGTTCGAAACAACCTTATTATAACCTTGATATATATGCGTGCTCTTTTATTGTTACCAGGGAACCCTTTATATCCCACCACATTAGCAGTAAACTTACCAGGAACTTCATTACTCATTAACTTAAGTCACTCCGAAGAACTATTATATATTCGTTCATTAAAACCCTATCATATACTTATCCGCATTTTGTAACGATAATTACCGTACCAGTTATCGCGAATCTGCAATCAGTATTTTGAAATCTCGCAGTATGTCTACATCAACAGTTATATGTATACCTATAACATTTACCTCTTAGAATTATGATCTTCCATTCTGAAAAATCTAAAACGCATCCAGCCTACGAATCAATACATTGATCTTTGAAAAAGCTGAATGAAGCAGCAGAAACGGTAGACAACCGTAAATGACATTAACCTTCGGAAGTTTGATGATAAAGAATAGTATGTTGGAAAAGCTCAGAAAAGTTGGAACTGGAAAACGGATTGAGCTAACCACGAAGGAGACCAAGGACAAATACAAGGACCATACCCTATATTCAAAGAATCCAGGTAATTCTGGATCCATTGAAATCTTTAGAGAATATCTTGCTCCGAAGTCATGTTAAAATCTTGCGGAATTTTTTTTTTTCATCAACCTTCGAACTTAGAAATTCCAAAATATCATCATCAATATCTTCGATATTTCTGAGGATATTTTCATAAATATTCTCTTCCGAAATTATATACCTCTTCGTGCTTCCTGTGTTACATCATAAAAAAAACTATTTTAGTTTCTAAATTTTGAAACTTTCTAGTTTAAAATATGAATGTTATTGAAGTAATGTTGGGAACTGATGCATGAGTTAGTATAATATAATGACACTTGATCAACGTGATTATATTACAGTAAGTCATGCTGAGTTTCTAAATGGAACATGATGATTCACAGATTATAACGTCATCATGTGTCATGTTACATAACTTTTTCATTCTGATTAACTTCTGAACATATCAAAAAAAAATATTCTTGATAGTTCTATTCTCAGTGATTCTGGTAATTTAACAAATCAAGATTGTGCCATTACCATTCCCTTCTTAGAACATTAACAATGTTCATTCTAAAACTTATATCTGTGAATTCTGGACCATTATAAGAGATGAACAATCGCAAGAAGAAGAAACGAAGGGACAAAGCTCCGAAATAGAAATTGGAGTATAAATCGCAGCAAATAGGAGGGAGTATTAACTGTGGATGACAATGATTATAGGAAACCGAAATAGGGACGTTAAAATATAAGGGGAGATATAAAGCCCGATAACAACGCATAAATTACAAACCGTGAATATCAATGTTTATCGCAACATAAAGACACGGGAGAATTAAAAGCACTATAACCCCAAGGTAATAGTAGAAGTAAACAGATTCTTCTGGTGGGAGATTGAAAATAAGGATGACGGAAATGATAATTAGGAAAATATCAAGGATTAGAACTGGATTAAGCATTTTCACAATCTTTTGGATGCATGAACTAAGAAAGAAAGTATAGGAATGGTGAAAATAATGGAACGAAAGAAGTGAATTTATAATGGAACTATTCGATAGAACAATCGAGACAGATCATCGCATTTAATTAAAGAGATCCTAATTTCCTTAAATCTCGAAGAATCAGATCTTATAGATTTCGAAGATTTTCTTAAATCACTGAAATTCCGGAATTCAACTAAGACAACGTCAAAAGTTAAGATGCACCTTATCTTCTAAACTCAACAGAGGCTACGTCAAAAGTTAAGACGAACCTCTATCTAATTCATCTCACTCTTTTGCGATAGCTTCATTCGTACTCTTCGAATAATCGAATTGTTTTATTCATATTACTCAATGATGATAAAACTCTATTTATCAACTCATATTCGTCATGAAAACATTTTTATTGTTAGCCATGACAACCCCACTCAAATTTCGGGACGAAATTTCTTTAACGGGTAGGTACTGTGATGACCCGGAGATTTCCGACCAAAATTAAACTTAATCTTTATATGTTTCGGACACGATAAGCAAAGTCTGTTAAACCAAGTCTTAAAAAATTTTTGAACTGTTTACACGGATGCATTTAACCTCAGACTATGCCCGACGATTCACAAACAATTGTTGAAAATACATACATAAATATATATAAATATAAGTGTATATGTATTAACTCAGATTAACAACATATAAAATAATATACAAGATAACTAAGTGGTTGTTAAATTAAAACTATATAATTTCTATAGATAATCTTTATGTATGATGGAATTTATATAAAAGATATAAATACTATATGTATATATTATCTAATTATTAAATATTACATAATTAATAATATTTAATAATAATGTATTAAACTACAGGTTAAAATATAATTATTATATTAATAATATTATTAGTATCATTATTACTATTATTGAATAATATAATTACTAATGTTATTATTAATAATGTTAGTAATATCATTATTATGAAAATCATTAAAAAGTTTATAATTATTGTTATTATTATTATAAAACAACTTATTATTACTATCATTAATAATATTATTAGTTATTTTATTATTATCAATGATATTATTAGTATTAGTAATAAAAAAATTATACAAATTATCAAATGATTAATTAACATTTATTATTATTAGTCTTTATCCATAATATTATTATTAATAATATTATTATTAGAATTATTAGTATTAATAGTATTAATAGTATTAATATTAATTAATTATCAAAAATATGAAATATGAATTATAGGTACACAGATATATTTAATCAAATTATAAAATACAGAAATTAATATATATAAATACATTTACATTTATAAAATACTAAATTATATAAATATATATATAGGTATACGAAATTATATATAATTGAATAAAATTTCATATATAATTCTGTTCTCCATCGTTTTCCATCTACATTATAAGTTGATTCTTTTGTCAAACATCCAGTACAGATTGATTCTTTACGTTTCAATAACAAACAAAAATCAGATGTAACAGATTTGGAATTTCTCTTATTTATTATTATAGTTCTGACAGAGTTTAATTATGTCGAGCAATTGAACTACGAAACAAAATGCAATTGAGTCAATTATGCTATAATAATATCACTTACCCTGTATATAACTCTCTGCTATTGCAATTCTAAGTTAAATACAAAAATTAAATTGAAAATTTGCAAAAAACAGTCGGCCTTCCCTGTTCTTGAACTCAATTTACAATAGCCCAATTTCAAATCGAATTTCAAAATGTATTAATGCCAAGTTGTTATAAATCTTGTATTCCAACTATCTGGAAAGTTTTAACTCGCAATTCTTTCTATTAACTGAGAATTTAGGAGTCAAAGTTTATATTTCAAAAGTCAAAGGAAGTGTTCATCAAGAAATTCGCGTCCGTTTTTGCAACTCAGATTAAATTGTCGATTGAGGAAGTTTACTGGAACAATTTAGAATCTTTTTTATGAAGGAATTGGGGTCTGAAACTTTCTAAAAATTTGAATTTGATTTCAAGTTTTACTCGTTCTTAATAAAGCTGTTACAGATTTTTAGTTTATTTTATTTTTGTTTTTAATTAATCTAAATCATTCACAAATTATTTCTGTATAAATTTCAAATCCTAAACTAAATAAGTAATTAGTTGTTAGCTTCATTTGGTTTGGTGATGGTTCTGGTCGACTGATTTCAGCGGAAGGAGAGAAAGAAAAGGGTAACAGATCAGGATAGTTTAAATATATTACGGGGTAGAGTTAATCAGAAATATGGGCACAGCTCAATGGTTAAGTGTTAGTTCGGGTATTCGAGAGGTCATGGGTTCGAGCCCGGTCGTGGGTGTTTTTTTTGGAAAACCATTTAAATGTAGTCTTTATTTGTTACATTTATTATTATGATTATTATTATTATTAATGTTATTATTAAAAGTATAATTATTATTATTATTACCATTTTCATTATTATTATTATTATTATTATTATTATTATTGATATTATTATTGTTATTATTATCATTAGTAATATTGCTAAGTATTCGAATTATAATAATTATTAGTATTATTATTATTAAGTATTACGAACATTAGTTATTATTATTATTATTATTACTAATACAAGTACTAGTACCCTTTATTATTATTATCACCATAACCCTAGTTACAATTATGAATATAATTATTATTAATACCCTTATTATTAGTCAAAGTATTAGTATTAGGATTGCGACTATTATTATTATTATTATGAACAAAAGTATTTTTATTAAGATATAATTATTATTATCAAGTAATCAGTATTAATATCAAAAGTAATATTTTCAGTATCATTATAATTAAATTATTATTTTTATTAAAAACTACTGATACACTCATTATTATGCGATTTATTATTAAAAATTATCATTAATATTCTTATGAACAGAATTATAAATAATTTCATCATATTTATTAAGTATTATCCCTATTAATATTTCAAATATTATCGTAGTATTACTAAAGTACGGTTTTAACAAACAAATAATATATATATATATATATATATATATATATATATATATATATATATATATATATATATATATATATATATATATATATATATATACATAATAAAATTTAATATTTTAATATACAAAATGAATATATGAAATATATACATATTATTAATATAAAAATGATATAACTAATAATTTATATATATATTCATTCAATTACAACTATGTATATTAATAAATATACAAATGATATAGGTTCGTGAATCCGAGGCCAACCCTGCATTGTTCAATATAGTCATATGTATTTTTACTACAAAATACATTAGGTGAGTTTTATTTGCTCCCTTTTTAAATGTTTTTGCAATATATATTTTTGGGACTGAGAATACATGCGCTGCTTTTATAAATGTTTTACGAAATAGACACTAGTACTTAAAATTACATTCTATGGTTGGATTATTAACCGAATATCGCCCTTTAAGTCTGGTAACCTAAGAATTTAGGAAAATGGCCCCTGATTGACGCGAATCCTAAAGATAGATCTATGGACCTTGACAAGTCCCATTCGGGGTACGAATGCTTTAGTACTTCGAGATTATTATTATACAGACGAGAGGTTCTGTTTGGAGATATTCTATGCATTAAGTTTGTAACATCCCGCCTTTTTCCGTTAAATTTATTTTTAACACCGTCTTTTTTTTTTAATAATACCTTTCGTTATTTAAATTCGTAGTTTCCGTTGACTAACGTTCATAATAATTCCGTCATTTAATTATAACATCTCTCGTTAACTTGCGTTTTAAAAATATTCGATCGGTTAAATCCCGCACCCGCTTCTAAACTCGAGGGACTAAAATTGACACGGGGCAAACTAGTTGACTAGGTCAACTAGTCCACCCCAATCACCACCATTCAATCACCTCCATCTCTCTCTCTTTCTCTCTAGCAAGAACACACACACAAACACCCAATTCAATCATTCATCATCTAAATTCGATCTAGGAGGCTTACAACAAAACAAATTACATATTTGGAATCCTCTCTTCATCCTCTACAATTTGATACCAACTTCATCTCGTTTGGGTAACATTTCTAAAACTCTAGATTTCTCTAAATTCGTGTTTTTGACTTGAAATGGTGTTAGTTAGTGTCTATGGCTCGTGTATAACATGAATATATGTTTTGTTTGCTCGATTCGTTGTTTTGAGTAACTAGTTTGAACATTTGAAATGGGTGTGCTAAATCTTTGATTTTGGATGAGTTAATGTTGTTAAATTGTTAAAGTTCATGTTTTAATTGTGTTACTAGTATCACTAGCTTCGTTTTGATGCGTAGGTTGATTAAGGAAACTTCAAAAACATGAATATTGATTTTTGCGGATTTTGGTTAGGGTTTGATAGACTTAAAACGAGCTTTTGATGTTTCGAATGCCATGAAATGTTATTAGTAAGTGTTTAGTTGTAATGTATGCTTCATTACCTTCAAAACGGCATATCGTATGTGTAAATTGGATTCCCGAATCATAAAATACGTTTTACGAACTTGAAACTTTGAAAATAAACCTTTCTTGATCAATTGACGAGTTTTCGGTTATTGTAAATGATGTTTTTGTTTGATGATATGTGGTTAGTTGTATTGCTCGTCAAAATACCTTTCCGAGAATATAAGATACATGTTTTGGTTGTTTGCGGATCATAAATGGTGAATGTTTGATGTTTGGTTCGTGCATACTTTGAAAAACTGACCAGAAAAGTGTCTGCCCAGATGGTGGCGCGGCGCGCCCCATCCCCGCGCGGCGCGCGGATTGGCCTGGCCAGATTCTGCCTTGTTTGGCGCATTTCACGCGAAATGTTTGACTAGCTACCGACCTCCGATTCACATGAAACTTGTTTTAATATACTTGTATATGAATATTTAGCATAGAAAAATAGTTCGGGACCCGACCCGAACGCGTTGACTTTTTCGTTGACTTTGACCAAGTTTGACTTTTAGTCAAACTTAACCAAACTTTTATACAATCACTCTAGCATGCTTTTATACTTGTTTCTTGTATGAAACTTGACAACGTGATTCACATGCTATACTTTTCGAGTCGTAACGAGCCATAGGACTAATTGAACACATTTCACCCGACCTTGTATCGTAACCGGTTAATTGACACAACTTACTTGTTTAGGTCAAGGCTAAGCAACTTTCATGCATACGTTACTTTGTGAAGTACATTTATACTCGTGCACTCGAGGTGAGATCATAGTCCCACCTTTTCAACAACTTTTTATACTTTTAAATTGTGGGCTGAGAAACATATACTTTGTTACATTTTGTACTACTTACTTTTATACTTTGAACACAAGTACAAGGAAAACAAACATTCCACAGCGAGTTAGAACAAAAATCCTCAATTCGATTATCATTAGTTACACTTGCAGGGTGTAAGCGAGAACTTATATTGTGTGGCCATACGGGTTTGACAAACCCTCATTACGGACGGTTCGCTACCGTCTACGGATGAAATATATTTTCGAGAAACAGTGTATGTTCTAACACTATTGTGATGGGGTTCTATGGAAGGAAACGTTAAGTCTTGATAATTGGGTGCTCGCGAACAATACTTTTGGAATGCAAACGATTTTGATAATCAACTATGGGAATACTAAATCTTGTGGTTCAAAAATAACGTTTACAAATACATCTATGATTTCACCAACGTTTTTCGTTGACAGTTTTCTATATGTTTCTCAGGTTCATACTCGGCTACTTGATACATGCTTCCGCACACTTTGATTTCTTGCTTGAGGTCAAGCATACATGCATACGCTAGTGATAGCACTTTTGGATTAAACCTTAAAGCATACATACTTACGCTATTTATAGCAACTGTGATTTTCAACTTATATTATGTCGCAAGTTATTTCATTTATACTTTACAATTTTTGTAATCTTAAACTTGTTGTCGAACGGTTTTGTAAACTAAACTTGCAAGTCTTGTACCTTTCAAATGAATGCGACATAATTTTGGTCAAACGAGTCTCATATAGGGACTACGACCACGCAACGGGACCTAAGTTAACGGCGCCGTCAATAACGGTTTTGGTCGGGACGTTACAAGTGGTATCAGAGCGTTGGTTGTAGGGAACTAGGATGTGCATTAGTGTGTCTAACAGAGTCGTTAGGACGCATTAGTGAGTCTAGACTACAACCGGATAGTTAGCATTTGCATTCTGACATACATTGCTATAGATAGCACTTACTTGACTACTTGTGCATTATACTTGAATCATTCTTAGGCAAACTTTTTAATGGTACCCAACCTTCATCATATGAACTCGTATTCCGCCACTTTTTGGTAACACACGTAAATTCATGATTCGTACACGTATGGATGACGACGACTTCATTAGTCACACTTGTTTGGGAACTCTGTCTCCCGGATTGTTATTTGCCACCGTTTCAACTTACTATCGGTTTCCCACTGGTGTTTCTTACTATCTACTTTTTGGTGTTACTACCATCACTACTCTAGGTGAGTATCGTCATCAACATTTATCGCTATGGTTGCGTATTACTTGTTATCATGACTCGTTACTCTTTTCATACCTGAATACCTTATTGTCTGACTCGAACCACATTGACGTGAACAATCATTTATACACTTCCCTCGGGGAACGCTTCTTTATAGTTGCACTAATTCTTTCGATTCAATACGAGTCACGCTAGAGACGTCGTTACACTTTGTTTATTTTAAACTTCACGATTACACGAACTTGAATCTATAGAGTGATGTGGGAATGGAGGTATGAGTTAGCGTAATATAACGACACTCGATCAACGTGGTTATATTACGGTAAGACATACCAAAGTTCTAGTGACGCGTGATGGTGGTTAGACTCGATCAACCTAAACACCACCATGTGCCATGTACATGACTTCATCCTTTCATGTTTGGACATCTGAAAACTCCGAAAGTACTGACAACAACCATACCGGGGACACACCTTCGAATATTGTCGAACCATATTTATGTTTCCGAATGAATGACGAATTCTTTCAACTTCAAACATACGTTATACATGAATACTATCTCGTCCTCGCACAGTCTTATTGATTAACTACAATTTACTCGTTATGCTCACACCGAGGTGGAAACTTCTCTCGTATTACACTCGTACTTCCGTATAAGGAAATCATTATTCTAAATTCTCAATGGAGAGAGACTCTTCACGTTATACTAGTATTCGCCGCGAGGGTGGATAGTCCTAACAATCGTTTTCAAAACCCGATAAGAACTTGCCCCGACGAACGTATTTGGAAACCGATAAATCTTCCGCGACGCGAATTTTCTTGAGAAACTTGTCCTAACAAACTTGTTCAAATATACCTTACGGAATGTACCTTGTTTCGGATCGAGATCCTCGTTTCATTTCTAGACTTCGGAGTGCCTCACAAAAAGCCTCGGGACCACGTTTAAACATGGGTACCGCGTATCATCCACAAACCGACGGACCAAGCAAACATATGATTCAAACCTTGGAAACCGTAATACGAATTTGTATTACCAACTTCAAATTTACTTGATAAAAGTATTTTCCTTTAACCGAATCCTCGTACTACAATGATTTTCATTCGAGTTTTAACGTCACTCCTTTTGAAACCACATGTGACCGGAAACGTCATTCTCCTTTGTCGAACCAAGTAAACGATGATCAATTCACCGGGGCCGAGGTTATTCATGAGCAACCGAGAAAATTTATTCATATTCAGGTAAAACCCTACGCGACTCGTAATCACCAAGAGCTACGCCGATGTTAGACGTAAACATTTCAAATTCCACGTGGGAAACCACGTCACGTTAAGAGTCGCACCTTGGGAAGGTGCAATCCGTTTCGGGAAAACGTAGGAAGCTAAATCCGCGATATTTTGATCCTTTAAATTCTTGGGGTGTTTTGGACCCGTCGCTAGCCGTTTAGACTTTTCCGACTCATTTTGGGTCTCCGTTATCCTACATTCGATGTATCAACTCAAGGACGTGTTTTGCGAAACGAGAACTTGTTATCTTCTTTGATGAACTCACTATCGACGATAAACCTCACTTCCTAGGAGGACCGGAAACCATAAAATCATGGAACCAAACCTTAAAACAACATACGACCCCGACCTTCAGGTTCGTTGAAATACCCTAGAACGTACTTCTCCCTCACTCGTAGAATTGGCAACACAAGATCTCGAGGAAGATTCAACAACTACTACTTCCAACTAAATTTCGGGACGAAATTTCTTTTAAGGTGTAGGTAATGTAACATCCCGCCTTTTTCCGTTAAATTTATTTTTAACACCGTCTTTTTTTTTTAATAATACCTTTCGTTATTTAAATTCGTAGTTTCCGTTGACTAACGTTCATAATAATTCCGTCATTTAATTATAACATCTCTCGTTAACTTGCGTTTTAAAAATATTCGATCGGTTAAATCCCGCACCCGCTTCTAAACTCGAGGGACTAAAATTGACACGGGGCAAACTAGTTGACTAGGTCAACTAGTCCACCCCAATCACCACCATTCAATCACCTCCATCTCTCTCTCTTTCTCTCTAGCAAGAACACACACACAAACACCCAATTCAATCATTCATCATCTAAATTCGATCTAGGAGGCTTACAACAAAACAAATTACATATTTGGAATCCTCTCTTCATCCTCTACAATTTGATACCAACTTCATCTCGTTTGGGTAACATTTCTAAAACTCTAGATTTCTCTAAATTCGTGTTTTTGACTTGAAATGGTGTTAGTTAGTGTCTATGGCTCGTGTATAACATGAATATATGTTTTGTTTGCTCGATTCGTTGTTTTGAGTAACTAGTTTGAACATTTGAAATGGGTGTGCTAAATCTTTGATTTTGGATGAGTTAATGTTGTTAAATTGTTAAAGTTCATGTTTTAATTGTGTTACTAGTATCACTAGCTTCGTTTTGATGCGTAGGTTGATTAAGGAAACTTCAAAAACATGAATATTGATTTTTGCGGATTTTGGTTAGGGTTTGATAGACTTAAAACGAGCTTTTGATGTTTCGAATGCCATGAAATGTTATTAGTAAGTGTTTAGTTGTAATGTATGCTTCATTACCTTCAAAACGGCATATCGTATGTGTAAATTGGATTCCCGAATCATAAAATACGTTTTACGAACTTGAAACTTTGAAAATAAACCTTTCTTGATCAATTGACGAGTTTTCGGTTATTGTAAATGATGTTTTTGTTTGATGATATGTGGTTAGTTGTATTGCTCGTCAAAATACCTTTCCGAGAATATAAGATACATGTTTTGGTTGTTTGCGGATCATAAATGGTGAATGTTTGATGTTTGGTTCGTGCATACTTTGAAAAACTGACCAGAAAAGTGTCTGCCCAGATGGTGGCGCGGCGCGCCCCATCCCCGCGCGGCGCGCGGATTGGCCTGGCCAGATTCTGCCTTGTTTGGCGCATTTCACGCGAAATGTTTGACTAGCTACCGACCTCCGATTCACATGAAACTTGTTTTAATATACTTGTATATGAATATTTAGCATAGAAAAATAGTTCGGGACCCGACCCGAACGCGTTGACTTTTTCGTTGACTTTGACCAAGTTTGACTTTTAGTCAAACTTAACCAAACTTTTATACAATCACTCTAGCATGCTTTTATACTTGTTTCTTGTATGAAACTTGACAACGTGATTCACATGCTATACTTTTCGAGTCGTAACGAGCCATAGGACTAATTGAACACATTTCACCCGACCTTGTATCGTAACCGGTTAATTGACACAACTTACTTGTTTAGGTCAAGGCTAAGCAACTTTCATGCATACGTTACTTTGTGAAGTACATTTATACTCGTGCACTCGAGGTGAGATCATAGTCCCACCTTTTCAACAACTTTTTATACTTTTAAATTGTGGGCTGAGAAACATATACTTTGTTACATTTTGTACTACTTACTTTTATACTTTGAACACAAGTACAAGGAAAACAAACATTCCACAGCGAGTTAGAACAAAAATCCTCAATTCGATTATCATTAGTTACACTTGCAGGGTGTAAGCGAGAACTTATATTGTGTGGCCATACGGGTTTGACAAACCCTCATTACGGACGGTTCGCTACCGTCTACGGATGAAATATATTTTCGAGAAACAGTGTATGTTCTAACACTATTGTGATGGGGTTCTATGGAAGGAAACGTTAAGTCTTGATAATTGGGTGCTCGCGAACAATACTTTTGGAATGCAAACGATTTTGATAATCAACTATGGGAATACTAAATCTTGTGGTTCAAAAATAACGTTTACAAATACATCTATGATTTCACCAACGTTTTTCGTTGACAGTTTTCTATATGTTTCTCAGGTTCATACTCGGCTACTTGATACATGCTTCCGCACACTTTGATTTCTTGCTTGAGGTCAAGCATACATGCATACGCTAGTGATAGCACTTTTGGATTAAACCTTAAAGCATACATACTTACGCTATTTATAGCAACTGTGATTTTCAACTTATATTATGTCGCAAGTTATTTCATTTATACTTTACAATTTTTGTAATCTTAAACTTGTTGTCGAACGGTTTTGTAAACTAAACTTGCAAGTCTTGTACCTTTCAAATGAATGCGACATAATTTTGGTCAAACGAGTCTCATATAGGGACTACGACCACGCAACGGGACCTAAGTTAACGGCGCCGTCAATAACGGTTTTGGTCGGGACGTTACAAAGTTAACGTCGGTTACCAGGTGTTCAATCCATAAGAATGATATTTTTGTCTCTATGCATGGGACGCTTATTTATGAGAACTGGAAATGAAAACCTTGTGGTCTATTAAAATGATGGAAATAATTATTTATGTTAAACTAATGAACTCACCAACCTTTTGGATGACACTTTAAAGCATGTTTATTCTCAGGTACGAAAGAAATCTTCCGCTGTGCATTTGCTCATATTTGAGATATTACTTGGAGTCATTCATGACATATTTCAAAAGACGCTGCATTCGAGTCGTCGAGTTCATCAAGATTATTATTAGGTCAATTATAGTTGGATGTATTATGAAATGGCATGCATGTCGTCAACTTTTGATGTAAAGAAAGTTTGTCTTTCGAAAAACGAATGCAATGTTTGTAAAATGTATCATATAGAGGTCATGAACCTCGCGATGAAATCAACTATTGTGAATCGTTTATAATCGATATGGACTTCGTCCAGATGGATTAGGACGGGTTATTAAATATTTGTTGCTGTTTTTAAAAGTTGGTTTAGGCCTTCCCCCGCTAGGATAAAGAGGAACGGAGAGTGGGTCTCCTCGCCTTACGCCTCTTTTGGGAAAGAATTGCTCGGTGGGTGATCCATTTATCAAAACCGAGATCGAGGTAGAATTTAAACACGAGAGGATCCAGTTAGCCCATTTGTTCCAAAGCCCATAAATTTCATGATAGACCCAAGAAAATCCCAATCTAGACAATCAAAGGTTTTTTCAAAGTCAACTTTAAAAATAAAACTTTTTTAGTTTCTAGATTTGAGATCGTCTATGTTTTCAAGTGCAATTAATATGCCATCTAAAATATATCTATTAGAAATAAAGGCACTTTGCTCATCACCTATCAGTCTCGGTATTATCTTTCTGATTCTGTTTGCAAGGATTTTTGAAAGGATTTTGTAATAACTCCCGATGAGACTAATAGGCCTATAATTAGAAAAGTTTAGAGGATCCTTGACCTTTAGAATGAGAGTGATGAAGGAGGCATTACAGCCGTTGGAGATGTGACCTGATTCCCAAAACCAATTGATTGCATGTAAGAGATCATCCCTGATTATATCCCAGAATTTTGAATAGAACAAAATATTGAAACCATCCGGGCCTGGTGCTTTGTTTTTGCCGCATCCTTTGATAGCATCAATAACTTCTGATTCTGTGAATTTGGATTCTAAAGCTTCCACCATGTGTGGTTCAAGTGATGCTCCTTCCCAGTGATTAAGCATCCATGATTCAGTTGTGCTTCTCTTGAAAAGTCCCTGAAAAAAATTAAAAGCTTCAGATTTAATAAAAGAAGGGTTAGTGGTCCAAACTCCACCGACATTGACACCAAGAATATTATTTTTCTGGTTCCTCCGACGAATGTAGGAATGGAAGAATTTGCTGTTTTCATCCCCTTCTAGGGCCCATTTAAATCTTGCCTTTTGCCTAAGCATCTCGATTTGTGTTTTCTATTTTTGCAACATACACTCACGATCTTTTAACCAATTCTCATGTTATTCTTCACTTAGATCTATATTCTCAGCTTTTCTTTCCCAATCATTCACGGTGTTAGTTAACTCCTCTATTTCTGCTTTAAGTTTGCCTTCTGAGGTCGAATACCATTTTCTAAGTTCTTGTTTGACATTTTTCAATTTATCTTGAAAAATACAATCAGGCCTATTACTGTTAACCTTCAAGTTCCAGGCTGATTTGATGATGTCATACGAATGTTTCAGCCATTCATCAAAGACTTTAACTGGTTTAGGGCCAAAATTAACGTTCCCGTCTTTTAGAATTAATGGGCAATGATCAGTATGCTTGTAACACCCCGTTTTCCCCGTATATATGTTCTATAGATGTATCGCGTATGTACGACTAGTGTATGAAGAGTTTGAGACACGTTCGCTGTTGAAGTTCAAGTACGCAAGAAATGGTCAGAAACCCGTAGTGGGTCACGGCGCGACCTGGGGAGCCGCTGCGCTGCGTTTCATGTAAATCAGGATTAGATGGCATGAAAAATTGATCCCAGACTCAGTGTATTCTCGCGGCGCGAGGAAGGAGGGTCGCGACGCGACCATGCTGGCAAGCTGATTCCGGATTTCGCAATTTTAAGGGTGTTTAGGGGCATTTTGGTCTTTTTACGTGTGTGCCAGATTGGGATCTTAAATCCCATCCACTCATCTCATTTTATTCATTTCTTTTTCCTTTTCTTTCTCATTTTCCTCTCAAACTTCAAAACCCCATTTGATTCAAAGGGATTTTTGGAAAGGAAGATTCGTGATTCGATCGAAAGCGTAAGAGGCAACTTTTTTCTCCTCGTTCTTAGCTACAAGGTGATACTAGCGGTAAGCTCTAACTCCGAATTTTATTTTCGTGTTCATCATTCAAATTTAGGGCTTTTGATTGTATGTTCATAATGAAACCCCATTAGTTGTTAATTGAAGATTAACACCAAGATTCGGGTTTATTGTTGATGTTGGCAGGTTTTGGGTTTGGTGAGCAAGTGTAAGCTTGTAAGACTTGCAAATGAGTGTAATCACTAGTATTTAGTGATTATTGAGGTGTTGGAAGCCTCTAGGGTTCATGTGGTTGACTAATTTTGAATAGAGTCAAAATTAGGGTTTGGTGATGATTGTGACCCTCGATTTAATAAGGTTTATAAACTTAAAATGAAGTAAGTTGAAGTATAAACCCGAGTTAAATTATGTTTTGGTGTCAAAACTTGTAAATGGTGAGATTTTGGCTATTAAGGGTCAAAACGAGTTTTGGGATGTAAGCGAGTTAAAATGCGTTCGATTGCTAAAGTTGGTACTTTTAGGTATTTCGGGAATGCGTGAATTGGTCTTGTTGGTTTCAGACCTTCGTGTAGCGTTAAAGTGTAAAGGGGCATGAATTGCACTTGTTGTTCATTTGGGCAGGTCAAGAGTCCAAATGAGTTTGTATTGATGTTTATGAGATAAATGGAATGGGTACGTTCCATTGGCGGGTTGCGGGATTGGATTGCACTTCATCGAGGCGTTTAAGGTGAGTGTAAATTTACTATGCACATGTGTATGTGTAAAATGGGTGCGTGTGTGTAGAGTGACCCTTGCTTAGGTTTACTCTATGTTAGTGTGGGTGAATGGACTCCTCTTGTGCTTTGGGTCCATGTGATACGCTTATGCGTTTTGGGTTTTACCCTTGGTGTGGTGATTTGGGCTAGCATTTTGGATAACCCTTTTGGCGATGGGTTGCTAGCATTTGTTGTTGAGGAAATGAATCTCGGTTAGCGCGGATTCATGATGACTCGGGTAGTTCGGTCATCTTGGTGATGAGGTGGTGAATTTCGGGTTGTGCAAATTCACTAAGGCTCGGGTAGTTCGGCCAACCTCGGTTGTTGAAGTGGTGAAGGAGGTGAATCTCGGGTAGTGCGAATTCACTAAGGTCCCGGTAGTTCGGCCAACCTTCATGTGGTTTGGGTTAAGGGGTTAACCTTATTTGTTGTTGTTGATTATATTTATTGTATACGTGTATATACTTATCGTTGTGTTGTAGCATCTTGTGGCATTAGCTTGGTGATTACGTAGCGTGTAGCTACTTTGTGTATGTGCTCTTTTGTAGTTTGTTTACCATGCGGAGCCGGTATGTGTTTATCTTGATGCTTGGTGATGCGTAGCCATTTTATGCATATGTGTGTGTATAGTATCTTTACATTCACTAAGCATTAGCTTACCCTCTCGTTGTTGCTATTTTTTATAGTTTCACATGATGGCGGCTCGGGTAAGCATGAGGATTAGAGATCTTGGCTAGGTTGCTCTAGAAGATCTCTTTCTTAGACTCGATTAGGATTGGGTAGCATAGTCCCAATCACCATGCTCGATTTTGTTGGAAATTAAAATAGTCGGGTTGTGTTCGCCCTTTCAAATATTTAAACTATGTATTAAATGTTTTAAAAGTTTATTGGACTTATTATTTGTGTTAAAGATGTTTCGGAAACATAATTGGGACCAAAATATTAATGTATTAAAGAAAAAAATTTACGGGCCGGTTTAAATACGGGTTAGGTTGTTACAAGTGGTATTAGAGCATGGTTTAAGGGATTTAGGCAACTTGAGATAGGTGCCTAGACTTAGACTTTTGTGTGTGCTTATTTATTGCGAGACTTGTAGGTGAACGGGTCGGACGGGGACTTGGTTAGTGCCTTAGCGTGTAGGTGAACTAACTAGGATTGTGACTCGTGTTGTGACGTTATTTTCTCGCGTGTGTTTATATCGTGTAGAATTTTCATTGTGTTGGTTTATATCATCGAGCGAGGCGGTCATTGTACTAATAAGTTGATACGGCGTGTGTGCGTAATAAGGACTTGCAAACCTTATTACGGGTGCAAATCGTGTCTAGCAAGTGATGTACCACGAGTGTTTAGCAAGATGGGGCGGTGTTGTGCGTGTTGTTTTATACGTTCGTGGACTAATCGTTTTGCATTCTTTAGAATGACGACGCGAAACAAGATCGAGATGAATAACGATGCGTTTAACACTAGAGTTGCGGCTTGCGGAGCAAATGGGTGCGTTTCGAGAAGAAATGGATAGGAAGTATTCCGAATTTCAAAGTAGGGCTGAAATGGAGCGTTGTCATAAGAGCTTCATGAGGACTAAACCCCCGATGTATGATGGGAAACCGGATCCTTTGGTAAGCACAACTTGAATCTCGGATGTCGAAGGGTGTTTTCGTACTATTGATTGCCCTCCCGATAAGAGGACAAGACTCGCTACTAGCTTGTTGCGGGGTAGGGCGAAGGATTGGTTGGATGGTAAGATTGATCTTGTCGGTAGTGAACCGTTTATGGCGTTATCGTGGGACGAATTTAAGAAGGAATTCTTCGAGGAATTCCGGACTGGAGCCGATTTGATGGAATTGCGTGATGAGTTACGAAATTTGCGACAAGGATCTATGGACTTGAATACTCTCAAGACGACCTTTATGGCGAAGGCTCATTTTTGCTCGGAGTATATGGGAAATGATCGTATGTTGATGGAAGATTTCTATCGAACCCTGAATGATGACTTGAAGAATAAAATTAGCAGGGGTCAAGCGAAGTCATTTGAGGATTTATTCACGGTGGCTAGGGGTTTCGAATGGTATTCGCGATCAAAGATATGCGAGCCTTCAAGTAAGAGAAGGGTTGATTCGTACGGCGCCACAAGTAAGAAAAATAAGGGTGCAAGTGCGAGTACGTGTAATGTGGGTAAAGGCACGATGGATTCTCGTGCACCTAGATGTTTCAATTGTGTTGTTAGGGGCCACAAGTTATGGGAGTGCACAATGCCTAGAAGTGATGACGGGATGTGCTACTATTGTCATAAGGAGGGACATCGCAAGCCGGATTGTCCCGAGTTGGCGGCGGCGAATGCCGCAAGGAGACGTTAAGGTATGTTTCGTTTTAATAAATATGTCCATTGAATATTTACTTATGTGTCGATGCGTTCAGGTTGTTGGATGTATTGTGTTGTGCATATTATTGTTATGGGTGACGTTCCTAATGGAATTACCCTATGGTGACGTTTGATTGTCGAATGAAGGGCGTAAGACTTGGTGCAACCAAGCATTCCTTAGTGTTTGGAAAATATTTCTACCAAGCCATGAGAATGGGCTTTGGTGTTCGGTTATGAGCGCGTGTTCGCTTTTGTGTTGAAGAAGGTAAACCGTGAGGTTCGTCGGGTGGAATCGAACCCTTGAGATCGAGTGTTTTGGATCTCGATTAATGTTGGTAATGGAGTCTATGGAGCGTAAAGATAGGTGCCTCTTTCATGCCTACTAGCGTGGTGTTTGACTCCGATAGTATTGCGGTTACATTGTACTTAGGGTACCGGAGAGAAACCCTTCGGTACATGAGTGACTAGGTGGAAAATTTGACAAACTATAGCAATTAGATGTTTGCGAGAGTAGAGTTTGTGTAATTGTGGTACACTTTTCGATTGAAGTGTTTAAGGATTGGTTAAAATCCTTCGTGTGCTCAAGATTGGAGCAAGATGTGGTGATGGGTCGTGTGAACCAGATTGTAGAAAGGTTTACCTTTCGGTAGCATGGTACGGTTGTACAAGGTGCGTGTTGTGTTGGTTTTGTGTCGTTGTTTAAATAAAGCCAACGGGTGACGGTGTGCGTCAATTTCTAGTGTACGAAATGAATTCATGAGAATTCGAGTGTTATGACCGATGGAGAGATTGGTCACGTATGTCGGAGAGTGGTAATTATCGCTGATGATGTTGCCACGATGATGCGGTTATGGAACGTATTTCCAAGTGGGGGAGTTACACTCCCGCACGTGGAGGTTTTAGTGTGATATGTCGGATAATGCTCATAGTAGATCTGGAATTAGTGTCGAGACCAAGATTTGGTCGATCTGTGGTAGAGTACAATTTTGGTTAAATTGTACTTATGGTTTCGGATTTGAAATACCACCGAGGTTATAACAATCCGAAAATTTTTGACAAAATTTAAACCTAACTTATATGTAATTCCGACGATTCACGAACTATTACTTGTAAATAATTATGTAATAATATTAATTTATTTTATTAATATTATTATTATCACTCATCATTATCATCTACAATTATCATTACTTTCATTATTAATATTGATATTAAATATTACTAGTGTTATCTTTATTATTATTGAACATTATCATTTCTAATATCATTACTAACATTATTAGTAATACCATTATATTTAAAATTATTATTATTATAATGAGTGTTATCTTTATAATACACCTTATTAATTTTATCATTAATATTATTATTATTGCTATTACTAAAAATTATCATTTTTTATTATTATTATTATTATCATTATTCTTATTAAAAGCATATTAGCATCATTATTAATATTGTTATCTTAGAATTTATTATTATTATCATTAATGTTATTATTACTATTTGTATTATTATTAACTAATATTAATGATTATTATTATCTTTATTATTATTAATTATTATTATCATATTTAAAATTATTATTATTAATATATTTAATAATAATATCACTTAAAATAAAAATAAAATAAAATAAAGAAGTCAAAAAGCAGTTACTGAGCTGTTTATATTTTTTAATGGATTCAGATCTGCTTTTTATTTTTTTTTTATCATGAATCAGCAAAAAAAATTTTTTTTTTTCTCTTCCACGATCTGTTTTTTTTTTTCTTCTTTGATCTGCTTTTGCTTTATATTTTTTTATTCACTACTGGTTTTGATTTTGTTTTTAATCACCACAATCATGATACAAAATTCGTACTCTGAATCACAGTTGAATCACAGATACATTATTTTTATAAATAAAATAAAAAAACCGTCCTTCTCTCTGCTTTTGTTCATATTTTCTCAAAGCTAGAATTCGAAATCTATTTCAAAATGTAATAATGCAGTGTTGTTAGGATTATTATACTTAAACTTTCTGCAAAAATATTAGCTTTCAATTCTTGTTATCAAATCCTAATTTTTGAGTCAAAGATTATTTCTTAAAAAGTCAAACGATTGTTTTTGATCAAATTCGAGTTCAATTTTAAGTTTCAGGTCCAATTGATGATCCAGAACGTTTATAGTAGTGATTTTAAACTTAATTCATGTTGTAAACTTTGGCTAAAACACTCTAAAAATTAAAAATCAATTTTATTTTTTTTTAAACATCGACGAGCAGCCAGGAGCCTGTTTCATTTTTTTTTATTATTTTTTCTTCTCAATTAATCATAAACACTTGTTTAAGTGTTGATATTAAATCCTAAAATGCAATAATTAATGGTTAGAGGGATTTGATCCCTGGTTGGGTCGATCTAGTTCTTGAAGATGAAGAAGGTAATAGAACAGAAAAAGAAGCGTTATATTTATTTTTTAATGGGTTAAAATCAGAAAAGCAAGGATGGTGGAATGGTTTGAGAGTGTTTGTGGGTAAACGGGAGGTCACGGGTTCGAGCCATGGCCACGGCATAAATTTTTTTGAAGCCTTTTTAAGGTAGTTTTTCAATTCTAATATTAATATTATGATTATTATTATTAGGAGTATTATTATTATTATTGTTATTATTATCATTCATTTATTATTAATATAATTATTAACATAAGTATTAGTTATTATTATTATCATTTATTATGCAAATACTAAACTTCATATTATAATTATCATTATCATTAATATGATTATTATTATCATTACCATTTATTATTATTTTCATAATTATAATTATCATTATGATTATTATTATTATAAGCATTATTATTATTTCATTATTATTATCGTTATTAATACGTTTCATATTTTTAAATCTATCGATGTATCTAATATTATCACTAAGAATATTATTAGTAGTATCATTATTATAAAAATTAACATTTTTATTAAAACTGTCATTTCTAAGTATTTTTATTACTACTACTACTATGATTATTATTATGGATATTACAAAAATTATAAATATCATTGCAATTGATAACGTATAACATTTTAATTATTTCTATTATTAGTATTATAAGAACTTTTATTTTTACTATTATTATTATTATTTTTAAACATTATTATGATTAATATCATTTTTACTACTAGTATTATTATTATTGTTATTACAAAACAATACAACTCATTATTCGTTATCTTTATTAATATCATTTTATCAAACAAATACTTATATATGGAATATATATATATATATATATATATATATATATATACAGAAATATATAACAATGGAAATAATATATATAAACTTATTCGATTACGAGTATATGTGTTAATATATATACTTGATATAGGTTCGTGAATCTGAAGACAACTCTGCACTTGTTCAAGTGCCATCATACACATATTTATTACGAAATATCGTATCGTGAGTTTTCATAGCTCCCTTTTTATATATGTTTTTGGGCTGAGAATACATGCACAACTTTTATAACTATTTTATGTTTAGACACAAGTACTCAAATTTTTATGCTATATACATGCTTTGTCATGCTAAATCCTTGCCGTAATATCGTTAATTGCTGAGGTATAAGATGCAAGCTTAGTTATTGTGAGTAGCGCTACTGAGAGTGACATCTCTAGTCAGTTGACCGTTGGTCTTTGACTACATAATAATGATTTAATGACACGAATAACAAGTGTCACGGGTAACTTTTGTTTAGTCGCGATATTACAAATTCAGCATTACTTTTAGATTGGTATTTCTATATCAATCAACACTTTATATTGATATTTCTATATCAACTTTATTAAATCTTGTGATCTAACACTATTATTGAAATCATATTTATGAAAAACCTATGAACTCACCAACCTTTTAGTTGATACTATTTAGCATGTTTATTCTCAGGTTTTACATAATGCTTTCGCTGTGTATTTGCTAATTGAAAGCAACATTTCAACGAGTCATTCATGGATAATTTGAAGGACTTGCATTTGCTAATTTGATGATGATTGCTTGCTATGCTTGGAGTCTTCAGTACATATCATATCAATTAAAGACATTTAATGCGTTATTTATTAAATACAATGTAATCTATTTATCTTCCGCTGCAAAACTCAATAAAACGTCTCATATAGAGTCGTTCTCGTTTATACAACTATGATTTGATATAATTAGTCACAAATACCCCAGGCCCTATTTGGGGGTGTGACAGATTGGTATCAGAGCCAGGTTTGTTGTAGAGAACCAGGATTGCATTTTAAGTGTGCTTTATACAATTAGGTACCTTAGCAATGTAGGACTACAACTTTCCTTGACTATAGTGCCTTTAATTGTTGCCTTTAATTATTAAATGCTACACTATACTTTAGAAACTTTACTTATCTTAGAATGTCGAGCCAATCTAAGAACTCTGCTAATTCCCCTAAGTATTATCCAATTATGCCACTGCATATAAATGCGACACTATGATTTCTGAAATTCTTGACATTCCTAAGTCATCTATCATGCTCTGTGTATTACATATGTATTACATGAAATATTATCCACGCATTTTGAAACTCCTATATTTGTTACTATTCATACTCAAACGTATATAACTCCCTGTTATATCACGTACCTATATGCCTTATGCCTTTATGCATCGGTTTGCGAACCAAAAAATGTCATTGAGTTATTGAGAATCTCAAAGACATTATAATCACTACTCATATTCAATACTTTTAAATCTTTGATTTCTCGTTATTTTTGATCATTGATTTTTTTTTTTTGACGGATGGTGTCTACGAAACTCTAGAATGGAAAGGTTTGGATTACCGATTTAAAGGATCCTATAGCTAAAGCCCCTAGACCTGAATAGGCCATTGCGAATTGAAAATCTTTAATCGAAAGATTATCTAATTACATACTTACCATTTTTAATCTAGACACGTCATACTGCAATTATTGCATAAATGGAGTATAGACAAATCATATCTTATCATATCTGTCCCAATAGATATTGTCTAACACTTCTCTTAAATTTTCTCCGTAAATTACGGAAATCTTTTTGCTATATACACATATTTAAGGAGACGAATATAATATTCAATATCCAACACCCATTTCATAACAAACCCTAATTCAAATCACATAATATGGATTTCTCAACTGATTCCTCGAGCTCCAATGGCAGCGTAACCGGAACAAACGAACCAATCAGCCATCATCTATTTTGGATGAATTGAGGATGGGTTCGTAGTAAACTTAATCAATGGAGACAAGAAGAAGGTAATCCCTTCCACCAACAAAATTCACCTCTTGGTGAAAAACCTGAAGTACTTACCGGCGAACCCGTTCGGAACACTATTTTCACCCTCATTTCCAGGATATCCAGTCACGAATATATAATATCTAAAATTCTAGATCTTATTCATCCACTTGTCCAAACCGCCAATCATCCCGGAATAATAGAAGAAGTCAACGAGCTTCGCGCTCGAGTGGTGGCTCTGGAGAATATGGTGCGAAACCTACGAACACCAGCAGCATAACCAGTACCACCAGCATCACCACCAACAGCATCAGCTTCACCACCAACAACATCCGTATCCCACGCCTCAACATCACACTCAGTACCTCGGATATCAACATCATACGCCCATAGATACCGAAGAATATTAGTTAAAGATGTATTGACTCATTCTTCCTGGAAAAAAAAATTATATATGTATACTTTATATATATATATATATATATATATATATATATATATATATATATATATATATATGGTTTGGAATAATAATAAATCTATTCGTACTAAGCTATTACGTGTGAATCTTAACTAGTATGTACTACTTGGTTAATTCATATCACTAATATGCCATGATGTACATCCTTCGTTAATAATTTAACAATCGTTAATCACAGCTTAAGCACAATAAACTTCATTTCATAATAAACCAAGTGTATTATTCAAATACATGTTTGATTTTACACTTCCATTTTTGAAGTACTCGAAACTTTTTAGAAAACATCATTCATGTCTTGTGAATTTCACAAGAATTCCATGAGCACCAAACTTCATATACCGAAGTATATCAACAATAATGGACGATGAAGTATTGATTCATACTTCATTAGTGAAATATTCCGCGACAATTATGAAATCTCTAAGGTTTTGGAGATTATTCTCGTTTCAACCGCAAATCAAATGAGTTTAATATTTTATTAACTCATTAAATCTATATTATATCTGAAGAATACATATATGAACGTATATTTTCTCCTTTGTACAAACTGTTAATTGTGAAAATATTTTAACGGGTAGGTAAAACCCGAGAGATATTCATATCTCATATAAATATGTTACATTGTACATTTTTCCATTCTGATTCAGCAGTAATTAACTATACTACTTACATTCACATGATATATGTATACGTTCACTAAGGAACAAATATTTTCATACAAATTCAATTACATATTTTGATTTTGACATATCGAAATTTAAGTAAAGCTTTAGCAAATGTTATCTTCCTAAAGATCACTAAATTCATGAATTATATTCATTCGTATTCTATGATGAATTATCACATCAAACCACCAAACTTACCATTCCTTACTTTTGAAAATCACAACATTTCTTCGTCAACCGTTAGATCTATTGATGGATGCACCCTACGCTTAAACACTTCAAATTCAAAACTCTTGTAAACATCCTTTGAATCTTGACGATCACAATCAGTGTTTAATCATCTAAAAATGAAATTTCTTGAAACCATCTCGGATTGATAACCGATGATTCAAATATGGCTGCATTAAATGCAGAGAAAACAGAAAAATTGTAGATGGTCTTAAGGGCCAACAGTTTGATAATAAAGAATGGTACGTTGAAAAAGCTCAAAAGAAAATTTGGAACTAAAAAACGGATTGAGCTAACCATGGAGGAGACCAAGGACAAATACAAGGACCAAACTCTATATTCAAAGAATCCAGGTAATTCTGGATCCGGTGAAATCTTTAGAGAATATCTTGCTCCGAAGTCATGTTAAAAGTTTGCGGAAAATTTTTCTTCATCAACTTTCGAACTTAAAAATTCCAAAATATCATCATAAATATCCTCTATATTTCTGAAGATATCTTCATAACAATTCTTGTTCGCAATTAATTATCTCTTTGCGATATCTTTATCACATCATAAAGGAAACTGTTTTAGTTTCCATATTCTGTAAAATTCAAGTTTAAATTGTAAATGTTTTGAAGAGGTGTTGAGAATTGAAGCATGAGTTAGTATAATATAATGACGTCAGGCCAAAGTGATTATATTACAGTAAGTCATGCTAAATTTTTAATGGAAGATGATGATTCATAGACTTTATAATCATCATTTGCCATATTACACGACTCTTACATTCTATTTAATCTTTGAACATATCAAGAAAATATATTCTTGATAGTTCTATCCTCAGTAATTCTGGTAATTTACGAAATCAAATCGTGATATTACACTTAGAACAGTAGGTCCATTCGAAACTCCATACCTACAAATTCTGGACCATTACTCGCTTAACTTAGAGTCGAGAGGAGAATAAAAAGGCAAAGAGCTCTGACATATAAGGGAAAATACAAAGCCCGATAACAACAGGAAATTACAAACCATGTATATCAATGCGTATAGCAACATAAAGACACGGGAGAATTAAAAATACTATAACCCCAAGAGCATAGTAGAAGGTAAACAGATTCCTCTGGTGGTAAAACAAAAAGAAGAATGACTGCATATATGGTCAATATAATAACAAGTATCAATACGGGATTGAGCATATTAACAAATCTTTTGGAAGTATGAATTGAAGAAAGAAAGTATAGAAGTGGTGAAGATAATGAAACGAAAGAAGCTAATTTATAGCAAAATTCCAAACACAGCAATCGAGGCAATTCACCGCATTTAATCAAAGAAAATCTCAAATTCCTTAATTACCGGAGAATCAAATATTATAAAGATTATGAAGATTTCTTTAATCCCTTGAATTTCGAAAATCAATTGTAACTACGTCAAAAGTTAAGGCGAACATTTAATTTCCTCATTTCAATCTTTTACGATAGCTTCGTTTATACTCTTCCTATAACCGAATCATTTTATCAATATTATTTAATAGAGATAAAACTTTATTTTTCAACTTATATTCATCATTAAAATATTCTTGATGTCAACAATGACAATCTATATCAAATTGCATGACTGTAATTTTCATGAACTACTCTCTGTTTTGTTTGCCCTAATATTGTGGCATAAACGCTCAAGGTTTTAAATGAGCTCAATACTATTCATAACACATTTCATGTATCTAATTTACTAAAATGACTTGTACAACATCATCATTTTGAATGATCTCCGCATTAATAATAAAATGCACTTCATCGAAGAACCTGTAGAATTTATGGTTCGTATGATTTAACTTTTGAAATAAAACAATATTCTATCCGCTGGAATTCACGAAAGGCCCCGAACATACCTGGGAACATGAAGACCAAACAAAACATAAATATCCTCGTCTATGTACGAACAACGCCAATTGATGGTATGACGATCGCTCCAAATCCATATGGACGAACACGTCATTCATTAATTTCATTGCGAGGTATTTGACCTCTATATGATATGTTTTGTAAATATTGCATTCTTTTGAAAAGGCACACCATAAATGAATATTTAAATCAAAGGTTTTCGACATCTGATGATTTCTACATATAGATAATCACCGTAAATAATAGTTTACAATAGTAATTCCGTTGACAATACAGTCAAAATAAGATACATGGTGATGATTTGGTGAATGCAACGTTTCCTTGATAAATATGCCATGTAAGACTCCATGCACATAGTTTGTCTAACATATAAGCAAACAGCGGAAGACTTCTAGGGAACCTGAGAATAAACATGCTAACAAGTGTCAACACAAAGGTTGGTGAGTTCATAGTTTTAGTGTTTCGCATAATCTGTATAGAAAGGTGGATCACAAGATTTCAGTTGTTTCATCCGAAATGTTTATCAAAATATTCTACAAAATTGAGCACCCTGGTAACTAAACTTAACGTATATATAATTTATACCCTTTGTATAATCATCTTAATAATACACGCAAACCAACGTGTACGCTTCTCAAATAGCATACGTCCGTTAAAAGGCTAGCGCTCTAGCTCAGACGGGGATATCAAGCCCTATGGATCCATATATAACTACTCGCGCCCACCAGTTCTTATAACCGGCAGTTACTAGTTACCAAAGCTAAGGGATTTTCGGTTCAAACTCGGTGTAGAATTTAGTATGTACTTGTATCCATTATGTTTAAAATAAAGTGCATGTATTCTCAGCCCAAAATATAGATTGCAAAAGCAATTAAAAAAGGAGCAAATGAAACTCACCTTAGCAGCACATAAGGTCATTCATCAAAAAGTGACCGTAACTCGGAATGCAAGATTAACCGTAGATCTCAACCTAGAGAACATATGTTGGTCAATACATGTCTAATAAACTAGGTTGGGTTATAGTGTATCACAATCCTAATGCTCGAGATCGACATACAAAAGTTATCAAAAGTCATTTCAAAAAGCCAATTTTGACAATTGTTCAACAAAACGAGACGTGCCTTATATAAGGATTCATTTACTTGGCTAGTAGTATTTTATCAATCTCATAAACAGGTTGTTTAAATATTAATTGCAGATTCATAAGCAATTCCAATTAACATCAATTATAATTCAGTTGACCATATCTTTTGATTCGTTCATCGAAATTACGCGATTTCTAAATGAAAAGTTATTGATTTTTCGCCAGCTTTTCGAAAACATGTATATCATATACCTTTTAGCAGTAATATATGTATTTAATTCGTGATTCATTATAAACTGTTTAACGACGAAATTTAGCATACAAGCATGTATAAATATATACTCGAGTACTAGACATGTATACACTATTAATATATAAAAGATAAGATATGAATGCTCACGTATCAATATTGAGATTCAATATTGCAGGAAAGTACGTAAACGCAACAGAGATGATAAATACTAGGTTTGACTTGCGAACAATACCCATGAACATTACCCATAACCTCCATAGCTATAACCCATAATTTTCTTAGTTCTATCCCGTTTGAAGCTTGTTTTGAAAGTGACACGCTCATGACCTCGTCGTAATATTTTATGTATAATATTACTAAAAATATTAAGATTAATAATAATAATAATCTTAATAATAATAATAATAATAATAATAATAATAATACTAATAATAATAATAATAATAATAATAATAATAATAATAATAAATAAATAAATAAATACTTAGGAGTAATATGTGTAAAAAACATGCGCAAGAAACCTGGTATTTATAGCCATAATTCCTGATTCTGATGCCCATGCGATCGCATGGGTTTTATGCCTATTTCTCATGCGATCGCATGGCCATCAGATCCAGCTCACATATTTTTTGTTTTCTTGTTTGTCGATATAATTAAATATAATATATATAATTTATATAATTTAAATAATTAATTATATATTATATTAAATTCATGTGCATAGTTGACTTGAAATTTTTATTCCGTTGACTCGTACGTTGTCACTCGACTTATGTCCCGGTTCCAATTTCTCGAACGCATTTTCGTACGCTTAGAAAACTCGCAATTTACATTTTGTGACTCGTACTTTTGTCAAAATATAGTCTTAAATTATCAATAAACTATATCATTCAAAGTGTATCTTAAACTTTCGAGTGTTTTGGTCATTTACTTCTATAAATCATTGTCTCGCTATTTGTTAATATATATATATATATATATATATATATATATATATATATATATATATATATATATATATATATATATATATATATATATATATATAATAACAAATCGTTTTATGACGAAGTTAATATATATTTTCAACATTTATAAACACGTTTTAAATATACGTCATAAGTTATTCATACAATTAATATTCTAACTTATCATATATATTCAAATAAATATTTAAACCAATAAGTTTAATGTACGGTATCAAAAAAATTAATACATTGTTACATTTTCAAGTTATAGTATATATATATATATATGTATCTATATACATATAATTGTTAGCGAATCGTCGAGAATAACCGAAAGGTATTTGAATATATGAAAATAGTTCAAAAATTTTGAGATTCAGTTTTACAGACTTTGTTTATCGTGTCGAAAATGTTACTCATACAAAGATTAAGTTTAAATTTGGTCAGAAATTTTCGGGTCATCACAGTACCTACCCGTTAAAGAAATTTCGTCCCGAAATTTGAGTGAGGTCGTCATGACTAACAATAAAAATTTTTTCATGCCGTATATGTGTTGATAAATAGAGTTTTATCACCGTTGAATAATATGGATAAAACAATCCGATTATTCGAAGCGTATGAGAGAAGTTATCGTAAAAGAGTGAAAAGGAGAATAGAGATTCGTCTTAACTCTTGACGTATTAACGATTGATTTCCGTAATTTGAGGAATAGAAAATCTTCATAATCTAAATAAGATTTGATTCTTCGAAATTTAAGGAAATTAAGATTTCTTTTGATTAAATGCGTAATTTGCCTCGATTGCTATGTTTGATATTTCGCTATAAATTTACCTCTTCCGTTTCATTATTTTCATCACTCTTACATCTTCTTCCTCATTTCCTATTTTCAAAAGATTGTAAAAATACTTTATCCAGTTCTGATTCTTGATATACTCCTAACTTTCATATCTGTCATTCTTCTTTTTCATCTACCACCGGAGGAAGTTATTTTCTTCTACCATTACCTTGGGGTTATAGTGTTTTTCATTCTCCCGTGTCTTTATATTGCTATACGCATTGATATACACGGTTTGTAATTTCTGGGTGGTTGTTGGGTTTTATATCTTCCCTTATATTTCGATGTCTCTGCTTCTGTCTTTCCATAATCATTGACATCCACAGTTAATACTCTCTCCAATTTACTGTGATTTATATATACTCCCATTGATATTTTGAAGCTTCATGCTTTTGTTTTATCTTCCCGACTTTAAATCAAGCTAATAATGGTCCAGAATTCGTACGTATGAATTTCAGAATGAACATAATTAATGTTCTAAAAAAACGGTAATAGCACAATCTGACTTGTCAAATTACCAGAATACCTCGAAAAAGACCGAATCATTAAGAAAATATTTTCTTGATAGTTTAGAGGTTAAATAGAATGAAAGAGTTATGTAACATGGTTTATAATGAGGGTATGATCTGTGAACCTTTATCACGTTCCATTAGAAACTCAGCATGACTTACTGTAATATAATCACGTTGATCAAGTGTCATTATATTATACTAACTCATGCTTCAGTTCCCAACACCACTTCAAAAATATTCATATTTTAAACTCGAAGGTTTCAGAATTTAGAAACTAAAATAGTTTCTTTTATGATGTTACACAGATATCGCAAGGAGAAAATTGATTTCCGATGAGAATGATTATGGAATTATCTCCATAAATATGGAGGATATTTATAATGAAAGATACGATGATATCTTAGAATTTCTAATATCAGAGGATGATGAAGAATATTGTCCGCAAGGGTTTAGATTCAGAAGCAAGGTATTCGTTAATGGCTTCAGCATATACTGAATAATTTGGATTCTTTGAATGCAGGTTTAGTCTTTGTGATTTATCCACAGCTTCCTTCATACTCTGCTCAATCCGTTTTCCAGTTCCAAACCTTCTCTTTTTCTGAGCTTTGCCAACACACTATTCTTTATCATCAAACTTTTGTTGTTAAGGTCGTTTACAGTTTTTGCTGCTTCATCAGCATTCAAAGTTATCATAACCGAATCGTTGCTTATCAATCCGAGGTGTTTTCAAAAGTTTGAAGGGTTTGCATGAAGATTGTAATTGTCAAGATACATATGATGTTCTAGAATTTTGAACGATACAATTTTTTTTTTCTTTTTTTTCTGAGTTTATGAATAGAAGTGATGTTCTAGCATAGTTTTGAAGTCAAAGTATAGCATTTGAAAGATGTAAGAATCTAAGAGTGATGTTTTCTGTTAAATCTTGGCTTGGATTCTGATTTTTCAAAATCAGAATATGTAATTGAATTTGTATGGAAACGATTGTATATCGCTGTGAGCATAGTTAATAATTTTTGAATCAAAGTTGAAGAATGTACAGTATAACATATTAATTGTGAACTTATATATTTCCCGAGTATTACCTACCCGTTAAAGATTTCACAATTAATACTTTGTACAAAAGAATTTTTTTATTACCGTCTTTATGAAAACATATGTATGTATATTTTTTTCAGATGTAATACAGATTTGATGAGTTAATATCATATTAAGCTCATTTGATTTTTGAATTGAATGAATAATCTCTAAAACATTAAGGATTACATAAACTTCGCGGAGTATTTCACTAATGAAATCAATACTTCATTATTTATTCTTATTCCTTGGTGAAGGATGTTAATGCTCGTGGAATTCTTATGAACTTCATAAGATATAAATGATGTTTTCTAGAAAGTTTCGAGTACATCGAAGATAAAAGTGTAAAATCAAACATGTAATTGATTAATACACTAAGTTCATTATGAAATGGAATTCATTGAGTTGAAACAGATATTTGTAGTTAACGATGGTTAAGTTGTTAACGAAGGATGTACATCATAGCATATTAGTAATATGAATTAACCGAGTAGTATCTACCCCTTAAAATTCACACGTAATAGCTTAGTACGAAAAGATTCATGATGGTTTTAAAATTTATATATATAAGATATACATATAAATTCTTTAGATGAATTGAGTTATTACTTCATAACTCATTGATACAATATACTCGTTGTTGACTCGTAATGATGTCCACGGTGCTTTCTTGAACTGACGGAGCTTGTGATGTTAGAGGTGCGGCTGATTCTGACGATGTTGACAGCACTGCCTGTGCTGGTGAGGCTAAGGGTACTGTTGATGTTGTTGGTAAAACAAGTCTAGCTTGTATCTTACACCATTCGGATAAGGGTTTCTACTCTATCTGATTTAGGGTTAAGGCTAGAATAGATAATCTCTAAACTTTAGAAATTACATAATCACCGTAGAATGTTTCTCCGATGAAGTTATGAATCCATACTTCATCGTTTATCGTTGCTGGTACTTCTTGGTACCTATGGTGCGTATGATGTTGATATCCGAGGTACAAATTGTGATGTTGAGGCGTATGATGCGGATGTGGTTGTTGGTGGTGGTAATGATCCTGTTGGTGTGGATGATGGTGGTACAAGTTATGCTGCGGGTGCTGCTGCTGGTGTTCGTAACCCTTGCACCATATTCTCCAAAGCCACTACCCGAGCACGAAGCTCGTTGACTTTTTCTATTATACCGGGATGATCGGTGGTTCGGACGATCGGATAAATAAGATTTATAATATGGGATAGTATATAATCATGATGAGATACTCTGGAAATGAGAGAGAAAATAGTATTACGAATAGGTTCGCCGGTAAGTGCTTCAGGTTCTTCGCCAAGAGGTGAATGTGGTGGATGGAAGGGATCACCTTCTTCTTGTCGCCAATGATTAAGTAGGCTACGAACCCATCCCCAATTCATCCAGAATAGGTGATGGCTGATTGGTTGATCCATTCCGGTTACACTTTCTTCAGAGTTCAGGTGAATATCCATATCGAAATAGCTGTCGGAATTTAAGGAATTTGAACTAGATACGGAATCCATCTTGTATAATTAGAGAGATAATTTTTGATATGAAATAGATTATAGAATTTGACTGGTACTCTTCAATACATAATTTACATATGTATATATAATACCAAAATCCCATAAATTACGGAGAAATTTTCGGAAGATGGCAGTCAAAGTTTACTGTAATAGATATGCCAAGATATAAATTTTGTCTATACACTATCTATGCAATCAATGCAATAAGACGCGTTTAGACTTCAGATGATAGACAGGTAATTTCTGACAAGAAATGATAAGCAAAACTTTTGACATGCAGACACAGTCGAAGTCCAGACTAACTAATGCATCCTAACAACTATCAGTTAGACACACTTATGCAAGACCTGGTTCACTAGGACCAATGCTCTGATACCAACTATGACGATCGCTCCAAATCCATATGGACGAACACATCATTCATCGATTTCATTGCGAGGTATTTGACCTCTATATGATATGTTTTGTAAATATTGCATTCTTTTGAAAAGGCACACCATAAATGAATATTTAAATCAAAGGTTTTCAACATCTGATGATTTCTACATATAGACAATCACCGTAAATAATAGTTTACAATAGTAATTCCGTTGACAATGCAGTCAAAATAAGATACATGGTGATGATTTGGTGAATGCAACGTTTCCTTGATAAATATGCCATGTAAGACTCCATGCACATAGCTTGTCTAACATATAAGCAAACAGTGGAAGACTTCTAGGGAACCTGAGAATAAACATGCTAACAAGTGTCAACACAAAGGTTGGTGAGTTCATAGTTTTAGTGTTTCGCATAATCTGTATATAAAGGTGGATCACAAGATTTCAGTTGTTTCATCCGAAATGTTTATCAAAATATTCTACGAAATTGAGCACCCTGGTAACTAAACTTAACGTATATATAATTTATACCCTTTGTATAATCATCTTAATAATACACGCAAACCAACGTGTACGCTTCTCAAATAGCATACGTCCGTTAAAAGGCTAGTGCTCTAGCTCAGACGGGGATATCAAGCCCTATGGATCCATATATAACTACTCGCACCCACCAGTTCTTATAACCGGCAGTTACTAGTTACCAAAGCTAAGGGATTTTTGGTTCAAACTCGGTGTAGAATTTAGTTTGTACTTGTATCCATTATGTTTAAAATAAAGTGCATGTATTCTCAGCCCAAAATATAGATTGCAAAAGAAATTAAAAAAGGAGCAAATGAAACTCACCTTAGCAGCACATAAGGTCATTCATCAAAAAGTGACCGTAACTCGGAATGCAAGATTAACCGTAGATCTCAACCTAGAGAACATATGTTGGTCAATACATGTCTAATAAACTAGGTTGGGTTATAGTGTATCACAATCCTAATGCTCGAGATCGACATATAAAAGTTATCAAAAGTCATTTCAAAAAGCCAATTTTGACAATTGTTCAACAAAACGAGACGTGCCTTATATAAGGATTCATTTACTTGGCTAGTAGTATTTTATCAATCTCATAAACAGGTTGTTTAAATATTAATTGCAGATTCATAAGTAATTCCAATTAACGTCAATTATAATTCAGTTGACCATATCTTTTGATTCGTTCATCGAAATTACGCGATTTCTAAATGAAAAGTTATTGATTTTTCGCCAGCTTTCCGAAAACATGTATATCATATACCTTTTAGCAGTAATATATGTATTTAATTCGTGATTCATTATAAATTGTTTAACGACGAAATTTAGCATACAAGCATGTATAAATATATACTCGAGTACTAGACATGTATACACTATTAATATGTAAAGGATAAGATATGAATGCTCACGTATCAATATTGAGATTCAATATTGCATGAAAGTACGTAGACGCAACAGAGATGATAAATACTAGGTTTGACTTGCGAACAATACCCATGAACATTACCCATAACCTCCATAGCTATAACCCATAATTTCCTTAGTTCTATCCCGTTTGAAGCTTGTTTTGAAAGTGACACGCTCATGACCTCGTCGTAATATTTTATGTATAATATTACTAAAAATATTAAGATTAATAATAATAATAATCTTAATAATATAATAATAATAATAATAATAATAATAATAATAATAATAATAATAATAATAAATAAATACTTAGGAGTAATATGTGTAAAAAACATGCGCAAGAAACCTGGTATTTATAGCCATAATTCCTGATTCTGATGCCCATGCGATCGCATGGGTTTTATGCCTATTTCTCATGCGATCGCATGGCCGTCAGATCCAGCTCACATATTTTTTGTTTTCTTGTTTGTCGACATAATTAAATATAATATATATAATATATATAATTTAAATAATTAATTATATATTATATTAAATTCATGTGCATAGTTGACTTGAAATTTTCGTTCCGATGACTCGTACGTTGTCACTCGACTTATGTCCCGGTTTCGGTTTCTCGAACGCATTTTCGTACGCTTAGAAAACTCGTAATTTACGTTTTGTGACTCGTACTTTTGTCAAAATATAGTCTTAAATTATCAATAAACTATATCATTCAAAGTGTATCTTAAACTTTCGAGTGTTTTGGTCATTTACTTCTATAAATCATTGTCTCGCTATTTGTTAATATATATATATAATAACAAATCGTTTTATGACCAAGTTAATATATATTTTCAACATTTATAAACACGTTTTAAATATATGTCATAAGTTTTTCATACAATTAATATTCCAACTTATCATATATATTCAAATAAATATTTAAACCAATAAGTTTAATGTACGGTATCAAAAAAATTAATACATTGTTACATTTTCAAGTTATAGTATATATATATGTATCTATATACATATAATTGTTCGCAAATCGTCGAGAACAACCGAAAGGTATTTGAATATATGAAAATAGTTCAAAAATTTTGAGATTCAGTTTTACAGACTTTGTTTATCGTGTTGAATATGTTACTCATACAAAGATTAAGTTTAAATTTGGTCAGAAATTTTCGGGTCATCACAGATGGCAACAACTAAATTTCGGGACGAAATTTCTTTTAACGGGTAGGTACTATAACAACCCGGAAATTTTTGACAAAATTTAAACCTAACATATATGTAATTCCGACGATTCACGAACTATTACTTGTAAATAATTATGTAATAATATTATTTTGTTTTATTAATATTATTATTATCACTCATCATTATCATCTACAATTATCATTACTTTCATTATTAATATTGATATTAAATATTACTAGTGTTATCTTTATTATTATTGAATATTATCATTTCTAATATCATTACTAACATTATTAGTAATACCATTATTATTAAAATTATTATTATTATAATGAGTGTTATCATTATAATACACCTTATTAATTTTTATCATTAATATTATTATTATTGCTATTACTAAAAATTATCATTTTTTTATTATTATTATCATTATTCTTATTAAAAGTATATTAGCATCATTATTAATATTGTTATCTTATAATTTATTATTATTATCATTAATGTTATTATTACTATTTGTATTATTATTAACTAATATTAATGATTATTATTATCTTTATTATCATATTTAAAATTATTATTATTAATATATTTAATAATAATATAACTTAAAATAAAAATAAAATAAAGAAGTTAAAAAGCAGTTACTGAGCTGTTTATATTTTTTAATGGATTCAGATCTGCTTTTTATTTTTTTTATTTATCATGAATCAGCAAAAAAAAATTATTTTTTTTTCTCTTCCACGATCTGTTTTTTTTTTCTTCTTCTTTGATATGCTTTTGCTTTATATTTTTTAATTCACTACTGGTTTTGATTTTGTTTTTAATCACCACAATCATGATATAAAATTCGTACTCTGAATCACAATTGAATCACAGATACATTATTTTTATAAAAAAAAACCGTCCTTCACTCTGCTTTTGTTCATATTTTCTCAAAGCTAGAATTCGAAATCTATTTCAAAATGTAATAATGCAGTGTTGTTAGGATTATTATACTTAAACTTTCTGCAAAATATTAGCTTTCAATTCTTGTTATCAAATCCTAATTTTTGAGTCAAAGATTATTTCTTAAAAAGTCAAACGATTGTTTTTGATCAAATTCGAGTTCGATTTTAAGTTTCAGGTCCAATTGATGATCCAGAACGTTTATAGTAGTGATTTTAAACTTAATTCATGTTGTAAACTTGGGCTAAAACACTCTAAAAATCAAAAATCAAATTTTTTTTTTTTAAACATCGACGAGCAGCCAGGAGCCTGTTTCATTTTTTTTTTATTTTTTTTCTTCTCAATTAATCATAAACACTTGTTTAAGTGTTGATATTAAATCCTAAAATGCAATATATAATGGTTAGAGGGATTTGATCCCTGGTTGGGTCGATCTAGTTCTTGAAGATGAAGAAGGTAATAGAACATAAAAAGAAGCGTTATATTTATCTTTTAATGGGTTAAAATCAGAAAAGCAAGGATGGTGGAATGGTTTGAGAGTGTTTGTGGGTAAACGGGAGGTCACGGGTTCGAGTCATGGCCACGGCATAAATTTTTTTGAAGCCTTTTTAAGGTAGTTTTTCAATTCTAATATTAATATTATGATTATTATTATTAAGAGTATTATTTTTATTATTGTTGTTATTATTATTATCATTCATTTATTATTAATATAATTATTAACGTAAATATTAGTTATTATTATTATCATTTATTATGCAAATACTAAACTTCATATTATAATTATCATTATCATTAATATGATTATTATTATCATTACCATTTATTATTATTTTCATAATTATAATTATCATTATGATTATTATTATTATTATTATAAGCATTATTATTATTTCATTATTATTATCGTTATTAATACGTATTATATTTTTAAATCTATCTATGTATCTAATATTATCACTAAGAATATTATTAGTAGTATCATTATTATAAAAATTAACATTTTTATTAAAACTATCATTTCTAAGTATTTTTATTACTACTACTACTACGATTATTATTATGGATATTACAAAAATTATAAATATCATTACTATTGATAACATATAACATTTTAATTATTTCTATTATTAGTATTATAAGAGCTTTTATTTTTACTATTATTATTATTATTATTTTTAAACATTATTATGATTAATATCATTTTTACTACTAGTATTATTATTATTGTTATTACAAAACAATACAACTCATTATTCGTTATCTTTATTAATATCATTTTATCAAACAAATACTTATATATGGAATATATATATATATATATATATATATATAAGTATATATATACAGAAATATATAACAATTGAAATAATATATATAAACTTATTCGATTACGAGTATATGTGTTAATATATATACTTGATATAGGTTCGTGAATCCGAAGACAACTCTGCACTTGTTCAAGTGCCATCATACACATATTTATTACGAAATATCGTATCGTGAGTTTTCATAGCTCCCTTTTTATATATATTTTTGGACTGAGAATACATGCACAACTTTTATAACTATTTTACGTTTAGACACAAGTACTCAAATTTTTATGCTATATACATGCTTTGTCATGCTAAATCCTTGCCGTAATATCGTTAATTGCTGAGGTATAAGATGCAAGCTTAGTTATTGTGAGTAGCGCTACTGAGAGTGACGTCTCTAGTCAGTTGACCGTTGGTCTTTGACTACATAATAATGATTTAATGACACGAATAACAAGTGTCACGGGGTAACTTTTGTTTAGTCGCGATATTACAAATTCAGCATTACTTTTAGATTGGTATTTCTATATCAATCAACACTTTATATCGATATTTCTATATCAACTTTATTAAATCTTGTGATCTAACACTATTATTGAAATCATATTTATGATAAACCTATGAACTCACCAACCTTTTGGTTGACACTATTTAGCATGTTTATTCTCAAGTTTTACATAATGCTTTCGCTGTGTATTTGCTAATTGAAAGAAACATTTCAACGAGTCATTCATGGATAATTTGAAGGACTTTCATTTGCTAATTTGATGATGATTGCTTGCTATGCTTGGAGTTTTCAGTACATATCATATCAATTAAAGACATTTAATGTGTTATTTATTAAATACAATGTAATCTATTTATCTTCCGCTGCAAAACTCAATAAAATGTCTCATATAGAGTCGTTCACGTTTATACAACTATGATTTGATATAATTAGTCACAAATACCCCAGGCCCTATTTGGGGGTGTGACAGATGTGGTAATGTGGTAAATCTCGTTGAGAGATAACGATCGTATTTGACGAGCGAGGAAAAATCAATTGGTTTAGGGATGTGCGTGTCGGACTCTCTTCTGGAGAATTATTGGGTTGTACCAATGTGTGATATAGGTGATTCTTGCTCGATTGTGATAGCGATGTTCGCGTGTGCGTATGATTCGTGTGCGGAAATTTCAGGCAGTGTGGAATGATTCTAAGTATGCGTATATACTTTTGTTTGTGGTGGATGGTTAGTGTATTCCGTTAGGATTCACTATGGTGTAGCTGTGCGCGATGTTACACTACTCGTTGATTGAGGCCAAAAGAGCGTATGTGATTGGTGGGTTATGGCCGTTGAATCGGTCCGCTAACTTTACCTTGGGAGTAGTGTTGTACCGGCATGGTATAACGTTATCGGATTGGGAGTACCATTCATGTGTTGTGTTGTGGGACGTGAATATAGGGTTGTTTGTATTTACAATATTTCGGGTAGTACGATTGTCCTTGTTGGTTGGACTCAGAGTTTAAGGTAGTGAATGCCGGATAGTTCGGATTCACTAAGGCTCAGGTTGCACGGCCATCCTCGGTTATACTATGTGGTGGAGGTAGTGAATATCGGTTTGCGCGTATTCACGATGACTCGGGTTGTGCGGTCATTTCGTCGTGGGAAATATGGATTGGGTTGGTGAATTTCGGGTTGTTGCGAATTCATTAAGGTTCGGGTTGTTTCGACCATCCTCCATATGTGTTTAGGCTTGGGTTATTTCGGTCATGTTGATGTGGTTAGTATTGTGAACTATTGGTTGTTTTATACACCAATGGTGGGGTCGTGAGGACCATGTTGTGTGATTAGTGATGCGATAGCCGTGTTTCGTTCACATGTTGTTACGGGTGTGACAATAGTCGATTTTGTACACCTTGGGATCTGCGTTGCTATAGTCATTTTGGGCGCTATCGGTTTATCCGTTTGCTTATGATGTTACAGTAGTTGCTTAATAGACGTGTTTGCGCACTACAAGGGTTGTTAAGTGGTAAGTGTTATCCGTTAGGATTCGCTTTCATTTCGGTCTTCATCGATTTGGGTGTTGACTTTATTGTGGTATGTGGTTGTTACTAGCGATGTACTTGGTATGGTACGCTAGGAGTTGATATCTCGGTACGAGATTGGTTGAGTTTTTCCCGATGCGAGGGATTGAGCAAGTTCTTGTGCTCGGATTTGTGGATTTTAATAAATCGCGGGTGACGATTTAGTTGTTAATGGTGACTCTTTGAGAAGAATTGCCTATAGGAGTCGGGAGAATACGTGGCGGTTTCGCGTATTCTATGTGATCGTTATAGACTTCGGATGTTGTGTGTTGCACGGCTCAGAATGCGTGCAAGTGTGGATTTAGTTGATGGATTAATCTTCGGGTTAATGAGTAATGTGGTGGAAGCCGGATTGAAACATTTGTTCGAGAACCATATCGTGTAGGTTCGGATCGGTTAAGTGATTAGGATCACGAGGACGTGATCGAATCTAAGTAGGGGAGAGTTGTAACACCCCGTTTTCCCCATATATGTTCTATAGATGTATCGCGTATGTACGACTAGTATATGAAGGGTTTGAGACACGTTCGCGTGTTGAAGTTCAAGTACGCAAGAAATGGTTTGAAACCCGTATTGGGTCGCGGCGCGACCTGGGGAGCCGCGGCGCGGCGTTTCATGTAAATCAGGATCAGATGGCATGAAAAATTGATCCCAGACTCAGCGTATTCTCGCGGCGCGAGGAAGGAGGGTCGCGGCGCGACCATGCTGGCAAGCTGATTCCGAATTTCGCAATTTTAAGGGTGTTTAGGGGCATTTTGGTCTTTTCGCGTGTGTGCCAGATTGGGGTCTTAAATCCCATCCACTCATCTCATTTTATTCATTTCTTTTTCCTTTTCTTTCTCATTTTCCTCTCAAACTTCATAACCCCATTTGATTCAAAGGGATTTTTGGAAAGGAGATTCGTGATTCGATCGAAAGCGTAAGAGGCAACTTTGTTCTCCTCGTTCTTAGCTACAAGGTGATACTAGCGGTAAGCTCTAACTCCGAATTTCATTTTCGTGTTCATCATTCAAATTTAGGGCTTTTGATTGTATGTTCATATTGAAACCCCATTAGTTGTTAATTGAATATTAACACCAAGATTGGGTTTATTATTGATGTTGGCGGGTTTTGGATTTGGTGAGCAAGGTTAAGCTTGTAAGACTTGCAAATGAGTGTAATCACTAGTATTTAGTGATTATTGAGGTGTTGGAAGCCTCTAGGGTTCATGTGGTTGACTAATTTTGAATATAGTCAAAATTAGGGTTTGGTGATGATTGTGACCCGATTGTTGATTTAATAAGGTTTATAAAGTTAAAATGAAGTAAGTTGAAGTATAAACCCAAGTTAAATTATGTTTTGGTGTCAAAACTTGTAAATGCTGAGATTTTGCCTATTAAGGGTCAAAACGAGTTTTGGGCAACAAGCGAGTTAAAATGCGTTCGATTGCTAAAGTTGGTACTTTTAGGTATTTCATAAACGCGGGAATTGGTCTTGTTGGTTTCGGACCTTCATGTAGCGTTAAAGTGCAAAGGGGCGTGAATTGCACTTGTTGTTCATTTGGGTGGGCCAAGAGTCCAAATGAGTTTGTATTGATGTTTATGTGATAAATGGAATAGGTACGTTCCATTGGCGAGTTGCGGGATTGGATTGCACTTCATCGAGGCGTTTAATGTGAGTGTAAATTTACTATGCACATGTGTATGTGTAAAATGGGTGCGTATGTGTAGAGTGACCCTTGCTTGGGTTTACTCTATGTTGGTGTGGGTGAATGGACTCCTCTTGTGCTTCGGGTCCATGTGATACGCTTATGCGTTTTGGGTTTTACCCTTGGTGTGGTGATTTGGGCTAGCGTTTTGGATAACCCTTTTGGCGATGGGTTGCTAGCATTTGTTGTTGAGGAAATGAATCTCGGTTAGCGCGGATTCATGATGACTCGGGTAGTTCGGCCATCTTGGTGATGAGGTGGTGAATTTCGGGTTGTGCAAATTCACTAAGGCTCGGGTAGTTCGGCCAACCTCGGTTGTTGAAGTGGTGAAGGAGGTGAATCTCGGGTAGTGCGAATTCGCTAAGGTCCGAGTAGTTTGGCCAACCTTCATGTGGTTTGGGTTAAGGGGTTAACCTTATTTGTTGTTGTTGATTATATTTATCGTATACGTGTATATACTTATCGTTGTGTTGTAGCATCTTGTGGCGTTAGCTTGGTGATTACGTAGCTTGTAGCTACTTTGTGTATGTGCTCTTTTGTAGTTTGTTTATCATGCGGAGCCGGTATGTGTTTATTTTGATGCTTGGTGATGCGTAGCCATTTTATGCATATGTATGTGTATAGTATCTTTACATTCACTAAGCATTAGCTTACCCTCTCGTTGTTGCTATTTTTTATAGGTTCGCATGATGGCGGCTCGGGTAAGCATGGGGATTAGAGATCTTGGCTAGGTTGCTCTAGAAGATCTTGTTCTTGGACTCGATTAGGATTGGGTAGCATAGTCCCAATCACCATGCTCGATTTTGTTGGAAATTAAAATAGTCGGGTCGTGTTCGCCCTTTCGGATATTTAAACTACGTATTAAATGTTTTAAAAGTTTATTGGACTTATTATTTGTGTTAAAGATGTTTCGGAAACATAATTGGGACCTAAATATTAATGTATTAAAGAAAAAATTTTACGGGCCGGTTTAAATGCGGGTTGTGTTGTTACAATGCTTCTTGTCGAGAACCATGACATTAATATTAGGCCACTGCTGAATTAAATTCTCCGAGACAAGAAATCTATCAAGTTTGCTGAATTTTCTGCCGTTGTCGCTGATGCGCGTATAAGTTCTACCTCCTAATGGTAGATCAATCAACGAATTGTCTCTGATGAAATCGTTGAATAATTTGGCTCTTTTTCACAAAAATCTGTATTCTTTCTTTCGGATTCGAATCTCACTTCATTAAAATCCCCGAAAATAGCCCACATAGCTCCATCATACTTGAGTATATCCGAGAGGTCATGCCACATTTTCTTTTTGTCTATATCATCCTGTGGTCCGTACGTATTCACTAAAATGAGCTCGGTACCTACACCTTTCCAAAATCATTTTATCGCAATAAAGGAGTCTCATTCAACAACACGGTTAGCAGTAAATAAATAAGGATCCCAAAACGTAAGAAGCCCACCCGAATTGCCATTTGATTTTTTAAAAGCATATTTGAAATCACTGTTACCCCAAATCCTTTCCACCCACTGTTCTGATATACTATCAGATTTCGTTTCATGTAGGCTAATTACATTCAGTTTTTGATTATAGCAAACTTTTTTGAACGAATTAAATTTATTTTTATCTTTTATCCCTAGTCCTCTAATGTTAAGTGATAAAATCATCATAATTAACAATTTAAAAACACGAATTAAATTGAAAAAGATACAGAGGGTACCTCAAACTTTTGCAGTTGCAACTTTCCTCGACAGGCCTAGGATTTCGCCAATCTCATCACAATTCAAGGAACTTTCAGATAAGGAGTATGTACTTATACCTTTGCATCGGATGGAACTAGATTTTGATTTGCTCTTCGAAATCAATTGCCTCCTGTTTGGATTTCTCGCTTGAGATTTAGCTTTAAGGATCTTAGATGAGTGATTCCATCTCCTAATATATGACCAGGTGGATTCAGATGGCTTTTTACTTAGGGTTTTTCTTTTGGAGGTTTTTTTGTCTCTTAATTGTTTAGACGATCGATCAGGAACATCTGGAGGTGAACATCTGTTATGATCTGATGCTGGGTCCGAATTGAAGCAGGTATTTGCTAGGCCAAGTAATTCGTTTAAGGGGTCTAATGGTCTTGGGGGGGTTAGGTGTTTCAGGGATAGGCCCATAAGTGGACTTAGCGTTCTCGGATTGGGCTTGGGCTTGGGCTTGGTGATTTGGGTTACTAATATTGGGTGATGGACCCGGAATTTCTTTGGAGCATTCATTTAATAAGTTGGGGGAAGTCGATGATGGTTGCCGGCTATCTAGGTTATCTAGGTTAACTCTGTGACTTGGGTAATTGTTCACCGAACCTGAATCGTCGCTGCCTTCTTCAATGTTATCACGATTACCAACCTTCTCCTGTTCCTTGAGTGTCGAATTTTGATTCTCTTCATTTAATTTCATTGTGCCGTTAGGATTGGGGATAGAACCGTCGCAATTAATATCATAAAAATCTGCTGACGTGGCAAAGACTTTTGATTCTTTGTCTTCTTTGTCTTCTCCGGTGAATATCGGGTTATCATTTTCCGGTAACTAGGCTTCAACTTCTTTTTCCGATTCCTCATGTGTTGAATCATTGTCAAGATCATTATTGCAATTGGAATCGGACAGATCATTGCTAGAGTCAGCTTCCTCCATGTCAATTTCAACGATTCCCGCAACATCCTCTATCACTTGTACATAGAAAATGCTCACATCTTCTACTTTGGCTTCCACAATATTATTTATCATTTCATCGCTCCATAGTTTGACCAGAACCTTCCCGGCGACCAGATATTGGTTGACGTTAAAACTACAGTTATGCATATCGTGTATTGTTCCATACCAGCCTGTTTGGGGGGCCGCTTTTAATTTTAGAACAAAGTTTGGGGATTTTTTTTTTTGGAAAAATGAAAAAAAGGTGAAAAAAAAAGAAAAAGGTGAAAGGACGAAAGTGTCCCTGGTTACTATTCACGATTTTTGTCTATTAGATAGTATATAAATAAGAACGACATGTGTTAATAATTTAAGTCATAAATATATATATTTTTATATTAATTTCTACTCTTTCAAAACTGGTAACATAACTACCTATAATTGACGTATGTACAAGGTTAATTTTATAGCTTCAATCAGTGTTGTAAAAAACCCGATTACTCGTCGATTAATTCTCGATTAATCATTTTTAAGATCAATCTGTTCCGATTTCTAAAAACCCGTTTAATTAAACGGTCAACGTCAATTGATTGGTCAAAATCGGATTTGGTAATCAAAGTCGGTCAAAATAAAAAATGTTTAACATTTTAACATGAATTTAAACAAGAACTTTATAATTTTTGATTAAAATTAATAATTTTAGACAATTATGTTAAAGTTTATTTTTAAATTTATGATTTTTTCAATATTTACACATATATTTTTTAAAAATTTAATATTTTAATGTATAAAGTACAATCTGATTAATCCCCGATTAATCCCCGAATTACCGATTAATCCTTCTAAAGTCCCAACCGATTAATCCCCGGATAGCGAATTTTGCAACCTTGGCTTCAATTATTCATTTAATTATTCAGCACATAAACAAACAACAATTATTTACTTATGTAGACAAACAATTAGTTTTATGTTGAACCGGCGATTATAAAAAATTCCTTTCTGTCGTTTAGTTTGTCAATTTGCCAACGTTCTCCAGTTACTATTATGTTTAAACGAACGAGGAAAAGCTCACACATTGATGCGAAAAATGATTTCATTCTATACCTTAAACAACTTTTAGTAGGTTGTAATTATAAAACGTGCATCGACCATATATACTAACCTCAAAAGTAAACAAAAAGTGTAAAAAAAATGTTTAAAGATGTTATAGAAGCGTGGTATGCATGTTGCTGGTTTATTCATTATTTTTTCATTAGATGAAAATATATCTTGTAAGTTTGTTTTAGCTTCAAAATAAAGTCGTTAAATTTGGTTTTCATCATTTCAACAATAGCACTCTAATATGAACCCTTTTTTTTTTTTTTTTTTTTGAAAAGAAAGCAAAACTTTTTTTATGAACATAGGAATACAAAACCAGACGAACAACGAGACTATTTACATATAGCCTCGAGATACACTCGGCTTGGTTTTTAGTTTTAGTTTATGTATGTATTCTCTAATATGAACCCTAAAACCAAACAAAAAGTAAAAAAGAGAAAAAAGTTATTGTTCTCTTACTCATGCCTACTAGCTAGTATAATATATTTAAAAATGTTACGATAGCGTGATACAGGTTTATTCATTATTTTTTTATTAGTTGAAAATTATATTTTGTAAGTTTGTTTTAGCCTCGTAAGAAAATCAATTAATTTGGTTTTCCACATTTTCAACAATAACACTCTAATATGGTTTCAAAAGAAAATTAAATAAACTAAAAAATATATTGTTCACACACTCGTGGCTAATAGCATAAACTAGTTATCGAACCCTCGCTTCGCGCCGGGGGTTCGGTTTTCAATGTATTTTATTGTATTTAGTAAAATTATTTTGTGGCTAACGATGATGTCGTTGAAGCGCAACTCGAGTCGAACTAAAAGGTATAACCCGTGAGAGATTTAAATGTTATTTTAAATTAACAATATATGTGCATCTCCGCGTTTCGCTATGGAATTGTCGACTTTTAAAAATTTAACGCAAAATCAACGTGTATGAAAAGTACCCCTATTTAGCGTTTTTTAAAAAGCGTCCATTTTGCATATAGCTAGTGAATTGTGTTCCTAAAATTATTTCGAGTTTAACGATGGTGTCGGAAAAATTTAACTCGTTGCGAGCGAGAAGATATGACCCGTTGAATATTTGGGTGGAGTTTATTTAAGATTTTTTATGAAAATGGTTATTTGACATTTTACCCCCTGTTTGGGGGGTCGATTTAAATTTTTCAAAAAAGTGTGGGGGGGGCTTTATTGGTAAAATGAAATTTAGTTAAAGTAAAAATAAAAAAAAGGTGAAAAGTTGAAAATACCCCTGGTTACTATTCATAACTTTTGTCTATTATTTAATACTAGTTATTGAACCCTCGCTTTGCGTCGGGGGTTCGATTTTTAATGTATTTTATTGCGTTTAGTAAAATTATTTTGTGGCTAACGATGATGTCATTGAAGCGCAACTCGAGTCGAACTAAAAGGTATAACCCGTGAGAGATTTAAATGTTATTTTAAATTAACAATATATGTGCATCTCCGCGTTTCGCTATGGAATTGTCGACTTTTAAAATTTTAACGCAAAATCAACGTGTATGAAAAGTACCCCAAATATTTAGCGTTTTTTAAAAAGCGTCCGTTTTGCGTATAGCTAGTGACATTGTGTTCCTAAAATTATTTCGAGTTTAACGATGGTGTCGGAAAAATTTAACTCGTTGCGAGCGAGAAGATATGACCCGTTGAATATTTGGGTGAAATTTATTTAAGATTTTTTATGAAAATGGTTATTTGACACTTTACCCCCCTGTTTGGGGGGTCGATTTGAATTTTTAAAAAAAGTGTGGGGTTCTTTGTTGGTAAAATGAAATTTAGTTAAAATAAAAAAAAAAGGTGAAAAGTCGAAAATGCCTCTGATACTATTCATAACTTTTGTCTATTAGTTAATATGTAAACTATTTGTGGAGCTCTCGCTTAGCGCCGGGGGCTCCGTTTTGAATGCGAGTTAAAAAAAAAGTGTTGATCTATTTTGTAAAAAAAAAAAAATCGACATCTAACATTGAAGGGTTGTTCCTTTGTGAAAGTTGCTTCTTTTAGCGTTCGGGTTTTTTTTTTAAAAAGTTAGTTGATCTATTTTGTAAAAAAGAATATTTTTCGACATCTTTTGGTAGCATTGAAGGGTTGTTCCTTTTATAAAAGTTGTTTTTTATCGTTTGAGACAAAAAAAAAAATAGCACAGTAGTAGCGTGGTGAGTGTTATTATTCAATATTTTTAGTGTTAGTGATTGGATAAATAATATTTTAGAATATAGGTATAAAATGGGGGGTTCGATTTGTATTATAATGAAAGTTAGGGGGTTGGGTGTGTGAAAAATGAAATATTAAATAGTACTATAAAATGGGGGGTTCGATTTGTATTTTAATGAAAGTTAGGGGGTTGGGTGTGTGAAAATGAAATATTAAATAGTACTATTCATAACAAATAAGACAAATTTTGTCTATTAGTTATAGTAGATACTAGTTGTGGAGCCCTCGCTTCTCGCCGGGGGCTCCGTTTTGAATGCGAGTTAAAAAAAAATGTTGATCAATTTTGTAAAAAAAATAAAAAATTTCGACATCTAACATTGAAGGGTTGTTCCTTTGTGAAAGTTGCTTCTTTTAGCGTTCGGGGGTTTTTTTTTTAAAAAAGTTACTTGATCTATTTTGTAAAAAGGAATATTTTTCGACATCTTTTGGTATTATTGAAGGGTTGTTCCTTTTATGAAAGTTGTTTTTTTATCGTTTGAGACAAAAAAAAAGTAGCACAGTAGTAGCGTGGTGAGTGTTATTATTCAATATTTTTATTGTTAGTGATAGGATAAATAATATTTTAGAATATAGGTATAAAATGGGGGTTCGATTTGTATTTTAATGAAAGTTAGGGGGTTGGTGTGAAAAATGAAATATTAAATAGTACTATAAAATGGGGGGTTCGATTTGTATTTTAATAAAAGTTAGGGGGTTTGGTGTGTGAAAAATGAAATATTAAATAGTACTATTTATAACTAATAAGACAAATTTTGTCTATTAGTTATATTAGTAAAGTAATAGTAATGCATAATATAGGAATTTTCAACTGAGTGGCCACCGAGTTGTCCAATTAAGCACACTACCCGAATTTAATTCATGGCTACGCCAAATTATTCAAAAAGGGAGTGTGACTAGAGGGTGCACATAATGTGCAATTCATCCGGTACCAGATTTCGCGTTCGAGACCCGAGATTTTACCTTTTATGGGGGAGCCAGTGTGCTCGTTTATAGAAGAGTTTTATCGCTTACTTTTTTATTTGAAAAGCCGAGAGAGAGAGAGAGAGAGAGAGAGAGAGAGAGAGAGAGAGAGAGAGAGAGAGAGAGAGAGAGAGAGAGAGAGAGAGAGAGAGAGAGAGAGACCTTTTATTGTTGATATAAATTATTAATTATTACACAAAGTAATACATTTAGGCGGCGTATTTTTTTAGTTTATGTTTTCACCTATAAACTATTGGTTTTTAAGGCGTTGGATTATAGATGAAAATTGATCCGAGATAGACTAAGTGATGTGATATTCATATTTATTTTCACTTAGTTTCAATTGGTTCATACACATCTATATTCAATAGATTAAGCTTTTCAAGATATGCATCAGATATTTAAAAACATTACTTTTGTATTTAATTTTAATATGTAATAAAAACAAAAAGAGCTACTAATAGATACGGAGTAATAGAAAAAGTTACCTAGATGAATGTGTAATCTATATTATTAATAAAATATAATTTGTTATAAATAATAATATCATAGATTTTGATAATTATAAAAGTGTAATTTTTTTATAAAATACAAATTTTTTTATTGTAACCTATCGTCAGTTGTAAATTCGATATATAATTGAAAATAAAATTTGGTTATGTGTGATAGATGTATGGATTTTGATTTAAATAACAAATATGAGATATATATATATATATATATATATATATATATATATATATATATATATATATATATATATATATATATATATATATATATATATATGGTGAGGATCCGTGGAGAACTCATGGTAGTAGAGAACTCATGGAACTCGTGCAGATTCAATAAATCTGCGTGCAGATTCACATAATTTTATTTTATTTTTTGCAGATTTTTTTTTCTGTTCAGATTTTTTTTTTGCAGATTCAGTCAATCTGCGTGCTGATTCACGATTTTTTCCAGTTTTTTTTTTTTACAGATCGAATTTTTTTCAGTTTTTTTATGCAGATTGAGTCAATCTGCGTTTTTTTTTTCGCAGTTTTTTTTTTTTGCAGATCGCCTTTTTTCTGTGCAGATTTGACTTTTTTTTTGTGCAGATTGACGTTTTTTTGCAGTTTTTTTTTTTTTTTTTTTTTTTTTTTTGCAAATTCACTTTTTTTTCTGTGCAGATTCGCTGTTTTTTTTTTGCAGTTTTTTTTCCCAGATTGTATTTTTTTTTTCATAGATTGAAGCTCAATCTCCACATATGAGTTCTATGGGTTCTCTACATACTCTAGTTCTCTAGGGATCCTTTCACTATATATATATATATATATATATATATATATATATAATACTAATTTTAATAATAATTATAACTGAATATATGTATATGTATAAAACTTCTAATTTTAAACTAATTTTAATAATAATATATGTATTCACATTATTATATATTTTTCACAATGCATATATGGCCAAGAACACTTTAATAGCTTATGTTATAGTACGTAGTAAGTTTTAGGACAACTAATGTATATGTATATATCATATTTGTATATTTGTGTATGTATATATGTATTTCGGTCGATAATAGATATATAGACTTAAATGAATTTCATCAACATACGATCCGTTAATCATCCACATCCACATCCACATTCAAATCTACTATTCATTCATAAAGAACGTTCATAGGTTCTTAATTCACATCCTTCAATAAGCGGGATAAAGGATTTTATCATTGAATCGAGTAACCATTGTCATTTCTAGTTTGTATATATCACCTTTAAATTCACGAATGGCTTTTTTTTTTTTTTTTTTTTGGCAAAAACAGGAATCTTAATTATTAAGATTCGTTGACCTAAAATGATACAAGACCAACGTCCGATTGAAAATTTCAACGATCTTTTAAACTACTATTGATTTAGACCCTTTATACTACTAACTAGGAAGTGGTCAGTTAGCCCACTTCGTTGGGCCGGAAAATTTGAATCGAAAAAATAAAGTTTCGTAAAAAAAAAAAAAACTAAACACTGTAGCGTGGTACTATTCATTCGCAGGCTGTTATATATATTGTTAATGTTAATGAAAACCACTACAACCAAACAACCATTGAAAAAACCTAAACAAACTATTACAACCAAACCAATTGAACAAATCACACCAAATGAACATACCAGTGTATTACACACTAATCGAGACACGTGACCATCTAACATCACCATTGCCGAATTCAAACCGCAACGAAAACACCAAAATAAGCGACGAATGCCCTGTGCAAATCAAATCTAAAATACCAAACTCAAAATCACCTAACCATATTTAGAAACAACAAATCTCATCACAGAATGTACATTGAACATCAAGTACCATGAGCCAAGTTTACAGACCGAAAACCAACCACCGCCACCGAAAATTGCCAAGGATGTACAGATGCCAGAAGCATCCTCGAAAACTCGAAGTCACAACCATCCGAAGAGTATAATAATTATATTTTTAGACATAAAGGCGGTGCTACCAAGGCAATCGCCGTCGCCGAGAAATCCAACCAGAAAAAGAAGGAACCGAGAATAGGAGAAAATCGAGAGTCTAAAACAGAGAATGGTCAAGAACAGCCTATCACCATCAAACCGAACTAAATACTATTCGTATTGAATAAAATCAAAGAAGTTAACTCAGACGACCATGAGTCACCGATTGAGCTCCAGCAACAGGTACTTCGACGAGAAAACGAACTCTCCCAAATAAGTGTAACAAGCAACTACAAGCCTAAAATTCACCATGAAATAGTTGATGATGGAGACGTTGACGGAGATGATATTTTGATAGAAAAAATATTGATGGAGATGAAAATGTATAGTGTCGAGTGATTAAAGTAGAAAAGAAAGATGAATATGAAAATAAAATAAGTTTAAAGTGAATCATAATTATTACAGCTTTTCTATTAGAACATATGAATTCATATATTTTCATCACAAATATATACATTTTTTTATAAATATATACGTATTAAGAAAATTTATTATCTTAAGAATATAGTAGTATCAAATTAGATTGTCATTTTTGTTCAAAAGCAAATTCACACATCCTAAACGAATTATTTTATTTCATGAATACATACAATTTTTCACTCGTGTACTTGAACTCACAATCTCTAATTGAAGAGATTACCTCGATATCACTTGAACATTGGCTCGTAGGTATTTGTTTTCAGAAGACTATTCAATTTACTATCTTAAGAATTGTAGTATCAAATTAGATAATTAATCATTAAAATCATATGATTATCTTTAGATCAACCTAGATTTGACAAACAAGACTCAAAACTTAAAAAATAAGTCCATTGAATTTGCTTGAAAATTCAAATGGTTCCAAGCACGTAATGAGAAAATAAAAGAAGAGATTCGTTTCAAAAACTCATCAAAATTCAAATTCTTAGAAAAGGTTAATGGGTCCTAGACTTGAACCAATTGGGTCCTACTAAAATTAAATCGAGACGCATTTTTCGAGGAGAGATTTTGACGTTCGAATTTGACGCGCGTTTTCGAGGCAGGTTTTCAACGCGCCTTTTTTGACGTGCGTTTTCGAGGCGGGTTTTCGGGGCCCGTTTTCGACGCCAAGCTCAATTTTGATGCGCGAATTTGGCGCGCGTTTTTGATTCGCATTACTGTCACAAGCTTTTCGCGCGCGTTTTCGTGGCACATTCTTGAGGTGCGTTTTTCGGGCGCGTTTTAGTCAAGCGTTTTCGGTGCGCGTTTTCGACGCGTACTTTTCGACACGCGTGCTTTCGTTGCTCGTTTTTGGGCGCGTTTTCGGGGCGTTTTTTCGGAGTATATAATAAGGAGTAATAATTATTTAACCAGAAATCTAGACACAAAGTTATGGTAGTATACTAGTATATACTTTTTTAATCCGACACGAATTTAGTCTACCGATTATTTTATTTTCTCTTGTCTAGAAAGAAAGTGATGGAAATAAAAATAGAGTAAAAATATGCTAGTTGTTATAATAATAATAATAATATAGATATGGATAGTCAATTTTGGTGTATACATATAGTCAATTTTGGTACACAAAGTATGTATTTTTATATTGAGATTTTAGGCTATAAATACTCATGAATGCAAGCATTAAACTTGCACCATTTCTCACACTTACAAAGTGTTTCTTTCTTTCTCTCCATTATCATCTTTGTTCTTACACTTCATTATTAGTATTATAACATCAAGAATCAAACCACTAAAGGTAGTTATAAGCCTACTGAATTATAACATCAAGAATCAAACCACTAAAGGTAGTTATAAGCCTACTGAATTATAACACGTTATCAGCACGATAATCTTAATACTAAATATGGTTGGCTCTGCCACCAAAATGATATATGGTCGGTTATACCACCAAAATGATATATGGTCGGTTATACCACCAAAATGATATATGGTCGGTTATACCACCAGAATGATATAGGTCGGTTATACCACCTGAAAAAATATATGGTCGACACTGTCGCCAAATTTTCATTTATGTTTACTAATATTTATATTTTTGTTATATAACATTTATTTATGATTGCTTACACATGGTCGACACTGTCACCTACTTATCATTTATGTTATATTAAATTTATGTTTAATGTTTATATACTTATGAATATAAATTGACTCTAATTTATCATGATGTTTGTTTTAATTTTTGATAATAGAAAATGTCGAATCTGGAAAAGCTTAAATTTACTCCTTTAGAATCAACTGGAAACAACTACATGCCATGGGTTATAAAAGTAAAAATGCATCTTAAATCAATGGGCATTCTTGAAACCATAAATGAAAACAACACTTGTTCTGAAAAAGAACAAGCTACGGCATGTTGCTTTATTCATCAACATATTGATGAATGCTTACAAAATAATTATGTGACTGTAGAAGATCCCCATGTTTTATGGGAAGGTCTCAAAAGCAGATTCAATAATCAAAGAGAAATTTTACTTCCAGCTGCAATGGAACAATGGAGAACATTAAGGTTCCAAGACTTTAAGAAAGTAAATGAATACAGCTCAGCTCTGTATAATACATGTTCACAACTTAAATTCTGTGGACATGAAATTAGTGATGCAGACATGATGGAGAAAACTTTCTCCACAATGAATGCTGCAAACATCACAGTGCAAAGAAATTTGAGAATGCTAAAGTTCAAAACATATCCTGAACTTAATTCATATCTCTTAGTTGCAGAGCAAAATGATGAGCTATTAATGAAAAATCAGCAATCCCGTCCTACTGGTACACTTGCAATCCCTGAAGCAAATACTGCAAATAATTATAAACAGGGACAAGGACGCGGGCAAGGTCGTGGTTATAATAACCATCACCATTATCATGCCAAAAGCCATAACTATGGTAGAAACCATCCTTATGGTAATGGTAATGGGCGTGGACGTGGTCGTGGTCGTGGCCGTGGTGGTCAAAGAAATAGTAATCCACGAAAATATAAATATCAACCACAAAACAAGCCCATTAAACAAGATGTTGAAGAAAATTCTTCTAAAAATTCTGAAGAATCTTGCTACAGATGTGGTAGAATGGGCCACTGGGCTAATACTTGCCGAACATCTAAACATCTTGTTAAGATGTATCAGGATTCGCTGAAAGGTAAAGAAAAGGAAGTAAATTTTGTGGATAATATTGATCCAACAGTCACTGAGAAACCATCTGATTTATATGAAGATTTCTTGAATGTTTAAGTTGTGTGTCTTTTGAAAAATAAACGATTTAATATCGTCTGTCTTTGTCATTATGTTTGCTAAATGTTTCAGTACTATCTATTTGCGTTTAAAATATTGTGTAATATTAATGTACTCACTATTTATTTCTTATATATGAAGTTCAATATGAATTTTGCTGGAATACAACATCAATCAAGTGGTGGAGATCTCTGTATAGCAGACAGTGGAACTACACACACTATACTTAAATCCGAGAAATATTTTATTGATCTAAAACCAACGGAAGGAACTATACATACAATATCAGGACCTGCTAACTTGATAAAAGGTATAGGAAAGGCAAATTTCATACTACCAAATGGTACAAAATTTTTAATAAATGATGCCTTATTTTCTCCCAAGTCAAGCAGAAATTTATTGAGTTTCTCCGACATATACCTTAACGGGTATGATTATCAGTCAGTGACAACAGAAAATGAGAAATATTTAAGTATCACTGACAAGAGTCATGTGGTTGAAAAACTGCCAAGACTTAGTTCTGGATTACATTATACACATATAAATGTACCAGAAATACATATAGTAGTTAACGAAAAATATATTGATCCTGGTGTATTCAGTTTATGGCATAACAGATTAGGCCATCCAGGATCAACAATGATGAAAAGGATTATTGAATGTACTCATGGACATCCACTAAAGGATAGAAAAATCCATCATGATACAATGGTTCCATGTACATCTTGCTCTCTTGGAAAATTGATAACTAGACCCTCACCACTTAAGGTTGAGAAAGAATCACCAATGTTTCTTGAAAGAATTCAAGGTGATATATGTGGACCAATTCATCCACCATGTGGACCATTTAGATATTTCATGGTTCTAATAGACGCATCTAGCAGATGGTCTCATGTTTGTCTGTTATCAAGCCGTAATGTGGCATTTGCAAAATTTCTTGCCCAAATTATTAAATTGAGAGCTCATTTTCCTGATTACACCATTAAAAGGGTGAGACTTGATAATGCTGGTGAATTTACATCTCAAGCATTTAATGACTATTGCATGTCTATAGGAATTGTTGTTGAACATTCTGTTGCTCATGTGCATACACAAAATGGTTTAGCCGAGTCATTGATTAAACGTTTACAGTTAATCGCTAGACCATTGATAATGAGAACAAAACTCCCTGTATCTATATGGGGTCATGCAATTTTACATGCTGCTGCATTGATTCGCATCAGACCAAGTGCAAGTCATAAATATTCCCCCCTACAACTTGCTTTTGGTCAAGAGCCAAATATTTCCCATCTTAGAACATTTGGTTGTGCAGTGTATGTTCCAATTGCGACACCACAACGTACAAAAATGGGTCCTCAAAGGAGGTTGGGAATATATGTTGGATATGAAACATCTTCAATATTAAGGTATATTGAACCTATGACAGGTGACGTTTTTACAGCACGTTTTGCTGATTGTCATTTTAATGAAACATTGTTCCCTAAATTAGGGGGAGAAATGAAAAATAAAGAAAATGATGTTTCATGGTGTGAACCTCAATTAAAGTATCTTGATCCTCGCACAAAAGAATGCGAGACAGAAGTTCAAAAGATAATGCATATACAAGAACTTGCAAATCAATTGCCTGATGCATTTACAGATACAAAAACGGTGACAAAATCATATATACCAGCAGTAAATACTCCAGCTCGAATTGAAATTCCAAAAGCTGGCAATAACGTCACTCATGAATCTTTGCCACGTCAGAAACGTGGAAGACCAATCGGTTCAAAGGATAAAAATCCTCGAAAAAGAAAATCAGCTGATAATGAAGTAAAAGAAAGTGTTCAAGAAGAACCACAAATCAGTACTCCTACTGCAGAGGAGATTGATGATGTCAATACAGAAATTGCAATCAATTATGCATATTAAAAAATATTATGGAACCGAAATGAAATGAAAAATCTTGATGAGAAATTTTCATTTAATGTTGCATATGACATCATGAATAATGATGATGATCCAGAACCAACATCTATGGTTGAATGTCAAAATAGACATGATTGGGCTCAATGGAAAGAAGCAATACGAGCTGAATTAGAATCACTCAATAAAAGAAAAGTTTTCGGATCCATCATTCTCACTCCTAAAGATGTGAAACCTGTAGGATACAGATGGATTTTTGTCCGAAAAAGAAATGAGAAAAATGAAGTTACAAGGTATAAAGCTAGACTTGTAGCTCAAGGTTTTTCTCAAAGACCGGGAATTGATTATGAAGAAACTTATTCTCCTGTTATGGATGCAATTACTTTTAGGTACTTAATCAGTCTGGCAGTTTCTAAAAATTTAGAAATGCATCTCATGGATGTTGTGACTGCTTATCTATATGGATCACTTGATAGTGATATATATATGAAGATACCTGAAGGATTTAAGGTACCAGAAGCATCAAATGCAAAACCCAAAGAAATGTATTCGATTAAATTACAAAGATCTTTATATGGGTTAAAACAATCGGGACGTATGTGGTATAACCGATTAAGTGATTACTTGATAAGCAAAGGGTATACAAATAATCTTACTTGCCCTTGTGTTTTCATTAAGAAAACAACATCCGGATATGTGATCATAGCTGTTTATGTTGATGATCTTAACATCATAGGTACAAATAAAGAGATCCATGAAGCCATTCAACTTCTAAAGAAAGAATTTGAAATGAAAGATCTCGGAAAAACCAAGTATTGCCTTGGTTTACAAATTGAGCATATGCCTAATGGTTTACTTGTACATCAAACAACATATACTGAAAAGATTTTGAAACGTTTCAATATGGACAAGGCAAAACCATTAAGTACTCCTATGGTTGTTAGATCACTCAATGTTGAAGCTGATCCATTTCGTCCATGTGAAGATCAAGAAGACATTCTTGGACCAGAAGTACCATATCTTAGTGCAATTGGAGCTCTTATGTATCTTACAAATTGTACAAGACCTGACATTTCTTTTGCAGTTAATTTGTTGGCAAGGTTCAGCTCTGCTCCTACCAAAAGACACTGGAATGAGATCAAACACATATTTCGATACCTTCGAGGAACTACTGATTTAGGATTATTTTATTCTAACGAATCAAAACAAGATTTGGTTGGTTATGCAGATGCAGGTTATTTATCTGATCCACATAAAGCTAAATCTCAAACTGGATATGTATTCCTAAATGGAGGTACTGCAATATCATGGCGTTCTCAAAAACAAACACTTGTTGCTACATCGTCAAATCATGCCGAAGTGATTGCATTACATGAAGCTACTCGAGAATGTTTTTGGTTGAGATCAATGACACAACTCATTACTGATTCTTGTGGACTAGAACGCGATAAAAGTCCAACAACTATCTATGAAGATAATGCAGCTTGCATAGCACAGATGAAAGAAGGGTATATCAAAAGTGACCGAACAAAACACATACCACCTAGATTCTTCTCATACACTCAAAATCTCATTAAGGACAACCAGATTGAAATGAGATATGTGCAATCTAGCAAAAACTCTGCTGATCTTTTCACGAAAGCACTTCCAACTGCTATTTTCAGAACACACGTTCATAACATTGGCATGAGACATGTTCAAAAGATGTAACAGCTGAAGCGATGTCTACTTGAGGGGGAGTCAACTCCATGCTGCACTCTTTTTCCCTTAGCTAAAGTTTTTTCCCACTGGGTTTTCTTTAGCAAGGTTTTTAACGAGGCAGTAATTTATAGTTGATCTTCAACAAAATAAAATTGCTATCCAAGGGGGAGTGTTATAATAATAATAATAATATAGATATGGATAGTCAATTTTGGTGTATACATATAGTCAATTTTGGTACACAAAGTATGTATTTTTATATTGAGATTTTAGGCTATAAATACTCATGAATGCAAGCATTAAACTTGCACCATTTCTCACACTTACAAAGTGTTTCTTTCTTTCTCTCCATTATCATCTTTGTTCTTACACTTCATTATTAGTATTATAACATCAAGAATCAAACCACTAAAGGTAGTTATAAGCCTACTGAATTATAACATCAAGAATCAAACCACTAAAGGTAGTTATAAGCCTACTGAATTATAACACTAGTAAAGTAGTAAGTGCACAATATAAATAGCAACAATTGCTGTTTATTGCCTTATTGCTAATTTGGGTATATTAACTTATATAAGCCAACTCTAACAAGAACCGTTTATTGGACAAATCACACATGGGTATTGCGTCTTATGTTGAAAATATACACAATTATCGCAATATTCGTTTTTATAGGTTTTGCTAATTCGTAACATTGGATGAGAATAAGATAAGTGTGATGAATTCAAAATTTCCTATCAATGGAAGATACCGAATATTGGTCATGCCATCTTTTTTAAATCTATGGCTGCATAAAGAGATCGAGGTTGAAAAACCTATTTTTAAAAGATGATAAAACAAGTTATTTTTATTACTCCGTATGCTGTTAATATTAATTTTATTTTTATTTTTATTTTTTTGAGCCAAACTCGCAAATTTGTATTTCTTAAAATTAATGTTTTTAATCAGCAAATTTTTATGATTTGATATGTAATTTAATTTATTAACGTTTTTTATTTAAAAGTATATTATTAAATGACAAAAAAGGAATGAACACATCCCTACATTTAACCATATTATATAAATAGTAGAAGGATTAAACGAGAACTTTTATGAATTGAGAACCCTGAGAATTAAGGAAGGACGAACAAAAAAACTGAAATTCGAACAAAAAAATATTCGGACGAACAAAAATTTGAAGGGCGAACCAAATTTCAGCTGCATGTTCTACGATTTTGTAGAACAACATGTAGAACAGTTAATTTTTGTTCGAATACCCTTTTTTTGTTCGCTCGCGTTTTTTTGCTCGAATTCGAACGAAAATGCCCCAATTCGAACGAATTTTAGTTCTACAATTTTTGTAGAACCAAACAGAAATGTAGAACATGCATCTAAATTTTTGTTCGACTCACGTTTTTTTGTTCGCCTGCGTGTTTTTTTTTCGAATTCCCTTGTTTTTGTTCGCCCGCCAAGTTTTTTGTTCGAATTTTCTTGTTTTTGCTCGCCCACCACTTTTTTTGCTCGAATTTCAGTGTTTTTGGAGTTCTCAGGGTTCTCTCCCATTTTGAGTTCTCAATATTTTTGGTATGCTTAAATGTAGCCCTTAGGGCTACGTTTATCATTTTCGATATATATATATAACTCAAAATTATCAATAAATATTGACATCAAATTTAAATAAGTAAAATTAATTTAAAAAAATACTATAGTTTTTATAGTTTACAATTAAACTGAAGTCATAATTTAAATATAGTAAACTTAAACGTAACTTTAAAAAATTAATTTAATAGTTAGAACTCGGAATTCTTTTTTGATGATTTTCACATTTCTATATGCCACAAATCAAGATCAAGACAACATGTATTTAATAAAGTTAAATTTTATATATATATATATATATATATATATATATATATATATATATATATATATATATATATATATATATATATATATATATATTACAAATTATCATTTACATTTAATACCCATTAATTTAATCTAACTATTACAGATTATCATATCATTTATAATTTCAAGTTTCAGGCCAAAAAAATATGTATGTATTAATTATAAATTTTTATATTTAAAAAACTTTACCAGTTTGTTATATAACATTGACATACATTAAAATACCCTTTCAATTTTCAATATTTACTTGTAACAAATATGGAGTAGTTAATTTAATATATTGAGTTGACATATGCTCCCTGTATGTGTTTAATTGGTTAACGATGGTTTATCTTCGAATTGGGTTTCAACCATGAACCGTGATATTTTGCTGCAAAAGACTCCGAATGGTTTTGGTGAGGGTGTAGTCGAAGGTGATGTGGCGGTTACGAGTACAACAGTTGATGTTGAAGATGCAAGGGTTATCGCTAATCGTGGTGATTTGGAGGATGATACAGGTCATGTTAATTGTGGTGCTAAGGTTGTTAAATCGAATATTGTAGGGGTTCAGACTATTGTTGAATGTACCGCAAATAATAGTGGTAGAGATGCAGTTGGTTTGGTTAATGAAGGTGAAGATACGGGTGAGTGTTTAGTCATTAGTGGTATACAAATGAAGACTGGTCGTCAGGTTTGCATAGATCATGGTAACTTTTATGCTAATGCAGGTAAGGTTGGTGGTGTTTTTAAAGCTAAATATGACCCATATAGTGCACACTACAAAGAAATCGATGCCGCTCTTGAAAGTCATGGTTTTGTTAACAAAAAAAAGGAAATTAAACGAGGTGGTTACGATTGAGCCGTGGCCAGTTTTAGATTAGCAAGTCAAGAGGGTTCCAAATGGTCATGGTGAGATAGCATCGTCTTCCGGCTTTGTTGTTGGTAATGGTTCGGGTCTAAAAAATCGCAAAAATAGGATCAGTCTTTAAAAGAAAGTCCGAATACCCGTGGTTAAAGAGTTTCGTCAAGGGGTGGATTAAAAAATTCGAGTCATGGAAATGGGAAAAAAGGTAAGAATGCTTTGTATCACTTGCGGGATAATGATGAAGACGTAGAGTTTGGTGATGCGGTTCAAAGCTTATTTTTGTGAGAAATCGGATGATGTCCCTCCCGTTGGTGAGGGCAATATTGTTTTTTTTAGGGGTTAGCGAGACAAGGTTTGATCCCTCCTTCCTCGGGCACGCTCATTTGGGATTTCTCGACGAGAGTGTTGACGTATACTTTTAACTCGGGCAACGACCACAAAGTGGATGGTGTGGCTTCAACAACGGGTTCTAAATCTCACAAGGGTAAAATGGTGGTAGAGTAAGTTGGTTTTTGGTCGCCGGTTTCCTTGTATTGGTTGGTTGTATGTTTTTGTTGCCAGTTTTTATTTTGTTAGTATTGTATTGATCCTTTTTAGTTTTTAGGTAATTAGCGTTTCGACTCAAGTTTAGGTTGGTTAGATTGAAGGGATTTTAGTTGCGTTTTTTTGGTTTGCTTGAGCCGATCTGCTTATTGCTTTTATCCTTGTTTAGTCTTTTCTTTTTCAAGAAAAGGACTCGTTTATAGTATTTGTATTTTTACAAAAAAAAAAAAAAAAAAAAAAAAAAAACTAGTTTCATTTCATTACTCATTAAAAAAAAGACAAAATTGCATGGGGGTCCCTGTGGTATGTTCGAAATAACAAGCGGAGTTCAAAAGAATTTTTTCACCTTGGGGGTCACTCTGGTTTGCAATAGTTTCACGGGGGTCCAATTGTCTAACGTCCGTGTAATTCTAACGGTTGAGTGATGCACATGACTTGCACATGAGGGTAATCTCGTCTTTTTAAATCCTTTTACCCCTTTTAGGTGTTACCTGTCATTTTTTATATTTCTTCATCTTCTTCCCTTTAAATTAAACATATATAATTATAATGGTACAAACTCATATCTTTTGACACCATTTATTTTATTAACTTATCTTCTTGATCATCTTCAAATGCAAAGCACAAACTTATTAAATTCATATCTACAAATACAGTTTCAAGTGTACAAACCCATATTAAAATTTACAATTTAATAAGCAAATACCCAAATCGTGAAAAAGAGGATTTAAATTGTAGATCTGAAATTATAGATCTGAAATCGTGAAGAATATGACTGAAATCTCATATTTGAAATCTGTTGGTCGATTCAAGAAGATGACAGCGGTGATGTTGATTCATGAAGAAGATGACTGGAATAGTAGAAAAATCGATGGCTGAAATCGTAGATGACAACAAGCTCACTTTTTCAAATCGGAGTTTCGACAACAAGTTTAGATTTGAAGAACAAGATCAGTGGTCGGAATTCCATTGTAGAAACTAATCCCACTTGATGAAATTCAACTTGCTTTTTTTAAATAAATAAAAAGGAAAAGGAAAATAAAAGAGAATAGGGGTTGGTGTGTTGTGTGGAATGACTGAGACGATGGTGATGAAGAAAGGGGTGTTCAAATCGACAAAAAAGGAAGAAAAAAAAAAAAAAAAGGGTGTTCTTGATTTAAATTTGTTTGTTACTTCATACCCTTGTATTCATTTCTTGTTTGTTCATCTTCTAAGAGTAACAACCAGAGACTCTTGTTTATTTTTTGTTGGTGGATGGATTTCATTTTGATTTTAGTTGTTTACGGCTAATGTACCGATCAGGTGGTAATGAAAGTAGGTGTAAAACTAGATGTTTTTTATTTTTAATATGTACATTTATATCCTGATTATATTATATTTATATTTTATATTTTATATTTTTTATATCTATATTTATATTTATATTTATATGTGGTTGAAAAAAATGATTAGGAGAAGAAGAAATTGAAAATGACATTTTTACCCTCATGTGTACAGCACGTGAGGGAACTTAACGAAATTTTTAACGTCTGTTAGGCAATTGGACCAAACTATTGCAAACCGCAGTGATTTTTCAAGGTGAAAAAATTCTTTTAAACTCCGTTTGTTATTTCGAACATACCACGAGACCCCATGCAATTTTGTCTTAAAAAAAGCTACTACTAGTTTTTAACTGGAAATCTACCACTCAATTTCCTAACTTTTTATACTCTCGCTATCTCTTTCTTTAAATAATAAATAAATACGTGTTGGGGGTGTTAATTTTTTTGTTTAAACACCAAACCAACAAGTGTTTGTGTATATTCATCTCATTACATACCTTTTTCACCTCATACACTCATTCATATACATACAAATAGATACGATTATTCATACATACACACACATTATATCTCGTTCTCTCTCACTCATTCACTTGCTCACACCACAAATTCCCCCAAAAACACTTCCTTGCCCCAAACGAATTGCTCTCTCTTCTTTTGTTCCTACAATTCTTGATTTCATTTTGGTGCATTACAAAATTCATGTAAACACAGCTTTTTCTGTTTTTATGATTGTAATGTAAAAGAAAAACAATCATTGCCCTTTTCAATCATTCCATCTTTCAGCTAATGCTTATTTGAATCAATGGTTTTTGTATCTTTAGTCATGAACACTCGCTAATTTCATATAAATATTCAATCTTTTTAGTTTTTGGAGGTACCCATTTACTTGAATTTGTTCTGAAATAATGGGTTTCCGTTAAAGTTTCAAGCTTTTTAGTTTTTTTACCTTCCAGTTTTCATTTGAGTTCAATACATATTCATCATTACATGTAAATCAATCATGTAATTTTGACTGCTTACCAACTGTTTGATGAAATTCCCCTGTTTTAAATCCTGTAAGCAAGTCTAGTGAGGTGAGTGATCTCATTACATGGAGAGCTCTTTGTTACTTCGTTAATTTATTATTGTATCTAATCCAATATATCATTTAATGATGATGAAGTCGTTTCGTTAAATAATTTTAAAAAACTTACATATGGAGTTTAAGTAGGAAATAAAAAGTGAACATCTTGTTCTAGTTCACATTCATTTCTTGATTCTTTGATTATAATCATTATCAATTATATAATCTGATTGATTCTTTAGTGATCCCCTGAGATGTAATGATCATCAACTGCATACATTACAATTTCATGAGTTTCATGGGGATCATATATGTCATAATAAAAACAAATGACTCAACATAAATAATTTTAATTATCACCATTTTAGTGATATAGCAAAATTGGTTAACTCTCTGCCCAATTCTATGCGTATATATCGTATGCACGTCTGAATCGCTTGTTTTTCGCCTCTCAAGCCTTTTCATACACTTCAGTTGTTGTTATAATATTTTCTTGAACACTTTAAAAGACTATATAACCAAAATTATGGAAGAAACTTTCGTTCCGTTTCGTGGAATCAGTAATGATCTCAAAGGAAGATTATTATGCTATAAACAAGATTGGACTGGTGGCATCCGCGCGGGTATCAGGTTCGTAATAATGAAAGATACCATTATTTTTTTTAAAAAATAGTTTAATTATGCTTTTCATAACATGAATGCTGTTTTTGGTAGGATTTTGGCTCCAACGACGTATATATTCTTTGCTTCTGCGATTCCAGTTATATCTTTTGGGGAGCAACTAGAAAGAGATACTGGTTCGAATCTATAAAGTGCTTAAGATGCTCTTTTTTTTTTATTGGTATAAAAATATAGACTAAAATATCAAATTTTTATGGTTTTTGATATAGAGGGAAGTCTAACTGCGGTGCAGACTCTAGCCTCAACGGCGTTATGTGGCATCATACACTCGATAATTGGCGGTCAGCCGCTTCTTATATTAGGTGTTGCTGAACCAACCGTGTTAATGTACACTTTTATGTTCAAGTTTGCAAAAGATCAAAAGGACTTAGGGAAGCCTCTATTTTTGGCTTGGACTGGATGGTAAATTTGCCAAACTTTTGGCTTAAAAGCAGATGTGACAAATGGATGTGTCAATTTGGGTGGGTTGGGGTTGGCATGAAACACCTTTTTTTTGGTTTTGAATACTATCTTTTGGATTTCTTTGGACCGTTTTGTTTTTAGCTATTTATTATGACCTGATACCAATTCATGAATAAATGGGTCAGAATTGTCACCTCTGCAAAAAGTTGGTTAATTTCTGAAATGGTATAGATTTTAAGTTAGTTATTTTTGTGTTAATGTGAACAGGGTTTGTGTGTGGACGTCGTTTCTGCTGGTGTTGTTGTCTATATTGGGTGCCTGCTCTATCATCAATAGGTTCACACGTGTAGCGGGTGAATTGTTCGGTCTTCTTATTGCAATGCTTTTCATGCAGCAAGCTATTAAAGTGAGTTAGATTACCTCAATGTTCAACTTAATAGAAACTCGGTAAACTATTTGAATTTAGTTTACCATAATAATTTTGCAACAATTATTTCATTCACCTTTTAGTTTTCTCATGATAAATATTAGTATGTTTTTAGTAGTTACAACTTAAAAGTTAAGTGTTGGGATTGTTTACCTTTGAGTTGACCTAGCTTCAAGACACCAACATAACAATTTGTTCGACTCAATGGTAAACAATCTCAACAACTGGTATCTGGTATCAGAGCTCCAGTTATGGCCCAATGTAGAATTTCATAAATATAAAGAAGCCAATGCTTGTATATAAGTTCATGGGCTACTCTCTTTATCGCCGTTCGGTTTTAGTGTGAAACCTCATTAAGCCTACTGGGCTATGGATGAGTTAGGCTGAAAAAGGTCATGACTTTAGGGTCCTAAGGTATTCTAAATTGCCATTTCGTAGGGAGTCGTAGAGGAGTTTGGTATACCAAAAAGTCAAAATCCCAACGAGCCTGCGTTTCAACCTTCATGGCGTTTTGGAAATGGTATGTTCGCACTGGTTTTGTCCTTTGGACTTCTACTCACTTCTTTAAGAAGCCGTAAAGCAAGGTCGTGGCGTTATGGAACAGGTTAGTATCTTACCCTTGAGAATTTACAGTAAAAAATCTGTTGACTTTTTAGGTTTGTTGACTTTTGGTTCTTGTTTTAAGGGTGGCTAAGGGGATTTATTGCTGATTATGGTGTCCCTCTTATGGTGGTTGTTTGGACCGGTATCTCATACATACCAACTAAAAGTGTTCCACAAGGCATACCGAGACGACTTTACAGTCCAAATCCATGGTCACCTGGTGCTTATACTAATTGGACCGTTGCAAAGGTCATTTTCATGCTTATATCTTGCACGGATTAAAAAAAAAAAAAAAAAAAAGTTTGTTTCCTTTCTTTTCTTTTTTTGTTTCTGTAACATTATATGTGGCTATTTCAATCATTTGAATCTCTATGAGGGTCAACTTAGGTTATACTATCTATCTAACGGGTCAGATGGGCTAACCAACCCAACCCATTTCGACCCGTACTAAAAAGCTACCTGCTTTGCATGAGCTCATTTTGACCCGTTACTCAACCTGCCCATTTTCCCACCTCTGTTTGGTATCATTTTTGTTTCCACACTCATTATATTTGTCTTGCAGGATATGTTGAACGTCCCACTTGTATATATTATTGGAGCCGTTGTTCCGGCCACCATGATCGCAGTTCTTTACTATTTTGATCATAGTGTTGCATCTCAACTTGCACAACAAAGCGAGTTTAATTTGAAAAAACCGCCTTCATATCATTACGACCTTCTTCTTTTAGGTTTTTTGGTGAGTGATCGTTCAAGATTATTTACTCATATTTCTTCTTTTAGTATATTTATTTAATTAATTTCTAATTTATTTAGTTTTTTTTTTGTGTGAACAGACCTTACTATGTGGATTGATTGGCATTCCTCCTGCAAATGGAGTTATTCCACAATCTCCTATGCATACAAAGAGCTTAGCCACCCTTAAACATCAGGTATATATACTTCTTCCTTTTGAACTAAAAAATATATATATAAAAAAAAAAAGAATTTCATAAAAAATTAGACAAATTAACAATGACGTAAGCAGTTAATGCGCATGCAAGTGTATGTAATATATACAAATTATTTGCTCCACCTATGGCCCATCCTTCTCCTCTTAAACATTAGTTTATATGACCATTACATCTAAACAACTTGCTAATAAAAAATTAGGATTGGACCGCCTTTGTCCCCCAAAAGAGTCAACTTTGATCTTAATGATTAAAAAATAGAAACTTTTTATAATTTTTGTCGTAATCTCTTTATTCTTGTTCTCTTTACAAAACTCAGTTTTTCCTACAAAGATTTTTTGTAATGTTGAAGTTATAATAAATAGTTCAAATTGACACACAAAAGTCAAAATGACTGTTTTTTTTGGGTTGGATCTAGTTTACATTATCTTGATTGTTTGGTTTCATCTCCAACTGCTCCATTTATCAAATACCCTAAACTGTGATCTTATCCTAATAGACAGCTAATGTAGTAACTTATCCTAATTAAACTGGTTAACATACATGAATTGTGTAAAAAATTATTTTGTGTAATTGTAGATTCTACCCGACATAAATTGTGAACCATTGTTTATTTAAGTAGATTTTTCTAACGACAGCCCTTAGGACGTCATTAATGTGCATTAATGTGCATAAATAACGTTTAACAACGTTATTATTCACTTTTTAAAGGTGGTTATTGAATTGTGCCAGTCTTTTTGTATGTTAAAGACAACCCTAACTTAAGAAAATTCCTATTTAAGTTTATCTTTGTGTGGTTTATTTTGACTAAAGAAAACAACTTTTTCTTTTCTTTGTACAGCTTCTGCGGAATAAGCTTGTATCAACAGCTCGAAGAAGTATACATCAAAATTCGAACTTGGGTGAACTATACCGAAACATGCAACAAGCATACACTGAAATGCAAACTCCACTTGTTTATCAGAATCCATCAACTCTGGTAATTAAAAATTCACTCATTATAAGTTTATAACTTTCATTCTGCACTGTTTTATTAATTAAAAAAATGTTTTTCGAACAGGGATTAAAAGAGCTAAAAGAATCAACTATACAACAAGCAGCCATTAGTGGCTACACTGATGCACCTGTTGATGAAACTGTATTTGATGTGAATAAAGACGTTGATGATTTATTAAACGTTGAAGTTAAGGAACAACGTTTAAGTAATTTGCTACAAGCTATAATGGTTGGTGGTTGTGTTGCTGCTATGCCGGTTCTTAAAAAGATCCCGACTTCAGTTCTTTGGGGTTATTTTGCGTTTATGGCTATCGAAAGCTTGCCCGGTAATCAATTTTGGGAACGAATATTATTACTTTTCACGGCCCCAAGTCGAAGATACAAGTACATTTTCTTATCTCCAAATCAATCATTTTTTTTACCCGTTTTAAATTTAAACCTACAAACAGTGTTGCAGAACTCGAAATTACTCGAAAAATCGGTCAAACTTGGTCAAAGTCGGTCAAGTCAAACTTGGTCAAATAGGTCAAAGCCAAACTTGGTCAAACTTGGTCAAACCGGTCAAAGTCAAACTTGGTCAAAGTCGGTCAAAGTCAAAACTTGGTCAACATCCGACTACTCAAGTAGCGAGTTGTGCAACCTTACCTACGAACTAATTTATGTGTTGTATAATTATGTTACTATCATTTGAATCATTAGGGTGTTGGAAGAAAATCATGCTACATTTGTAGAAACTGTGCCTTTCAAGACGGTTGCGTTTTTCACACTGTTTCAAACCGTTTACTTGCTCGCTTGTTTTGGCATAACGTGGATCCCGATCGCTAGTGTTCTTTTCCCACTCTTGATCATGTTACTTGTTCCCGCAAGACAATATTTGCTCCCGAAACTTTTTAAAGGTGCTCATCTTCAAGATTTGGATGCTGCTGAATACGAAGAAGCCCCAGCCACAACCTACAATATTGCCTTTGGTGTAAGTCAAATTTCGTTACCAAAAACATGTACTCCTCCATCCCACTATAAGTGTCCACTATTGACTTTTCAAAGTCTTTCTTTGTCAACTTTGACTGTAAATATTTTTATTTGTGTTATATAAAACTTGATGAAAATTATATTATTGAAAACACATTTATAACTCAATTTATTCATATAATTTTCATCAAAAGTTATATAATAAAAATATTTACGGTCAAAGTTGACATAGAAAGACCTTGAAAAGTCAATAGTGGACACTTATAGTGGGACGACGGTAGTAGTAAATTTGTAAATTCGTAGCCATTACTCATTGTTTGGTTTACTATGCATACATTTTAGGAAGAGGATGTTCATTCGAGAACATTATCCCAAATCGATAGTGGAGAAGTGTTTGATGAAATTATAACAAGAAGCCGAGGAGAGGTTCGACATAGTAACAGTCCGAAAATAACAAGTTCAACACAAACTACAAGAGAAATGCAGGGTTCGTATAGTCCACGTTTGTCAGAGCGAAATTATAGTCCACGTTTGCACGAGGTAAGGATCGATAGGAGCCCGAGATCAGGTGGAAAGGGGCTAGAAATTAAGCAAACTCCAAGTCCTCGTCCATCTAATCTTGGTGAAACTAGTAAAGGTTCTTCCTCATGAATTGAATGGCGCTTGAGAGGTTTCTTCTAAATTTGTAAAATTTGAAGTGTGATATTTTAAGTGTTTGATGGTTATTTTGTAATGTTTGTAAGGTTGTTATGTTCTCATTTTTATTGTATGTGTAATGTGTAATGTGTAATGTGTAATGATATGGGCAGAAAACAAGTCATCATCAAATTTCTCTAGTAATTGGTAGATATAAAGAACTCAAATTTCCTAAAGAACAAAATTTTATTTTCTAGGAATGCATCAAACATTTGGAAATTTGACTTGTAAAATATAGAATACGCAATTAGGTCCACGCAATAAATCTCAGATAGAAATTGTTATAACAAAATACATTTTTTTTAAATAATTGCTAAAATACACCACTCGTTCTCACTTTTTCTCCATTTTTTCTGAGAACTCAAATACTAGACAATTTACCATAAGCGACCCCGTGCACTGGCTTCCCACATACTAGCTCGCGCTATGAATAAGCGTGAACTCATGAAACTCATCGAGTTATCTAGTGTGAATTTGTGCGAGTTTGTGTGAATTTGTGCGAGTTTGTGTGAATTTTTGCGAACTTCGCACAAATACGTTCAATTTCACACTGGTTTACTCGGTCGGTTCCACGAGTTTGCACTCGCTTGTGGGCGAGTTTGTGCAAACAAGTTATGTATTTTGACAATCTTTTAATAAGTATATTTTGTTATAACACTTTTTGAAAAAATATATTTTAATCAATTTCCTCGAATTTAATCTCTATTTTATAACCTAATTAAGGTACTACACATTAATTGATCAAAGATTTACATTACAAGATACAAGTAAAATTAACCATGGGGTGGTGGCGGCATGGTAAGACCCTGACCTTCCAATGTGGAGGTTAAGAGTTCGATTCCTGTCATTTACAAAATTATTTTCTTTCATGGCCACGGAAGTTCGTCTATAATATACCCAGGTTAAAAGAAAAAAAAAGATACATGTAAAATATGCTTCATCACTCAACCTCACAAATATCATAAATTTCTTGTAAATTTACAAATTACAAATTTTATATGTTTACAAATTGGTAAATTTCCTAAAACTGACATTTATTTTTTTTAGAACGGCAACTTACACATAACACTTATTAATCCACTAAATGCTCACAACGGGGCTTGAACCTTCAACTTTGGTTGAAAGGCTCCTCGAATACCATTAGGCTATAAGCCTTTAGTTAAAACAAACATGTATTGTCCGTATCCACATGTAAAACTAAATAATATTTACATCTTAGTTTTTAAACTTTGAAGATATTTATTCTCATATCATAATCTATAGATTATTTAACGTATATTATTATATATAGTTATTATTAACGGTTTTATTAATATGTGCCGATATGACATACGTTAAGATGTATAAAATCAAGTCAAATTTTATTTAAATATTTGCATTTGCATTTGCATTTTTCAATTAATATTCATTAATTCAAATCTAATATTTACTAATTTTTGTGTAGGCATATGATACTTAAGTAACTAACGAACTCATTTTATACATTTTAACGTGTGTCATAGAGTTACACATTAGCAAAACTTTTTATTAAGTACTGTAGTTATTATAATTATATAAATATAAATGTGTTGTTAATCACTTAATTGTTTATCAAAAGCTTTTTCCCTACTTAAAAACATGATGTGGTTTTAGGAAGCAATGTAATTTATGCCCCAAATTCCTTCATAGTATCTCTCAGTTTTTTTTTTTTTTTTTTTTTTTTTTTTTTTTTTTTTTTTTTTTTTTTTTAATAATTAATATCCACAAATAGAAAGAATTCACCACGGACAGTAATAAAGAAAAGTTGATATGCATATTTAATTAAATTGAATCGTCAATTGTAACTCTAAACTCATTTAATACATGTAAATTAAAAGACAGTTAATTCAATATTTTTAAGTTGACTATTTTGTAGACTTAATTTTTATCTCATTTAATCTAAAGAGGGCAAAGGACATTTTGGTAAATTTATTTTCTGTTGACATGTTCACAACATACAATGTTAAGCTTAATATTACAAATCTGTAAATCAGGATTATTTACTTTTGCTTACTTTGTCAAAATTGGGCTCTTCCAACAACTCAAGATTCTTCTATACTAATTTAAAAGGTATTGAAGTCATATAGGACACTTCAGTTTTCCAATTAATTACATAAAATGCATCAATAAATCGATGATACCATGTTCATATATGGCATTTGGTCTTCAATAAAAGGTTTATAGTTCTTTTGACCAATTTTAATGTTCGGTCATAAACAAATCCTAACCATTGGATTACTTTAAAAATCATTAATTGCTTCCCCTTGATTAATTGCTTAACCATTAAATGACAACAAAAACTAAATAAATAGCAATAGCAATTTTAAGATAAAAGAGACAAGACTCCATCACTCTTATAAGCTTTGTGTTCTTTAGAATCCTTTCAATGGATCTTACTTCTAAATATCACTTGTTATCCGAATTCGAACATGAATTTGAATTCATAAATGAGTTTCCAATGGACACAACAGGAGTCTTTCAAGATTTACACCAACTAGACAATCTTTCACACACAAGTTCATCTTTTGACCCGGATTACACCACTCATGTTGGAGGATACGACCCATTTGGCCCATTGTCATATGGGTTGGGCACGAATGATGTTGATTTATATGAGTTTAAGCCTACTTTTCAACATGTGAATGATGGTGGAATAGTGGTGAATTCATACAACCAGAACAAAAGTTTATTGGGTTGGAACCAAGCGGAATTTTCAACCCGTTTAAGTCAACTTGTGGAATGCCCGATTCAAAATCCAAAGCCGATGAGTTACTTTGTGCCGGATGAAGGATCATGTATTACTGCTGATAATGGAATCAAGAAAGGTAATAGAAAGCCATGCAAAGGGAAAAATAATGCAAATTCAGCTAAAGGTCAATGGACAAAAGAAGAAGATAGGTAATATACTAGTCTCTTTATTTCACATAACTATAATCTCACAATATAACAAATGGATTCAAAAAAAACATTTAGTAGTGCCTTGTTCATACACTTGTAACTTTCATAATACAATACCGCAACCTTAAGTGTCTTCAGATCTTTGTTAATTGTTAGTGTCTAATGGCTTTAAATTCAGCTTTCCAAGTCTTTCCTAGAAAAAAAAATCTTAACAAAAATTTTGTATGTCAATTTATCGAGACAATGTTGCTTAAAGAAGACGTAAAAAACCATCACACCGAAAAGATGAAAACTTTGTTAATCAGCAGAATTTTTTTTTTTTTTTTTCTTCATTCATGATTTGTTTTCGTATACATGCATAATACATACACTATTGTGATTAAATGTGAGCAAACATACAGGATTTTGAAAGAAATGGTGGAGAGATATGGAGTGAGAAAATGGTCATATATTGCCCAGATGTTGAAAGGAAGAATTGGCAAGCAGTGCAGGGAAAGATGGCACAATCATCTTAGGCCTGACATCAAGGTTAATTTGCTTTTTATATTTAGTGACAACAAAAATTTTATATGTGTTTATATAAATATAAATACAGTAAATATACATAAATATTTAACATATGTTTTCATTTTATGTTATGCTTTTGGAATAAACAGTTTATACTGATAGTCTTAAAGCCAGTTATTTAAGTCTAATTGTAACCTACTTCCTTAGAATGTGTTTTACATGACAAGAGTAAGAAATAAATTATAGTAGGATTCTGAAATATTGAAAATAAATTATGGGGTTAGACTATATAAACTGAAAGTTAACATATATGTTTAGTTTCTCTGCAATTTTTATAAGCACTCATTTGACCATTTGTTATATTAATTTATATATTGAAAAAAATGATTCGCAGAAGGATTTCTGGACGGAGGAAGAAGATCGGATACTGATTGCAGCTCATGCGGAAGTGGGAAACAAATGGTCGGAAATAGCAAAGAAACTCCCTGGAAGAACCGAAAACTCAACAAAAAACCATTGGAACGCAACAAAAAGAAGGCAATACACAAGGCGAAAATGCCGATCAAAATGGCCAAAACCAAGTCCTATTCTTCAAAACTATATTAAGAGCTTGAATCTACCAAGGGGAAGAATGAATTCGAACCGTAATAATGATCACACATTGGCAGTGGCTAAACCATCAGATTCAGTTGCGGACCAAGGAAATTTTGATTTTAACGCGGTACTGAAATTTGCTATGGACTCAACAAGTAGCAACAATCACGCTATTGGTGGAGTTAAACCATCTTATTCGGTGGCGGATTTTGATTTTAACGAGGTGACAGAATTTGCCATGGATGAAAAGTTGTTGCTTGAATGGGATGATAATGTTGACTCATTGTTTGATGATTTGCCTTCAAATAACGAAGTTGGTGAAGCAGATTCGTATTTGCAGGGCGAAGTGAAGAAAGAGATGGATCTTATGGAGATGATTTCACAAGTTAACCTTTAGATACTAATAATGAGATTATAAGAAAAACTCTGGGTACCTTAAAAAAGGGAATAAATGAGTATCTAAAAAAAGAGAGAATAAAGACTTAATTTTTATACGTTATAATAGAAATAAATGATAAATGATGAATGATGAATGCACATGGTGGTTTGGAAATGGTAGTTTGTTAAGCTTGTAGGCAATCTAAATTCAAGAGCAAATAATGAGCGAGTACACAGCATCCGTACGAGTAAAGTCCCGAAACCCAAAAAAGAACAACCAGTAAATTTGAACAATGCGAATTGTAAAGATTTGTCTAAAATACACAAACTATTACCCAAAATCTCCGTTTAAGCATGTGATTTAGAACAGCTTCAAGCCTTCTTGGGCTTTAATCGCTTCACCTGTGAGTAAAGGAATACTCCAGCAAGGGCCACTCCAGTCCCTGAAAGTTGATATGTATTAAAAATTGTGTATTTATGCATTGGACAACTTTTGACTTGTTTTACCCATTTTACCCGTGAGAGGTGTAACCAAATCGGCTGATTTGCTTATAAATGGGTTGAACTGTGACCTTTAAAAACATACAAAGTGATGACAAACTGTTCGACTTGAAACTTTACCTATGGAGTTGATAGGTGAAACAGGTGTTCTGAAGAACAAAACGGAGGTCACAATCACCACCACACGTTTCACGCAGTTGCCAACAGAGTGTGTAACTGGAGATACCCTTTGCAAAATCATATATGAAACCTGCACAACGAATAGATACACAACACTATATCAGCATTGATATTTAAAAGAGAAAACGCTCTCATTTCATCATATAATGCATAAAGTTACCTGCTGATAAGCATGGAAGCAGATAGCAGCAATAATAGACCTAATGTACACTTCTTTAACATTCAATCCCTGTAAAGATCAATCAGCAAAAAAAAATTATTGCCAAAAATCTTTAAAAAAAAAATGTTAAAACAATTTAATGATTATAAGAGTTACTCACAGCAGCTGTAAGGTATGCAGGGGTCACCCTCACTCCTTCAGTGAAGAGAGTAACAGGGGCCAACAAGAAAAATGACATAATTGTTATAATTGAGAAGAGTGTAATGTTGTCCAATGATTCCTGTATAAATATAAATATAAAACGTTACTAACCAAGCACCGATTTCTAAGGTAATAAACAAGTGCGTTTAGATAGAAGTAGAATGCTCAAAGGTACCTCTTTCTTAACCATAAATTTCTTGCTGAGGACATTACGCGATTGGTTTGACAAATTGGATGCCATTGCACTCCAAAATCCAGCCCTGTTTACATATGCAATTAGAAAAAGCACATTTCCAAAGTTGGAAGTAAAACTTAAAACATATAATAATGCAAACGACAAGGTATGAAGTAAAAAGTATATGTTTCCGGGGCCCACCAATTGAATGAAGCTTCAGTCATTGAAGCAAGCGCCACTCCACCAGCAATCGGTAAAAGGGATGTAACCACCCACGGTGTTGGCATCTGTAGATTACAATGATTAGCAATAAAGTGTACTTAAAAAAATAAAATTATTAACACAAAACACCAAGAGTATATATAATTTAGATATAAAAATATACCTCTCCTAGAAACATAGCAGATAGTACAACCGAGAAAAAAGGCTCCATAGCTTTGATTGTGTGAGTAAACGACACGGCAACTTTTCCAAGACTCATGTTCGTGAAAAGATTCCCTAAAGTGTGCACCATAGCCAACGGTAAAATTGCTAGAAGCTGAAATTCAACAACTAATTAGTATAAAAAATGAGGCTGTACAAAGTAACAGAATTTCTTCATAACATGACAAATACCTGCGCGCCACTAATCTTCGGTCGTTTGTGAATATTTAGCGTCCACATAAAAAACACAAGAACACTCCCCACAGCAAACTGAACTGTAGTCACAGTTATTGGATTTGGAAACACTTTCAAAACCTACAACATCATAATCACCAAATTTCACAGTTACTTTTCAAGTAAAAACTAAAATAACCTAAGAAAAGAAAAAAAATTCACATTCTGTTATATCAAAACTTCAATTCATCTATTTCCTCAATGTATTTTTTTGCTTCATAGTTCATACGTTAACATATCTATATTTTTTTGCATATGTGCAACTTCAAAAGTTTCAGTAGTAAATATCAAGCTTTCAATTACTACTAAACTATTCTAAGTATCAGATGACGTCATCATCAGGTAGACATTAGTGGCAGACTGGCAGCCATATAAGTTATCACACAATTGGGTGCGTTTGATAAAACTGAATGATTTAGCGTTAAATGGTTCATAATTTGAATGATTCAAAGGTTCTGAATGAAGTTGATCCTAAATGAAAATAAATGTTTGATAATCATTGAGCGTATAATGCGAATGATGTAAAAATTACCATATTAACCCTTGACATGAATAAAAAATAACAATATAGTTGTTTAATAAATGTTCTTGACATAATTTAAAAAGCATATTACAAAAACATTTGGTGCTTACTGGTTAAGAGATACTTCCGGCTCTTAATGGTTCAGCACTGAAACTGAATACTAAAACCATTCAACACCATTTGTCATTCAGAAGTCAGAAACAAATGCGCTGAATGTTGAATAACATTCAACGCTAAACCATTCAATTAAGAGGTAAACAAACGCACACTTAGTGTCACGTCACCGGTTTACAAGTTAACTAGTCATCATATACATTAATACTTGCAATAACAATAACTGAAGGTTTAATGAAATTCTTAAAGTTGGAAAAATAAAATTGAGAAAAAATAAATACATCTTAAGATTATTAACCTTATACAATTCACAATACTATACATGAACATAATCAGGCACTTAGCAGTTAGCACAAGTTGTTTCCCCTGTATGATTTACAAATGATTGTATGTAACATGTATATAAGCCTATACAACTATATGTAAATACATATATACACAAAAAATGAAATGAAAAAGAGCATAAACCTACCTGTTTGTTATAGATATTAAAGTAGATATTAAACAGGTACCAAAGTCCAAACAGAGATCCAAGCATAAGCGTCTCCCACAGTTTCGACTTCGCAACCACCGCCGCATCACCGCCGTCGACGCTATCAGCCGACGCCGCTTTAACCTCGAGACCATCGGACTCACGTATCGGAATCGGCGTAGGAGTTGAAATCCAATCGCCTAATTTCCTAGGTGTTGAAGAAGAAGAACAACATAAAAAAGGCAATCTACGAGTAGATACAGCACCATTGATTGCAACGGAGCCAAAATTGATAGAAGGTTTTAATGGAACAGGTAGATAGGTAGGGTTTAATCTGTGATTACGAGGTTTGAGATTTGGAATTGAATTGGTGAGATTGAATGAAGCTGTCTGCATTTTTTGAATTTTTGTGAGATCTGGAGATTGAAGGAGTTGGGGGGTTGGTGAAAATGGGAGTGTTTGGAAGCTCCGCCAATGCTTGAAATGGTGTATACGAAGGAGAACAGTGGGAAGGTTTTAAAGTGTGAGTTCCTATTTTATTATTTTAATTTTAATTAATGATTAATGATTAATATTAAATATTAATAAATTAATAAATAATAATAATACATAATTCATTTTTTCATTTTTTTATAATTTTGTCTTTGTTTTTTTATTGGAATATTCTTGGGATATCAGATTTGCCAACTATCTGCTATGCTTTTAAGGGTCTTTCATTGTTGAGAAAAAAAATACATATTTGTAATGGGAATATGTATAATCGTTTTTGACAAATGTTAGAATTTTTCGAATCACATATATAAGGGTTGTCATTAACACGCTTAAAATGATTGTACAACTTGATAATCACTATTTTCGAATGTAACATATAGTCGCTATGTACAAGGATGATGCGTATTATTGACATTTTTAAGAAATTTCTCTAATATTAATATACATTTATGTCAGCTTTATCAAAAAATAAAGGTGGAAAGACCGTGACTCATTTGTAATAAGTTATTTATGAAATGTGGCAGTACTAGTAATGATGATTAAGGATTTTTTTTTTTTTTGGTTAGTAAGCTAAGTTAAAGTTTGTGATGACAAAAATGATAACATTGGAGGAAATTCTAATAATTCATTGAGTGATAGTGAGGATGATTAGCAAAATGTTTTTCTGTCATACAAATAATGAAATGATGTTGGTTTGGGATTATGATGGTAGTACATTACTTGTGTTTGGGTTGGGGTTGAAGTTATTAGTTCGAGCCTCGCTCAGCTCATTCTCTTAATTAATCTACTTAAAATATGGAGCTCCGGATTGACCCCGATGGGGAGTTTTTGCCCGAATCCATTCAGGATTCAAACCCGATCTGTCTGACCCTCGAGATGTTTTAAGGATCGGGTCCTGGAATGCGATCCGGATTTCCTCCTAAAAGTGTGTGCGTGCGTGGCAAATGATTGCGAAGGTGATTAATAGCCCTCTGAATAATGGCGACAACTTGCTTTTCAAAAAAAAAAAAAAAAAAAAAAAAAAAAAACCATTAAGGAGGGTTGAAAGTTTTGAAATTGCGAACGTTTATATCACTTTGTGTTGATTTATACTAAATTAAAGTTTATGGATGTTTAGTTGCATATATCCGAAAATAAGAGTAATAACTTAGACGAAAAACGAATGGCAAAACTAGGGGTGTTCAAATATATGTATATGAATATGTTACACGAAAGTCTTATTTGAAAATTTAGAAATTTGAATCTTTTAATATGTATTTAGATATTTGAGATTTTCGGATACTACATTGAAAAAATTGGTGTTAAATTTCAAATAATTTTTAACATCTGAAATTTCAATTTCGGATTCGAAAGCGTATAAAACACTGCATTTTGTTGTTAAAAAAATACATATACATAAATAATTAAAGTTTACATATACTGCAATAGTTAAGGGTAAATTTATTTGAAACAAATTAAATATTTAAACAATATAAATATATTTTACTTCTATATATCTGAAAATAAATCTGAATAGCTACATCGTTCAATGATAAATATTGAGTCAATCATTAGAATTACTACGTATTAGATTAGAAGTTGAATTACATTGTTTTACACGTGTGTGTATAATACATCTTTCCAAATTCACTTTTTAGCTCCTTCACCAAACTTTCACCTAACCCTTCTTTCTCTAGGTATAAGATATCTCAATCCTCACCAACAATCTAAGCATATCTTTATATCCTTAGGTTGCTAATTTTTTCTCAGCAACCATGAATTTTATTATCTGCATTTAATACTGACTAATAATTATCACTTTTACACATTCATTAATTACAAATTCTAATATTTAACTAAATATCAACTCAATAAATGTTGTTTAAGGTATGTTATGGGGCATACGTTAGCAAAACTCTTAGAGTGTGTAGACGAAACTAGATGAAGCTTATAGCTGGAGTTGGAGTGCGGACTTATTTTTGAAGTCGGAAGCTGGAGCTTATAATTTTTCTTAAGTCTTTGGTAAATTAGTTGGAGCTGGAGTTTATTATTTTAAATTGACTAAAAAGGACATTAATAATAATATGTAAAGTAATAATGCACGAGTGGTCTGCCTCTCTCAGCGAGAAGTCAAAAGTTTGACTCCATAGGGTGCAACATTGCAAACAAGGTTGCCCCTTAACCCTTGAAGTTCACCCAATGGTGCCTTCTGCACATCGCGTTGTGGGGGAGGGGTTTTGTGATGACCCGTCCAAATCCCTTTGGACGAATACATCATTCATCGATTTCATAGTGAGGTTTGGACCTCTATATGATACGTTTTATAAACATTGCATTCTTTTGAAAAGGCACACCATAAATGAATATGTAATTCCAAGGTCTTTGACATATGATGATTTCTACATATAGACAATCACCGTAAATAATAGTTTACAATACTACATCAATTGACAATGCAGTCAAAATAAGATACATGGTGATGATTTTGTGAATGCAAAGTTTTCTCGAATAAAGCATGTATGACTCCATTCACATAGCTTGTATAACGTATAAGCAAACAGCGGAAGACTTCTAGAAACCTGAGAATAAACATGTTAAAAAAAAATGTCAACACAAAGGTTGGTGAGTTCATAGTTTTAATGTTGCGCATAATCTGTATATAAAGGTGGATCACAAAATTTCAGTTGTTTCATCCGAAACGTTTATCAAAATATTCTACAAGATTGAGCACCCTCGTAACTAAACTTTAACGTCTATATAATAAGTACCCCTGTTTTAACATACATGCAACCAACATGTACAATACACGCAAACCAACGTGTACTAAATTCAAATAGCATACGTCTGTTTTATAGTTCAGGCTAGGGTTTCTATACCTGGAATAGACGGGGATGTCAAGCCCTATGGATCCATATATAACTACTCGCGCCCACCAGTTCTTATAACCGGCAGTTACTAGTTACCAAAGCTAAGGGATTTTTGGTTCAAACTCGGTGTAGAATTTAGTATGTACTTGTATCCATTGCGTTTAAAATAAAGTGCATGTATTCTCATCCCAAAAATATAGATTACAAAAGCAATTAAAAAGGGAGCAAATGAAACTCACCTTAGCAGCACATAAGGTCATTCACCGAAATGTGACCGAAACTCGAAATGTAAAATAACCGTAGATCTCAACCTAGAGAACATACGTTGGTCAATACATGTCTAACAAATTAGGTCTGGTCATAGTGTATCACAATCCTAATGCTCGAGACCGACATGTAAAAGTTAACAAAAGTCATCTCAAAAGTCAACCTGACCCAATATGATCTTTAAATCTATACATGTTTATTAACATAATATAAGTCTTGATAATTGAACGAATTTATAGTTTATCAAACTCGAAATATTATTTATTTCAGGAGTTATATTATATTTGACTTATCATGGCAATCGAACATGATTTTCATATATTTTTCCAATACTTGAAAAAATCAAATTATAGTGTTTATAAAGCTTTAAAACATGATAAGACAGTCAACTTTGACAATTGTTCAACAAGACGAGACGTGTCTTATATAGAAATTCATTTACTCGATTATTAATATCTAAAAATCCAATTTATCAATCTTATAGACAAGTTGTTTAAATATTGATTTACAGTTTCAAACACAATTTCAATTAACGTTATACATAATTCAGTTGACCATATCTTTTAATTCGTTCATCGAAATCACGCGATTTCTAAATGAAAAGTTAATAATTTTTCGCCAGCTTTCCAAAAACATGCATATCATATACTTTATATCCGTAGCATGTGTATCAAATTCGTGATTCATCATAAACTATCTAACGACAAAATTAAAGCATACTAGCATGCATAAACATATATACTCGAGCACTAGACATGGATACACTATTAATATATAAAAGATAAGATATGAATGCTTACGTATCAATATTGTGATTCAATATTGCTGGAAAGTACGTAGACGCTACGGAGATGATAAACACTAGGTTTGACTCACAAGCTATACCCCCGAACTATACCCATAACTTCCTTAGCTTTGACTCACTCGAAAACCATTTTTGAAATCGTTTGGACATGACCTCGTCGTAGTATTTTATGTATGATACTAATAAAAATAATATTAATACTACTGATAATAATAATAAGATTAATAATAATATTAATCTTAATAATAATAATAATAATAATAATAATAATAATATAATACAGAGGGAGTAACATATAGGATATGTGTGTGTGTGTGTGTGTGTACGTCGAGCAAACTGGCCAATTTATAGAATGTTTCTGAATCCTGACTGTCATACGATCGCATGGGTTTTATGCCTATTTCTCACGCGATCGTATGACCCCAAAATCCAGCTCACAATTTTGTTGTTGTTTTGTTTGTCGACATATTTTTATAATATATATATATATATATATATATATATATATATATATATATATATAATTTATATTAATTAATTATATATTATATTATATTTAGGTGCATAGTTGACTTTTAATTTTTGGTCAGATGACTCGTACGTTTACGCTCGACTAATGTCTCAGTTTCGGTTTCTCGAATGCATTTTTGTATGCTTAGAAAACTTGTACTTTACGTTTCGTGATTCATACATTTGTCAAAATATAATCTTAAATTATCAATAAACTATATTACTCAAAGTATAACTTATACATTTTAGTAATTTGGTCATTTGCTTCTATAAATCAACTCCTCGTTGTTTATTAAAATATATTTAATAATATTGAAACGTTTTATATCTAATTCAATTCGATGCATTATCACATTGTAAAATATATATTTTTGTTTAGAAAAATATAAATTTGTATATAATATTTATTTATCAAACGGAACAATAAATGGGTGTTACTATTGTTTACAAAAATAATTTCGAACCTTAATATATATATATATATATACAATATATATAAATACTTTTTCTATACAAGTTGCAAGTTATTTATATATCAAATACAGTCAAAAAGGAAAGATTTCTTAAATCAAGGTGGACCTCTCAACAAAGACTTATCACAATACTTACGGGATTTATAATTGTTGAAATATCTGCTAATCTAATCGTTGGTATTATCTTCTAATTCCGTAGATGAATATATTAAGCATCTATTGAGACAAATACGTTTAATCTAAAATATTATACATTTAATACTTTGTTAACATTTTCAAGTTATAATATATATATATACATATATATATTCATATCCATTTATATATCTGTTCGTGAATAGTTGAGCATAGTCAAAAGGGTAATTGAATGTATGAACATAGTTCCAAAATTTTCGAGACTCAACATTACAAACTTTGCTTATCGTGTCGGAATCATATAAAGATTAAGTTTAAATTTGGTCGAAAATTTCCGGGTTGTCACAGTACCTACCCGTTAAATAAATTTCGTCCCGAAATTTGATTGGGATGGTCATAGCTGACAATAAGTATGTTTTCATGACGCATACGAGCTAAAAATTAGAGTTTTATCATCATCAAGTAATATGGAATAAACAATTTGATTACGCGAAGAGTATAAGTGAAGCTATCACAAAAGAGTGAAATGAATTAATGTAGATTCGTCATATCTTTTGACGTAGATAGGATTAATTTCCGTAGTTCAAGGGATTTAGAGAAAATCTTCGTAATAAGATTTGATTCTTCGATAATTAAGAAAATTAGGATCTTCTTTGTTTATGATTGCTCTGTCAAATTTTTCGCTATAAATCCACTCCCTTCGTTTCTTTATTTCCACAGCTCACCTTCTATTCTTCCTCCCTCAACTCATACTTTAAAGTATTCGTCAGTATGCTTCATCCAGTTCTGGTTCTTGATATACTCCTAACTTTCATATCTGTCATTCTTCTCTTTCATCTACCACCGGAGGATTTTATTTATTTTTACTATTACCTTGGGGTTATAGTAATTTTAATTCTCCCGTGCCTTTACGTGGCAATACGTATTGATATGCACGGTTTGTAATTTATGTGTTGTTGTCGAGCTTTATACTTTCTTTTATATCCAAGAATTCCATACTTTTGTCTCCTCTTCCCGACTTCAAGTCAAGCGAATAATGGTCCAGAATTCGTAGGTATGGATTTTGAAATGAATATAGTTAATGTTCTAAGAAGGAAATTGTAATGGCACGATTTTGATTTATCAAATTACCAGAATATCCAAAAAAGACCGAATCATCAAGAAAATATTTTCTTGATATTCTTAGAGGTTAAATAGAATACCAGAGTCGTGTAACATGACACATAATGACGGTATGGTCTGTGAATCGTCATATCCCATTTAGAAACTCAGCATGACTTACTATAATATAATCACGTTGATCAAGTGTGTGACAATCCGGAAATTTTTGACCAAATTTAAACTTTATCTTTAAATGATTTAACGTTTCCGACACGATAAGCAAAGTCTATGAAGTTGAATCTCAAAATTTTAGAACTGTTTCATTACATTTGACAGCTCTCGATGATTCATGAACAATTATATGTATGTATATATATATGTACAAGTAAAATGACTTTCCTACAGTAAAACACTATTTACTACAGTAAAATGACTTTGCTATAGTAAAACATTATTTGCTACAGTAAAACACTATTTGCTACAGTGAAACCGTATTTTGCTACAGTGCTACATTGAAACCGTAATTATGTTCATTTCGAAATTCATACCAACGAATTCTGGACCATTATTCGCTTGACTTAAAGTCGGGAAGAGAAAACGAAAGCATGAAGCTCCGAAATATGAAGGAAAATATAAGCCCGATAACAACCCCGAAATTTACAAACCGTGTATATCAATGCGTATAGCAATATAAAGATACGGGAGAATGAAAAACACTATAAACCCAAGGTAATGGTAGAAGAAAATAACTTCCTCTGGTGGCAGATGAAAAAGAAGAATGAATGATATGATAGCCAAGAAAATATCAAGAATCAGAACTGGATGAAGCATTTTCATAAATCTTTTGTAAGTATGAAATAAGAAAGAAGATTATAGGAGTGGTGAGAATAAATGAAACGGAAGAGGTTAATTTATAGCAAAATATCAGACATAGCAATCGAGGCAGATTACGCATTTAATCAAAGGAAATCCTAATTTCCTTAAATTCAGAAGAATCAAATCTTATTTAAATTATGAAGATTTTATATTCCTTAAATTCCTGAAATCAATCGTTACTACATCAAGAGATAAGACGAATCTCTATTCTCCATTTCACTCTATTACGATAACTTCTCACATACGCTTCGAGTAATCGGATTGTTTTATCCGTATTATTCAATGGTGATAAAATTCTATTTACCAACTCATATTTTTCATGAAAACATTTTTATTGTCAGCCATGATGACCTCACTCAAATTTCGGGACGAAATTTCTTTAACGGGTAGGTACTGTGACAACCCGGAAATTTTTGACCAAATTTAAACTTTATCTTTAAATGATTTAACGTTTCCGACACGATAAGCAAAGTCTATGAAGTTGAATCTCAAAATTTTAGAACTGTTTTATTACATTTGACAGCTCTCGATGATTCATGAACAATTATATGTATGTATATATATATATATATATATATATATATATATATATATATATATATATATATATATATATATATATATGTACAAGTAAAAATAACTTTCCTACAGTAAAATACTATTTGCTACAGTAAAATGACTTTGCTATAGTAAAACACTATTTGCTGCAGTAAAACACTATTTGCTACAGTGAAACACTATTTGCTACAGTGAAAACGACTTTGCTACAGTGATTTGCTAAAGTAAACACTATTTGCTACAGTAAAACACTATTTGATGTCGACGAACTAGCAAACAAAAACGGATAAGGCGGCCATGCGATCGCATGGCAAAAACACTTAAAACTCATGCGATCGCATGAGGTACTGTAGCATGCCACATACTATAAAAGCTCGATTCATTCCTCCGTATTATTATTTTTTTATATTATTATTATTATTATTATTTTATATTATTATTATTATTATTATTATTATTATTATTATTATTATTATTATTATTATTATTATTATTATTAAGATTAATATTATTAATATTATTAATCTTATTATAATATTATTATTAGTAGTATATATACCTAAAATACTACGACGAGGTTATGAGCGTGTCACCTTCAAATGGGTTTTTGAGCGGGATAGAGCTAAGGAAATTATGGGTTATTGCCAAGGAGGTTATGGGTAATGTTCGAGGGTATATTTGTGAATCAAATCTAGTGTTTATCATCTCTGTTGCGTCTACGTACTTTCCTACAATATTGAATCTCAATATTGATACGTAAGCACTCATATTTTATCTTTTATACATTAATTGTGTATCCATGTCTAGTGCTCGAGTATATATATTTATGCATGCTTGTATGCTAAATTTTGTCGTTAAACAGCTATGATGAATCACGAAGTAAATACATATATTACTGATAAAAGGTATATGATATGCATGTTTTTGGAAAGCTGGCGAAAAATCAATAACTTTTCATTTAGTAATCGCGTAATTTCGGTGAACGAATTAAAAGATATGATCAACTGAATTATGATTGACATTGATTGAAATTGCTTTTGAAACTTGTTTGTAAGAATGATAAATTAGATTTTTGAATATTACCAGCCAAGTAAATGAATCCATATATAAGGCACGTCTCGTTTTGTTGAATTATTGTCAAAATTGACTTTTTGAAACGACTTTGGATAACTTTTGTATGTCGATCTCGAGCATTAGGATTGTTATACACTATGACCTGACCTAGCTTGATAGACATTTATTGACCAACATATGTTCTCTAGGTTGAGATCTACGGTTATTTGGTAATCCGAGTTTCGATCACATTTTGGTGAACGACTTTATGTGCTGCTAAGGTGAGTTTCATTGCTCCCTTTTTAATTGCTTTTGCAATATATATTTTTGGGCTGAGAATACATGCAATTTATTTTAAACGCAATGGATACAAGTACATACTTAGTTCTACACTGAGTTTGAACCGAAAATCCCTTAGCTTTGGTAACTAGTAGCTGCCAGTACATAGGATATGGACTGGTGGGCGCGAATAACAGTATATGGATCCATAGGGCTTGACATCCCCGTCCGAGCTAGAGCGCTAGCCTTTTAACGGACGTGTGTTATTTGAGTTTAGGACACGTTGGTTTGCGTGTATTAAAACGAATGGGGTATTTATCATTATAACGTTAAAGTTTAGTTACCAGGGTGCTCTGTTATGTAGAATCTATTGATAAACGTTTCTGGATGAAACAACTGAAATCTTGTGATCCACTTTTATATAATCTATTGATAAACGTTTCTGGATGAAACAACTGAAATCTTGTGATCCACCTTTATGTACAGATTATGCAAAACATTAAAACTATGAACTCACCAACCTTTGTGTTAACACTTGTTAGCATGTTTATTCTCAGGTTCCCTAGAAGTCTTTCGCTGATTGCTTATATGTTATACAAGCTATGTGCATGGAGTCTTACATGGCATATTTTTCAAGGAAACGTTGCATTCACCAAATCATCACCATGTATCTTATTTTAACTGCATTGTCAACGAAAGTACTATTGTAAACTATTATTTACGGTAATTGTCTATATGTAGAAAACATCAGATGTCGAAAACCTTTGATTTAAATATTCATTTATGGTGTGCCTTTTCAAAAGAATGCAATGTTTACAAAACGTATCATATAGAGGTCAAATACCTCGCAATGAAGTCGATGAATGATGTGTTCGTCCATATGGATTTAGAGCGATCGTCACAGTTGGTATCAGAGCGTTGGTCTTAGTGAACCAGGTCTTGCATTAGTGTGTCTAACTGATAGTTGTTAGGATACATTCGTAAGTCTGGACTTCGACTGTGTCTGCATATCAAAAGTTTTTTCTATCATTTCTTGTCGGAAATTACCTGTCTATCATCTTAAGTCTAAACGCATCTTATTGCATTGATTGCATAGATAGAGTATAGACAAAATTCATATCTTGGCATATCTATTACAGTAAACTTTGCCTGACATCTTCCGTAAAATCCTCCGTAACTTATGGGATTCTGGTATTATAAATACATATGTAAACTATGTATTGAGGAGTACGAAATTAGTCCTATAATCTATTTCATTCCAAAAATCTTTTCCTTGATTACACAAAATGGATCCTGTATCTAGTTTAAATTCCTTAGATTCCGACAGCTATTCCGATATGGATTTCCTCTCAAGTTCCGAAAACAGCGTAACCGGAATGGATCAACCAATTAGCCATCATCTATTCTGGATGAATTGGGGATGGGTTCGTAATCTACTTAATCATTGGAGACAAGAAGAAGGCGGTCCCTTCCATCCACCACATTCACCTCTTGGCGAAGAACCCGAAGCACTTACCGGCGAACCTGTTCGTAACACCATTTTCACCCTCATTTCCAGAACAGCTCGCAACGACTACGTAATATCCAATATTCTAAATCTTATTCACCCGCTTGTCCGAACCGCCAATCAACCCAGTATAATAGAAGAAGTCAACGAGCTTTGTGCTCGGGTAGTGGCTTTGGAGAATATGGTGCAAGGATTACAAACACCAGCAGCAGCACCAGCAGCATAACCAGTATCACCATCATCAACACCAACAGTACCATTACCACCACCAACAACAACATCCCCATCACACGCCTCAACATCACAATCTGTAACTCGGATATCAACATCATACGCACCATAGGTACCAAGGAGTACCAACAACAATAAACGATGAAGTATTGATTCATAACTTCATCGGAAAAATATTCTACGGCGATTAGGTAATCTCTAAAATCTTAGAGATTATTTATCCCAGTTCTAACCGTAAATCGGATGAATAGAGATGATAGAAGAAAGAATAGAAACCCTGACAAGAATGGTGCGTAAGGTACAAGCTAGACTTGTTTTACCAACAACATCAATAGTACCCTTAGCCTCACCAGCACAGTCGGTGCTGTCAACATCGCCTCTAACATCACAAGCTCTTCCAGTTCAAGAAGGCACTGTGGATATTATTACGAGTCAACAACGAGTATATTGTATCAATGAGTTATGAAGTAATAACTCAATCCCTCTAAAGAATTTATATGTATATCTTATATATATAAATTTTAAATCTTTTCGTACTAAGCTATTATGTAAGAATTGAAAAAGGGTAAATACTACTCGGTTAATTCATATTACTAATATGCTATAATGTACATCTTTCGTTAACAACTTAACCTTCGTTAACTACAATCTCTATTTCAACTCAATGAATTCCATTTCCTAATAAACCAAGTATATTATTCAATTACATAATTGATTTTACATTTTTATTTTCGATGTACTCGAAACTTTCCAGAAAACATCATATGTGCCTTATAAGGTTCACAAAAATTCCACGAGTACCAACATCCTTCACCAAGGAATATCAATAAGAATAAATAATGAAGTATTGATTTCATTAGCGAAATACTCCGCAAAGATTATGTAATCTTTAATATTTTAAAGATTAGTCATTTCTAAGTCAAACCGAAAATTAAATGAGCTTAATATGATATTAACTCATTAAATCTGTATTACATCTGAAGAAAATATACATACATATATTTTCATAAAGACGGTAATAAAATTTCTTTTGTACAAAATATTAATTGTGAAATCTTTAACGGGTAGGTAATACTCGGTAAATATCTAAGTTCACAATTAATATGTTATACTGAACATTTTTCAACTTTGATTCAAAAAAAAAAAAAAATTTAACAATACTTACAACGATATACAATCGTTTTCATACAAATTCAATTACATATTCTGATATTGACGGATCAGAATCCAAGTCATAACTCTGAACCGGTGACATCATTCTTAGATCTCTACATCTTTCAAAGCTATACTTTGACTTCAAAACTGTGCAAGATCCTTTAGCGTTCTTTTTACCGAAAATAATCTTGCAATCCCTTTTTAAAGTATCCAGTATTATCAACCATTCAACCAGTCAACCTCAACTTTTCAGATTAGCCTTATTATAATCTTGACATATACATTCTTGTTACCGGAGAACCTTTCATATTCCACCACATTAGCAGTAAATTTACCAACAACCTCATTGATCCTTGATCTTTCGAAAAATCCTTATACTCATTGAAACCCTATCATGTACTCATCTACATCTTGTAACGGCAATTGCCATACCAACTACCGGGAATTAGCAATTAGTATTTCGAATTTCGCAGCAATTCTATGCCAACAGTTATATATATACATATAATGTCTATATTCTAGACTTACATACTTCGAATGTGAAGTTTCTGAAAAACATCCCAAACTATGAACTAGTTCTCTGAAATTGGAACAATGCTGATGAAGCAGCAAAAACTGTAAACGACCTTAACAGTCAAAAGTTTAATGATAAAGAATAGTATGGTGGTAAAGCTGAGAAAAAGAGAAGGTTTGGAACTGGAAAACGGATTGAGCAAAGTATGAAGGAGGCTGTGGATAAATCACAAAGACTGAACCTGCCTTCAAAGAATCTAAATGATTCAGTGTCTACTGAAGTCATTAGCAAATACCTTACTCTTTACTCTAAAACCTTTGCGCATAATATTCTTCATCATCATCTTATCTTAAATATTCTAAGATATCATCGTATCTTCCATTATAAATATCCTCCATATTTCTGAAGATATTTTTTTTCATACCCAATCTTATCTGAAATCATTCATCTCTTCGCTCTATCTGTGTTACATCATAAAAGAAACTATTTTAGTTTCTAAAATCTGAAAAATTCGAAAAATGGATGTTTTGAAGTAATGTTGGGAACTGAAGCATGAGTTAGTATAATATAATGACACTTGATCAACGTGAGTATATTACAGTAAGTCATGCTGAGTTTCTAATGGAATGTGATAAAGGTTCACAGATCCCACCCTCATCATCAACCATGTTACATAACTCTTTCATTCTATTTAATCTCTAAATATATAAAGAAAATACTTTTCTTGATGATTCGGTCTTTTCCAGGTATTCTGGTAATTTGACAAGTCAGATTGTGCCATTACCGTTTCTTTCTTAGAACATTAATTATGTTCATTTAGAAATTCATACCAACGAATTCTGGACCATTATTCGCTTGACTTAAAATCGGGAAGAGAAAATGAAAGCATGAAGCTCCGAAATATAAAGGAGAATATAAGCCCGATAACAACCCCAAAATTTACAAACCGTGTATATCAATGCGTATAGCAATATAAAGACACGGGAGAATGAAAAACACTATAACCCCAAGGTAATGGTAGAAGAAAATAACTTCCTCTGGTGGCAGATGAAAAAGAAGAATGAATGATATGATAGCCAAGAAAATATCAAGAATCAGAACTGGATGAAGCATTTTCACAAATCTTTTGTAAGTATGAAATAAGAAAGAAGATTATAGGAGTGGTGAGAATAAATGAAACGGAAGAGGTTAATTTATAGCAAAATATCAGACATAGCAATCGAGGCAGATTACGCATTTAATCAAAGGAAATCCTAATTTCCTTAAATTCAGAAGAATCAAATCTTATTTAAATTATGAAGATTTTCTATTCCTTAAATTTCGGAAATCAATCGTTACTACATCAAGAGATAAGACGAATCTCTATTCTTCATTTCACTCTATTACGATAACTTCTCACATACGCTTCGAGTAATCGGATTGTTTTATCCGTATTATTCAATGGTGATAAAATTCTATTTACCAACTCATATTCGTCATGAAAACATTTTTATTGTCAGCCATGACGACCTCACTCAAATTTCGGGACGAAATTTCTTTAACGGGTAGGTACTGTGACAACCCGGAAATTTTTGACCAAATTTAAACTTTATCTTTAAATGATTTAACATTTCCGACACGATAAGCAAAGTCTATGAAGTTGAATCTCAAAATTTTAGAACTGTTTCATTACATTTGACAGCTCTCGATGATTCATGAACAATTATATGTATGTATATATATATATATGTACAAGTAAAAATGACTTTCCTACAGTAAAACACTATTTGCTACAGTAAAATGACTTTGCTATAGTAAAACACTATTTGCTACAGTGAAAATGACTTTGTTACAGTGAAAACGACTTTGCTACAGTGATTTGCTACAGTGAACACTATTTGCTACAGTAAATACTATTTGATACGGTACACACTATTTGATGTCGACGAACTAGCAAACAAAAACGGATAAGGCGGCCATGCGATCGCATAGCAAAAATATTGAAAACTCATGCGATCACATGAGGTACTGTAGCATGCCACATACTATAAAAGCTCGATTCATTCCTCCGTATTTTTTATTATTATTATTATTATTATTATTATTATTATTTTATATTATTATTATTATTATTATTATTATTATTATTAAGATTAATATTATTATTATTATTAATCTTATTATAATATTATTATTAGTAGTATATATACCGAAAATACTATGACGAGGTTATGAGCGTGTCACCTTCAAAATGGGTTTTTGAGCGGGATAGAGCTAAGGAAATTATGGGTTATTGCCAAGGAGGTTATGGGTAATATTCGAGGGTATATTTGTGAATCAAATCTAGTGTTTATCATCTCTGTTGCGTCTACGTACTTTTCTACAATATTGAATCTCAATATTGATACGTAAGCACTCATATTTTATCTTTTATACATTAATTGTGTATCCATGTCTAGTGCTCGAGTATATATATTTATCCATGCTTGTATCTAAATTTTGTCGTTAAACAGTTATGATGAATCACGAAGTAAATACATATATTACTGATAAAAGGTATATGATATGCATGTTTTTGGAAAGCTGGCGAAAAATCAATAACTTTTCATTTAGAAATCGCGTAATTTCGGTGAACGAATTAAAAGATATGATCAACTGAATTATGATTGACATTGATTGAAATTGCTTTTGAAACTTGTTTGTAAGAATGATAAATTGGATTTTTGAATATTACCAGCCAAGTAAATGAATCCATATATAAGGCACGTCTCGTTTTGTTGAATTATTGTCAAAATTGACTTTTTGAAACGACTTTGGATAACTTTTGTATGTCGATCTCGAGCATTAGGATTGTTATACACTATGACCTGACCTAGCTTGATAGACATTTATTGACCAACATATGTTCTCTAGGTTGAGATCTACGGTTATTTGGTAATCCGAGTTTCGATCACATTTTGGTGAACGACTTTATGTGCTGCTAAGGTGAGTTTCATTGCTCCCTTTTTAATTGCTTTTGCAATATATATTTTTGGGCTGAGAATACATGCAATTTATTTTAAACGCAATGGATACAAGTACATACTTAATTCTACACTGAGTTTGAACCGAAAATCCCTTAGCTTTGGTAACTAGTAGCTGCCAGTACATAGGATATGGACTGGTGGGCGCGAATAACAGTATATGGATCCATAGGGCTTGACATCCCCGTTCGAGCTAGAGCGCTAGACTTTTAACGGACGTGTGTTATTTGAGTTTAGGACACGTTGGTTTGCGTGTATTAAAACGAATGGGGTATTTATCATTATAACGTTAAAGTTTAGTTACCAGGGTGCTCTGTTATGTAGAATCTATTGATAAACGTTTCTGGATGAAACAACTGAAATCTTGTGATCCACTTTTATATAATCTATTGATAAACATTTCTGGATGAAACAACTGAAATCTTGTGATCCACCTTTATGTACAGATTATGCAAAACATTAAAACTATGAACTCACCAACCTTTGTGTTGACACTTGTTAGCATGTTTATTCTCAGGTTCCCTAGAAGTCTTCCGCTGATTGCTTATATATTATACAAGCTATGTGCATGGAGTCTTACATGGCATATTTTTCAAGGAAACGTTGCATTCACCAAATCATCACCATGTATCTTATTTTGACTGCATTGTCAACGGAAGTACTATTGTAAACTATTATTTACGGTAATTGTCTATATGTAGAAATCATCAGATGTCAAAAACCTTTGATTTAAATATTCATTTATGGTGTGCCTTTTCAAAAGAATGCAATGTTTACAAAATATATCATATAGAGGTCAAATACCTCGCAATGAAATCGATGAATGATGTGTTCGTCCATATGGATTTGGAGCGATCGTCACAGTGATTCATCATAAACTATCTAACGACAAAATTAAAGCATACTAGCATGCATAAACATATATACTCGAGCACTAGACATGGATACACTATTAATACATAAAAGATAAGATATGAATGCTTACGTACCAATATTGTGATTCAATATTGCAGGAAAGTACGTAGACGCTACGGAGATGATAAATACTAGGTTTGACTCACGAGCTATACCCCCGAACTATACCCATAACTTCCTTAGCTTTGACTCACTCGAAAACCATTTTTGAAATCGTTTGGACATGACCTCGTCGTAGTATTTTATGTATAATACTAATAAAAATAATATTAATACTACTGATAATAATAATAAGATTAATAATAATATTAATCTTAATAATAATACTACTAATAATAATAATAATAATAATAATAATAATAATAATAATAATAATAATAATAATAATAATAATAATAATATAATACAGAGGGAGTAACATATAGGATATGTGTGTGTGTGTGTGTACGTCGAGCAAACTGGCCAATTTATAGAATGTTTCTGAATCCTGACTGCCATGCGATCGCATGGGTTTTATGCCTATTTCTCACGCGATCGCATGACCCCAAAATCCAGCTCACAATTTTGTTGTTGTTTTGTTTGTCGACATATTTTTATAATATTTATATAATTTATATAATTTATATTAATTAATTATATATTATATTATATTCACGTGCATAGTTGACTTTTAATTTTTGGTCCGATGACTCGTACGTTTACGCTCGATTAATGTCTCAGTTCCGGTTTCTCGAATGCATTTTCGTATGCTTAGAAAACTTGTACTTTACGTTTCGTGATTCGTACATTTGTCAAAATATAATCTTAAATTATCAATAAACTATATTACTCAAAGTATAACTTATACATTTTAGTAATTTGGTTATTTGCTTCTATAAATCAACTCCTCGTTGTTTATTAAAATATATTTAATAATATCGAAATGTTTTATATCTAATTCAATTCTATGCATTATCACATTGTAAAATATATATTTTTGTTTAGAAAAATATAAATTTGTATATAATATTTATTTATCAAATGGAACAACAAATGGGTGTTACTATTGTTTACAAAAATAATTTCGAACCTTAATATATATATATATATATATATACACAATATATATAAATACTTTTTCTATACACGTTGCAAGTTATTTATATATCAAATACAGTCAAAAAGAAAAGATTTCTTAAATCAAGGTGGACCTCTCAACAAAGACTTATCACAATACTTACGGGATTTATAATTGTTGAAATATCTGCTAATCCAATCGTTGGTATTATCTTCTAATTCCGTAGATGAATTAAGCATATATTGAGACACATACGTTTAATCTAAAATACTATACATTTAATACTTTGTTAACATTTTCAAGTTATAATATGAAATGTCCCGTTCTTATTGATTAAAAACGTTCCATATTAATTGATTTCGTTGCGAGGTTTTGACCTCTATATGAGACGTTTTTCAAAGACTGCATTCATTTTTAAAACAAACCATAACCTTTATTTCATAGATAAAGGTTTTAAAAAGCTTTACGTAGATTATCAAATAATGATAATCTAAAATATCCTGTTTACACACGACCATTACATAATGGTTTACAATACAAATATGTTACAACAAAATAAGTTTCTTGAATGCAGTTTTTACACAATATCATACAAGTATGGACTCCAAATCTCGTCCTTATTTAAGTATGCGACAGCGGAAGCTCTTAATAATCACCTGAGAATAAACATGCTTAAAACGTCAACAAAAATGTTGGTGAGTTATAGGTTTAACCTATATATATCAAATCATAATAATAGACCACAAGATTTCATATTTCAATACACATCCCATACATAGAGATAAAAATCATTCATATGGTGAACACCTGGTAACCGACATTAACAAGATGCATATATAAGAATATCCCCATCATTCCGGGACACCCTTCGGATATGATATAAATTTCGAAGTACTAAAGCATCCGGTTCTTTGGATGGGGTTTGTTAGGCCCAATAGATCTATCTTTAGGATTCGCGTCAATTAGGGTGTCTGTTCCCTAATTCATAGATTACCAGACTTAATAAAAAGGGGCATATTCGATTTCGATAATTCAACCATAGAATGTAGTTTCACGTACTTGTGTTTATTTTGTAAATCATTTATAAAACCTGCATGTATTCTCATCCCAAAATATTAGATTTTAAAAGTGGGACTATAACTCACTTTCACAGATTTTTACTTCGTCGGGAAGTAAGACTTGGCCACTGGTTGATTCACGAACCTATAACAATATATACATATATATCAAAGTATGTTCAAAATATATTTACAACACTTTTAATATATTTTGATGTTTTAAGTTTATTAAGTCAGCTGTCCTCGTTAGTAACCTACAACTAGTTGTCCACAGTTAGATGTACAGAAATAAATCGATAAATATTATCTTGAATCAATCCACGACCCAGTGTATACGTATCTCAGTATTGATCACAACTCAAACTATATATATTTTGGAATCAACCTCAACCCTGTATAGCTAACTCCAACATTCACATATAGAGTGTCTATGGTTGTTCCGAAATATATATAGATGTGTCGACATGATAGGTCGAAACATTGTATACGTGTCTATGGTATCTCAAGATTACATAATATACAATACAAGTTGATTAAGTTATGGTTGGAATAGATTTGTTACCAATTTTCACGTAGCTAAAATGAGAAAAATTATCCAATCTTGTTTTACCCATAACTTCTTCATTTTAAATCCGTTTTGAGTGAATCAAATTGCTATGGTTTCATATTGAACTCTATTTTATGAATCTAAACAGAAAAAGTATAGGTTTATAGTCGGAAAAATAAGTTACAAGTCGTTTTTGTAAAGGTAGTCATTTCAATCGAAAGAACGACGTCTAGATGACCATTTTAGAAAACATACTTCCACTTTGAGTTTAACCATAATTTTTGGATATAGTTTCATGTTCATAATAAAAATCATTTTCTCAGAATAACAACTTTTGAATCAAAGTTTATCATAGTTTTTAATTAACTAACCCAAAACAGCCCGCGGTGTTACTACGACGGCGTAAATCCGGTTTTACGGTGTTTTTCGTGTTTCCAGGTTTTAAATCATTAAGTTAGCATATCAAATAGATATAGAACATGTGTTTATTTGATTTTAAAAGTCAAGTTAGAAGGATTAACTTTTGTTTGCGAACAAGTTTAGAATTAACTAAACTATGTTCTAGTGATTACAAGTTTAAACCTTCGAATAAGATAGCTTTATATGTATGAATCGAATGATGTTATGAACATAATTACTACCTTAAGTTCCTTGGATAAACCTACTAGAAAAGAGAAAAATGGATCTAGCTTCAACGGATCCTTGGATGGCTCGAAGTTCTTGAAGCAGAATCATGACACGAAAACAAGTTCAAGTAAGATCATCACTTGAAATAAGATTGTTATAGTTATAGAAATTGAACCAAAGTTTGAATATGATTATTACCTTGTATTAGAATGATATCCTACTGTAAGAAACAAAGATTTCTTGAGGTTGGATGATCACCTTACAAGATTGGAAGTGAGCTAGCAAACTTGAAAGTATTCTTGATTTTATGAAACTAGAACTTTTGGAATTTATGAAGAACACTTAGAACTTGAAGATAGAACTTGAGAGAGATCAATTAGATGAAGAAAATTGAAGAATGAAAGTGTTTGTAGGTGTTTTTAGTCGTTGGTGTATGGATTAGATATAAAGGATATGTAATTTTGTTTTCATGTAAATAAGTCATGAATGATTACTCATATTTTTGTAATTTTATGAGATATTTCATGCTAGTTGCCAAATGATGGTTGTAACATCCCGCCTCTTTCCATTTTCTTTTCCGTTATACTAATTTAAACTCCGTTATATGTTTATAACATCTCCCGTTAATACGCGTTTTAAAATATTCCGTTTAGGTATTTTCCGCACCCGACTACAAACTCGAGGGACTAAAATTGACACGGGACAAACTAGTTGACTAGGTCACCTAGTCTACCCCAATCACCACCATTCAACCATCTCTCTCTCTCTCTCTCTCTCTTTCTCTCTAGCAAGAACACACCCAATTTCCAAATTCATTCAATCATCATCTAAATTCGATCTAGGAGGCTTACAACAAAATAAATTACATATTCGTGATCCTCTCTTCATCCTCTTCGTTTTGGTACCAACTTCACCTCATTTGGGTAACATTTCTAAAACACTAGATTTCTTTAAATTCGTGTTCTTGACTTATAAAGTTGTTAATTAGCGTCTATGGCTCATTGTGATGTCGTGTATGTAATTTGTATGCTCGATTCGTTGTTTTTGGTGTAACTAGTTCAATATGAAAATTACTTGCTAAATCCTTGATTTTGGATGATCAAATGTTGTTAGATTGTTAAAGTGCATGTTTTAATTGTGTTTCTAGTGTTACTAGCTTCATTATGATGTATAGTTCGATTAATGAAACCTCCTAAACTTGATTATGAAATTTGGTGAATTTAGGTTAAGGTTTCACGAATTTAAAATGGACTTTTAATGATTTGAATGACATGGAATGTTAGTTGTAAGTGTTAGGTTGTGTTGTATGCTTAATTACCTTCGAAACGGCATATTGTTCATGTAATTCGGTTGCCCGAATCATGAAATGCATATTTGGAACTTGAACTTTGATTATGGACGTTTAAATGCGGTTTGGGGTGTGTAAGTGTTGAATTGCTTGATGAAATGTGTCTAGGTGTTTTCCTCGTCAAATTACCTTTTCGGTGATATAAAATACATGTTCTAATTGTTTGCGGTTTGTAATTTGGGTTGGTTTGATTGTTGGTTCGTGCACTTAGAGTTGCAGCAAATAGGGCCTGGAAACCAACCAGGACGCCGTCCAGAAACTCAGGACGCCGTCCCACTTCTAATACCTGGACGCCGTCTAGGATATCAGGACGCCGTCCCAACCTTCATTTTGGGACGCCGTCTAGCAACTTGGGACGCCGTCCCGTTTGCCTAAAACTGGCTGTTTGCTTGACCTTTTGACGAAAAATGTTTGGCATGTTCTAGACCTCCAATTTACATGTAACTTGTTTTAAAATGCTTATATATGAATAACTAGCATAGAAAATTTGTCCGAGACCCGACCCGACCATGTTGACTTTTCCGTTGACTTTGACCCGACCAAGTTTGACTTTTTGTCAAACTTAACCAAATACTTATACAACCTTTCTAACATGATTATTTACTTGTATCTTGCATGAAACTTGACTAGTTGATCCACATGCTAATATAATCGAGTCGTAACGAGCCATAGGACTAATTGAACATCTTTACCCTTCGTGACTATCGTTATTGATACAACCTATTTGTTTAGGTCAAGACTAGCATTGTTCTTTGCACACGTTACTTGTCGAAGTACTTTTTGGTTCGTGCATACAAGGTGAGATCATAGTCCCACTTTTACTCTTTTAAACTTACTTTTGGGATGAGAAAACATAAACGATTCTTTTGAACTAAGTGAACACAAGAACGGGAAAACAAACATTCTACATACGAGTTTAGAACGAAAATCCTCAATCCGATTATCATTAGTTACATCAGATGGTGTAAGCGAGAACTTATGTTATATGGCCATATGGGTTGACAACCCTCATCTTTGACGGTTCGCTACCGTCTACGGATGAAATATATTTTCGGGAAACAGTGTTGTTCTAGCACTAATTTATGGGGTATTCAACGGACGGAATGTTAAGCTTTGATAATTGGGTGCTTGTGAATATTAACTTTTAGAATGTACTATGACTTTATCAATATTGCAACTCTTGTGGTTCAGCTTGCTTTTACTCATTTACTTATTTAAACCTATGATTTCACCAACGTTTTCGTTGACAGATTTTCTATGTTTTTCTCAGGTCCTTGAACTTAGGTGATACATGCTTCCGCACATACTTTTTGATACTTGCATTGGATGTCGAGTATACTTGCATACGTGGAGCGTCTTTTTGGCTATTTTAAACTATGTCGCACGTGTTTCATATGAACAATAACTTTTGTTATGTATTTGTCTTGGGAATTACTTTTGTAAACATTGAAACATCCTTTATGAAATGTATGCGACATATTTTCGGTCAAACTTTGTTATAAATACTTATAACCATGAAATGGGACCATACGTAGACGACGCCGTCACTTGACGATTTGTCGGGGTCGCTACAAGTGGTATCAGAGCTTTGGTTGTAGGGATTTAGAGTTCATTGGTGTCAACCCCGAGTCATAGGGTACATTGGTGAGTCTAGACTACAACCGGCATATAGACTTGACATAGGAATTACTTGACAAATTGTGCATTTATACTCTAACTCTTCTACTCATATCTACTCTTATTCTATCTAAATCTTGCGTTATATAATTTAATTGACACGCCACCTTGACTATATGATGTAATGTCGAATGCACATATGAATTAGGGTAATATAATTCCCGGAAATTATATTACGGTGACTCATATGAACATACCGACATTATGACATAAAGAATTTAAGGCGGGTCAAGGATAATTTTCTCTCTATCTTTATTCCATATCACGGTTAGTATTATTTAGAATACTAACCAACGGTATTCTTTTGTTTTGAAGGAACAATGGCTCCTCGTCGTGTACGCCGCAATGAAACTCCCGAACAAGCTCTCGAACGGATGATAGCTACCGCCGTAGATACAGCCATGGCCGGTCACTCGTCTAACAACAACAATAACACCAACCACAACAACAATAACCAAGGAGCCGGTAACTCTAGCGAAGGGTGCTCCTACAAAGCTTTCATGTGGTGCAAACCTCACACTTATGATGGAACCGGGGGACCGGTTGTGCTTACTCGTTGGTTTGAACAAACCGAGGCCGTCTTTAGCATAAGCGGTTGTCGGGATCAAGACAAGGTCAAATACTCCACCCACACTTTCTCCGGAATTGCTCTAACATGGTGGAACACCTATGTTCAATCGGTGGGTACCGATGAAGCTCATGCCCTCTCTTGGGCCGATCTAAAGGAAAAGATGATTGTTGAATATTTTCCGCGCGAAGAAACCCGAAAGCTTGAGGAAGAACTAAGAGCTTTGAAAGCGGTCGGAAACGATCTTAAAGCTTATAATCAACGCTTCGCCGAACTATCCTTGATGTGTCCTAATCTTGTTAACCCCGAATCTCAAAGGATTGAGCTCTACATGCTCGGTCTTCCAAAAAGCATCAAACAAGGGGTGATGTCATCCAAACCCACTACTCATCAAGCCGCTATGAACATGGCTCGCCAACTAATTGAAACGGTTGACGAAATCGTAGTACCGGCTCCTAAGGCCGAGGACAAGTCGGGTGGCAACAAAAGGAAATGGGAAGCCACTCCATCAACTAACTACAACAACAACACCTTCACCAAAAAGCCCTTCAACAACGACGGCAAGAAGGGTTATGTCGGAAACTTACCTTTGTGCAACAAGTGCCACAAACATCATTACGGCGAATGTAACAAGCTAATTTGTCACCGTTACCAAGGAGTTGGTCATAGGGCCAACAATTGCACAAGCGCCGCCCCCGTTGCTCGAAAGGGGCCCAATCCTCCAAAAACGGTCACTTGTTACGAATGTGGCCAAACGGGCCATTATAAGAACGAATGCCCGAAGAAGAAAGCCAACCCCAACAACCGAGGCCGAGCCTTTAACATCAACACCGAGGAAGCCCGAGATGACAATGAACTAGTCACGGGTACGTTTCTTCTCAACAACTCTTATGTTACTTGCTTATTCGATTCGGGTGCCGATAAATATTTTGTGTCTAAGACTTTGGCTCCTACCCTTTGCACTCCACCACACCCTTTAGATACTACTTATTCCATCGAAGTGGCCGACGGAAAACTCTTAAGTGCCGACACATATTACCGGGGGTGTACTTTGAACATTTTGGGTAAAGAATTTGAAATTGACTTGATACCCATGGAATTAGGGAGTTTTGATGTAATAATCGGTATGAATTGGATGGTCAAAAATAAATCTCACATTCTTTGCGATCTTCACGCAATCCGAATTCCTATCGAGAATGGTGAACCATTGATTGTCTATGGCGACAAAAATTGCACCGGACTCAATCTCGTTTCGTGCCTTAAAGTTCGAAAGCTACTTCGCAAGGGTTGTTTCGCGATTCTTGCTCACGTTAAGAAAGTCGAGGCCGACGAAAAGCGTATCGAAGATGTGCCAATTGTTAGTGACTTTTCCGATGTATTTCCCGACGAATTACCGGGTCTTCCACCTCATCGACCGGTTGAATTTCAAATCGATCTTATTCCAGGAGCCGCACCCGTAGCGCGTGCACCGTATAGACTCGCTCCATCCGAATTACAAGAATTACAAAGTCAAATCCAAGAGTTACTTGACCGTGGTTTCATTCAACCTAGCCATTCACCATGGGGCGCTCCGATTTTGTTCGTCAAGAAGAAAGACGGATCCCTACGAATGTGCATTGATTATCGTGAACTAAACAAATTGACGGTTAAGAACCGATATCCTCTTCCTCGCATTGATGACCTTTTTGATCAACTACAAGGTTCTCGTGTATACTCAAAAATCGATCTCCGTTCGGGTTATCATCAACTAAGGGTTAAAGGGGAAGATGTCTCCAAAACCGCTTTCCGGACTCGTTATGGTAGTTATGAATTCCTTGTCATGCCTTTCGGTCTCACTAACGCACCGGCGGTGTTCATGGATCTCTGAACCGCGTGTGCAAACCTTACCTCGACAAATTCGTTATCGTGTTCATCGATGATATTTTGATCTATTCTAAAAACAAAGAGGAACACAAAGAACATCTCCGACTCGTGCTCGAGCTCTTGAGAAAAGAGCAACTATATGCCAAGTTCTCCAAGTGTGAATTTTGGTTAAAGGAAGTTCAATTTCTTGGTCATGTTGTAAGTGATCAAGGCATTAAAGTCGATCCCGCAAAAATCGAAGCCATTAGTAAATGGGAGACTCCTACTACTCCTACTCAAATTCGTCAATTCTTGGGTCTCGCCGGATACTATCGTAAATTCATCAAGGATTTCTCCCTAATCGCTCGTCCTTTAACCGCGTTAACTCACAAGGAACGAAAATTCGTTTGGACATCCGAACAAGAAACCGCTTTTCAAATCTTGAAAACTAAGCTAACCACCGCTCCTATCTTGTCACTTCCCGAAGGCAATGATGATTTTGTTGTATATTGTGATGCCTCGAAAAACGGTTATGGATGCGTATTAATGCAACGAAAGAAAGTCATTGCTTATGCCTCTCGACAACTCAAAGTCCACGAACGAAACTACACGACGCATGATCTCGAACTCGGAGCCGTCGTCTTTGCACTTAAAATGTGGAGACACTATCTTTATGGAACCAAGAGTACTATCTTTACCGATCACAAAAGTCTCCAACATATCTTCGATCAAAAGCAACTAAACATGAGACAACGAAGGTGGATTGAGACCTTGAACGATTATAATTGCGAGCTTCGTTACCACCCCGGGAAGGCAAATGTAGTGGCCGATGCCTTAAGTCGAAAGGAAAGAGCGGTGCCTCTTCGTGTCCGAGCTTTGAATATCACTATCCACTCCAACCTTAATAGCCAAATTCGGGTAGCCCAAGATGAAGCTCTTAAGGACAACAACATCGCACGCGAACTTTTAAACATTCTCGTCTCCCGATTCGAAGTTAAGGAGACCGGACTTCGATATTACGCCGGAAGAATTTGGGTGCCTAGATATGGCGACTTACGAAACCTCATCCTAGACGAAGCCCACAAATCGCGATACTCGATTCATCCCGGCGCCAATAAGATGTACCATGACCTTAAAGAACGATATTGGTGGCCGAACATCAAAAAGGAAGTCGCTACTTACGTTGCCAAATGTTTGACTTGCGCTAAAGTCAAAGCCGAACACCAAAGACCGTCCGGGTTACTTCAACAACCCGAGATCCCGCAATGGAAGTGGGAAAGGATCACGATGGATTTTATCACCAAACTACCAAAAACGTCGGGCGGTTATGATACTATTTGGGTCATTGTCGATCGCCTCACCAAATCCACGCACTTTCTCGCCATGAAAGAGACCGACAAAATGGAGAAACTTGCACGACTATACATTAAGGAGATTGTAGCCCGACACGATGTACCTTTATCGATTATCTCCGACCGAGATGGTCGTTTCGTTTCTAGATTTTGGCGTACGTTACAAGAAGCGTTGGGAACGCGTTTGGACATGAGCACTGCATATCATCCCCAAACCGATGGGCAAAGTGAACGTACAATACAAACCTTAGAGGATATGTTACGAGCCTGCGTTGTTGATTTTGGGAAAGCTTGGGACAATCACTTACCTCTCGCCGAATTCTCTTACAATAATAGTTATCACGCGAGTATTAAGGCCGCACCTTTTGAAGCGTTATATGGTCGAAAATGTCGCTCTCCTCTTTGTTGGGCCGAAGTGGGTGACGTGCAAATTTCCGGGCCCGATCTCATTCACGAAACCACCGAGAAGATTCTTCAAATCCGAGATAGGCTTCGGACGGCCCGGAGTCGTCAAAAATGCTATACCGACAAAAGACGCAAAGACCTCGAATTTCAAGTCGGTGACCGCGTCATGTTAAAAGTCGCACCTTGGAAAGGTGTCATCCGTTTTGGGAAACGAGGGAAACTAAATCCGCGGTACGTTGGTCCTTTCGAAATCTTAGAACGTGTTGGAACCGTTGCGTATCGTTTGGACCTTCCGCCTCAACTAAGCTCCGTCCATCCTACTTTTCATGTATCTAACTTGAAGAAATGTCTTGCCGAGCCCAATATCGTCGTTCCTCTCGAGGAACTTACTATTAATGACAAACTTCATTTTGTGGAGGAACCGGTTGAAATTGTGGACTACGTCGAGAAGGAATTGAAACAAAGCCGAATCCCGATTGTTAAAGTCCGTTGGAATGCCAAAAGGGGACCCGAGTTTACTTGGGAAAGATAAGATCAAATGCAAAGGAAGTATCCTCATCTATTCGTGAATTCGGAAACGCAAGATCTCGAGGAAGAAACAACGACTACTACGCCTACTTAAATTTCGGGACGAAATTTCTTTTAAGGAGTAGGTAATGTAACATCCCGCCTCTTTCCGTTTTCTTTTCCGTTATACTAATTTAAACTCCGTTATATGTTTATAACATCTCCCGTTAATACGCGTTTTAAAATATTCCGTTTAGGTATTTTCCGCACCCGACTACAAACTCGAGGGACTAAAATTGACACGGGGCAAACTAGTTGACTAGGTCACCTAGTCTACCCCAATCACCACCATTCAACCATCTCTCTCTCTCTCTCTCTCTCTTTCTCTCTAGCAAGAACACACCCAATTTCCAAATTCATTCAATCATCATCTAAATTCGATCTAGGAGGCTTACAACAAAATAAATTACATATTCGTGATCCTCTATTCATCCTCTTCGTTTTGGTACCAACTTCACCTCATTTGGGTAACATTTCTAAAACACTAGATTTCTTTAAATTCGTGTTCTTGACTTATAAAGTTGTTAATTAGCGTCTATGGCTCATTGTGATGTCGTGTATGTAATTTGTATGCTCGATTCGTTGTTTTTGGTGTAACTAGTTCAATATGAAAATTACTTGCTAAATCCTTGATTTTGGATGATCAAATGTTGTTAGATTGTTAAAGTGCATGTTTTAATTGTGTTTCTAGTGTTACTAGCTTCATTATGATGTATAGTTCGATTAATGAAACCTCCTAAACTTGATTATGAAATTTGGTGAATTTAGGTTAAGGTTTCACGAACTTAAAATGGACTTTTAATGATTTGAATGACATGGAATGTTAGTTGTAAGTGTTAGGTTGTGTTGTATGCTTAATTACCTTCGAAACGGCATATTGTTCATGTAATTCGGTTGCCCGAATCATGAAATGCATATTTGGAACTTGAACTTTGATTATGGACGTTTAAATGCGGTTTGGGGTGTGTAAGTGTTGAATTGCTTGATGAAATGTGTCTAGGTGTTTTCCTCGTCAAATTACCTTTTCGGTGATATAAAATACATGTTCTAATTGTTTGCGGTTTGTAATTTGGGTTGGTTTGATTGTTGGTTCGTGCACTTAGAGTTGCAGCAAACAGGGCCTGGAAACCAACCAGGACGCCGTCCAGAAACTCAGGACGCCATCCCACTTCTAATACCTGGACGCCGTCTAGGATATCAGGACGCCGTCCCAACCTTCATTTTGGGACGCCGTCTAGCAACTTGGGACGCCGTCCCGTTTGCCTAAAACTGGCTGTTTGCTTGACCTTTTGACGAAAAATGTTTGGCATGTTCTAGACCTCTAATTTACATGTAACTTGTTTTAAAATGCTTATATATGAATAACTAGCATAGAAAATTTGTCCGAGACCCGACCCGACCATGTTGACTTTTCCGTTGACTTTGACCCGACCAAGTTTGACTTTTTGTCAAACTTAACCAAATACTTATACAACCTTTCTAACATGATTATTTACTTGTATCTTGCATGAAACTTGACTAGTTGATCCACATGCTAATATAATCGAGTCGTAACGAGCCATAGGACTAATTGAACATCTTTACCCTTCGTGACTATCGTTATTGATACAACCTATTTGTTTAGGTCAAGACTAGCATTGTTCTTTGCACACGTTACTTGTCGAAGTACTTTTTGGTTCGTGCATACAAGGTGAGATCATAGTCCCACTTTTACTCTTTTAAACTTACTTTTGGGATGAGAAAACATAAACGATTCTTTTGAACTAAGTGAACACAAGAACGGGAAAACAAACATTCTACATACGAGTTTAGAACGAAAATCCTCAATCCGATTATCATTAGTTACATCAGATGGTGTAAGCGAGAACTTATGTTATATGGCCATATGGGTTGACAACCCTCATCTTTGACGGTTCGCTACCGTCTACGGATGAAATATATTTTCGGGAAACAGTGTTGTTCTAGCACTAATTTATGGGGTATTCAACGGACGGAATGTTAAGCTTTGATAATTGGGTGCTCGTGAATATTAACTTTTAGAATGTACTATGACTTTATCAATATTGCAACTCTTGTGGTTCAGCTTGCTTTTACTCATTTACTTATTTAAACCTATGATTTCACCAACGTTTTCGTTGACAGATTTTCTATGTTTTTCTCAGGTCCTTGAACTTAGGTGATACATGCTTCCGCACATACTTTTTGATACTTGCATTGGATGTCGAGTATACTTGCATACGTGGAGCGTCTTTTTGGCTATTTTAAACTATGTCGCACGTGTTTCATATGAACAATAACTTTTGTTATGTACTTGTCTTGGGAATTACTTTTGTAAACATTGAAACATCCTTTATGAAATGTATGCGACATATTTTCGGTCAAACTTTGTTATAAATACTTATAACCATGAAATGGGACCATACGTAGACGACGCCGTCACTTGACGATTTGTCGGGGTCGCTACAATGGTTCCCACATGTGTTAGGTGACTCACATGGGCTGCTAAGAGCTGATCATTGGAGTGTATATACCAATAGTACATACATCTAAAAGCTGTGTATTGTATGAGTACGAATACGGGTGCATACGAGTAGAATTGTTGATGAAACTGAACGAGGATGTAATTGTAAGCATTTTTGTTAAGTAGAAGTATTTTGATAAGTGTCTTGAAGTCTTTCAAAAGTGTATGAATACATTAAAACACTACATGTATATACATTTTAACTGAGTCGTTAAGTCATCGTTAGTCGTTACATGTAAATGTTGTTTTGAAACCTTTAGGTTAACGATCTTGTTAAATGTTGTTAACCCAATGTTTATAATATCAAAAGAGATTTTAAATTATTAAATTATCATGATATTATGATGTACGAATATCTCTTAATATGATATATATACATTAAATGTAGTTACAACGATAATCGTTACATATATGTCTCGTTTCAAAATCATTAAGTTAGTAGTCTTGTTTTTACATATGTAGTTCATTGTTAATATACTTAATGATATGTTTACTTATCATAATATCATGTTAACTATATATATAACCATATATATGTCATCATATAGTTTTTACAAGTTTTAACGTTCGTGAATCACCGGTCAACTTGGGTAGTCAATTGTCTATATGAAACCTATTTCAATTAATCAAGTCTTAACAAGTTTGATTGCTTAATATGTTGGAAACATTTAATCATGTAAATATCAATCTCAATTAATATATATAAACATGGAAAAGTTCGGGTCACTACAGTACCTACCAGTTAAATAAATTTCGTCCCGAAATTTTAAGCTGTTGAAGGTGTTGACGAATCTTCTGGAAATAGATGCGGGTATTTCTTCTTCATCTGATCTTCACGCTCCCAGGTGAACTCGGGTCCTCTACGAGCATTCCATCGAACCTTAACAATTGGTATCTTGTTTTGCTTAAGTCTTTTAACCTCACGATCCATTATTTCGACGGGTTCTTCGATGAATTGAAGTTTTTCGTTGATTTGGATTTCATCTAACGGAATAGTGAGATCTTCTTTAGCAAAACATTTCTTCAAATTCGAGACGTGGAAAGTGTTATGTACAGCCGCGAGTTGTTGAGGTAACTCAAGTCGGTAAGCTACTGGTCCGACACGATCAATAATCTTGAATGGTCCAATATACCTTGGATTTAATTTCCCTCGTTTACTAAATCGAACAACGCCTTTCCAAGGTGCAACTTTAAGCATGACCATCTCTCCAATTTCAAATTCTATATCTTTTCTTTTAATGTCAGCGTAGCTCTTTTGTCGACTTTGGGCGGTTTTCAACCGTTGTTGAATTTGGATGATCTTCTCGGTAGTTTCTTGTATAATCTCCGGACCCGTAATCTGTCTATCCCCCACTTCACTCCAACAAATCGGAGACCTGCACTTTCTACCATAAAGTGCTTCAAACGGCGCCATCTCAATGCTTGAATGGTAGCTGTTGTTGTAGGAAAATTCTGCTAACGGTAGATGTCGATCCCAACTGTTTCCGAAATCAATAACACATGCTCGTAGCATGTATTCAAGCGTTTGTATCGTCCTTTCGCTCTGCCCATCAGTTTGTGGATGATAGGCAGTACTCATGTCTAGACGAGTTCCTAATGCTTGCTGTAATGTCTGCCAGAATCTTGAAATAAATCTACCATCCCTATCAGAGATAATAGAGATTGGTATTCCATGTCTGGAGACGACTTCCTTCAAATACAGTCGTGCTAACTTCTCCATCTTGTCATCTTCTCTTATTGGCAGGAAGTGTGCTGATTTGGTGAGACGATCAACTATTACCCAAATAGTATCAAAACCACTTGCAGTCCTTGGCAATTTAGTGATGAAATCCATGGTAATGTTTTCCCATTTCCATTCCGGGATTTCGGGTTATTGAAGTAGACCTGATGGTTTCTGATGCTCAGCTTTGACCTTAGAACACGTCAAACATTCTCCTACGTATTTAGCAACATCGGCTTTCATACCCGGCCACCAAAAATGTTTCTTGAGATCCTTGTACATCTTCCCCGTTCCAGGATGTATTGAGTATCTGGTTTTATGAGCTTCTCTAAGTACCATTTCTCTCATATCTCCAAATTTTGGTACCCAAATCCTTTCAGCCCTATACCGGGTTCCGTCTTCCCGAATATTAAGATGCTTCTCCGATCCTTTGGGTATTTCATCCTTTAAATTTCCCTCTTTTAAAACTCCTTGTTGCGCCTCCTTTATTTGAGTAGTAATGTTATTATGAATCATTATATTCATAGATTTTACTCGAATGGGTTCTCTGTCCTTCCTGCTCAAGGCATCGGCTACCACATTTGCCTTTCCCGGGTGGTAACGAATCTCAAAGTCGTAATCATTCAATAATTCAATCCACCTACGCTGCCTCATATTCAGTTGTTTCTGATTAAATATGTGTTGAAGACTTTTGTGGTCGGTATATATAATACTTTTGACCCCATATAAGTAGTGCCTCCAAGTCTTTAATGCAAAAACAACCGCGCCTAATTCCAAATCATGCGTCGTATAATTTTGTTCGTGAATCTTCAATTGTCTAGACGCATAAGCAATCACCTTCGTTCGTTGCATTAATACACAACCGAGACCTTGCTTTGATGCATCACAATAAATCACAAAATCATCATTCCCTTCAGGCAATGACAATATAGGTGCCGTAGTTAGCTTTTTCTTCAATAACTGAAACGCTTTCTCTTGTTCATCATTCCATTCAAATTTCTTCCCTTTATGCGTTAATGCAGTCAAGGGTTTTGCTATTCTGGAAAAGTCTTGGATGAACCTTCTGTAGTAACCAGCTAGTCCTAAAAACTGGCGTATGTGTTTCGGAGTTTTCGGGGTTTCCCACTTTTCAACAGTTTCTATCTTTGCCGGATCCACCTTAATACCTTCTTTGTTCACTATGTGACCGAGGAATTGAACTTCTTCCAACCAAAATGCACACTTTGAAAACTTAGCGTACAATTCTTCCTTCCTCAATACTTCTAACACCTTTCTCAAATGTTCACCGTGTTCTTGGTCATTCTTTGAGTAAATAAGTATGTCATCAATGAAAACAATGACAAACTTGTCAAGGTATGGTCCACACACTCGGTTCATAAGGTCCATGAACACAGCTGGTGCATTAGTTAAACCAAACGGCATGACCATAAACTCGTAATGACCGTAACGTGTTCTGAAAGCAGTCTTTGGAATATCATCTTCTTTCACCCGCATTTGATGATACCCGGAACATAAGTCAATCTTTGAATAAACAGACGAGCCTTGTAGTTGATCAAATAAGTCATCGATTCTCGGTAGTGGGTAGCGGTTTTTGATGGTAAGTTTGTTCAACTCTCGATAGTCGATACACAACCTGAATGTACCATCTTTCTTCTTGACAAACAAAACAGGAGCTCCCCACGGTGATGTGCTTGGTCGAATGAAACCACGCTCTAAAAGTTCTTGTAATTGGCTTTGCAGTTCTTTCATCTCGCTGGGTGCGAGTCTGTAAGGAGCACGAGCTATTGGTGCAGCTCCTGGTACAAGATCTATTTGAAATTCAACGGATCGATGTGGGGGTAATCCCGGTAATTCTTTCGGAAATACATCGGGAAATTCTTTTGCGACGGGAACATCATTGATGCTCTTTTCTTCAGTTTGTACTTTCTCGACGCGTGCTAGAACAGCATAGCAACCTTTTCTTATTAGTTTTTGTGCCTTCAAATTACTAATAAGATGTAGCTTCGTGTTGCCCTTTTCTCCGTACACCATTAAGGGTTTTCCTTTTTCTCGTATAATGCGAATTGCATTTTTGTAACAAACGATCTCCGCTTTCACTTCTTTCAACCAGTCCATACCGATTATCACATCAAAACTCCCTAACTCTACTGGTATCAAATCAATCTTAAATGTTTCGCTAACCAGTTTAATTTCTCGATTCCGACATATATTATCTGCTGAAATTAATTTACCATTTGCTAATTCGAGTAAAAATTTACTATCCAAAGGCGTCAATGGACAACTTAATTTAGCACAAAAATCTCTACTCATATAGCTTCTATCCGCCCCCGAATCAAATAAAACGTAAGCAGATTTATTGTCAATAAGAAACGTACCCGTAACAAGCTCCGGGTCTTCCTGTGCCTCTGCCGCATTAATATTGAAAACTCTTCCGCGGCCTTGTCCATTCGTGTTCTCCTGGTTCGGGCAATTTCTAATAATGTGGCCCGGTTTTCCACATTTATAACAAACTACATTGGCATAACTTGCTCCGACACTACTTGCTCCGCCATTACTCGTTCCGACACCATTTGTTCCTTTTGTTCTATTAACCCCTGGTCCATAGACCTCACACTTCGCCGCGCTATGACCATTTCTTTTACACTTGTTGCAAAATTTGGTGCAGAACCCCGAGTGATTCTTTTCACACCTTTGGCATAGCTGCTTCTGATTGTTGTTGTTGTTGCGGTTATTATTGTTGTTGGGATGATTGTTGTAGTTGTTGTTGTTGTTGTTGTTGTTGTTGTTGTTGTTGGGCCATTTGTTGTAGTTGCGATTGATGTTGCGATTGTTGGGATAATTGTTGCGATTATTGTTGTAATTGCTGTTGTTGTTGTATTGGTGATTCTTATCACCGTTTTCCTCCCACTTTCTTTTGACTTGCTTCACATTGGCCTCTTCAGCAGTCTGTTCTTTAATTCTTACTTCAATCTGGTTCACTAGTTTGTGAGCCATTCTACATGCCTGTTGTATGGAGGCGGGCTCGTGTGAACTTATATCTTCTTGGATTCTTTCCGGTAATCCTTTCACAAACGCGTCGATCTTCTCTTCCTCATCTTCGAATGCTCCCGGACACAATAGGCACAATTCTGTGAATCGTCTTTCGTACGTGGTAATATCAAATCCTTGGGTTCGTAACCCTCTAAGTTCTGTCTTGAGCTTATTGACCTCGGTTCTGGGACGGTACTTCTCGTTCATCAAGTGCTTGAATGCTGACCACGGTAGTGCGTACGCATCGTCTTGTCCCACTTGCTCTAGATAGGTATTCTACCATGTTAACGCAGAACCTGTGAAGGTATGCGTAGCGTACTTCACTTTGTCCTCTTCAGTACACTTACTTATGGCAAACACCGATTCGACCTTCTCGGTCCACCGTTTCAATCCGATCGGTCCTTCGGTTCCATCAAATTCCAAAGGTTTGCAGGCAGTGAATTCTTTGTAGGTGCATCCTACACGATTTCCTGTACTGCTAGATCCAAGGTTATTGTTGGTATGTAGCGCAGCCTGTACTGCGGCTATGTTTGAAGCTAGAAAATTACGGAATTCCTCTTCATTCATATTCACGGTGTGTCGAGTGGTCGGTGCCATTTCCTTCAAAATAGTCAAATGGAACAAGTTAATCATACAGAATATTAAGAGTAGTTAATAGTATTTCGTAGCATAATATGAACTCATTTATAAAAGCTTTTTCTTCATATTAGCGTTTTATAAGTTTAAATTCGGGTAGTACCTACCCGTTAAGTTCATACTTAGTAGCTAATATACAATTCAACTACTACAATTCTATATGAAAAACTGATTATAATAATATTTCGCGTTCAAACTTTTATACAATATTTTACAAACTTACAATACCGCTTATTTTACATAAAGCATTAAATATAGCACACAATAACTTTGATACAAGATAGTTGTGAAGATAATTCTAGCTAGTACACAAGTCATTCAGCAAAGGCAATAAAGACACGTAATTCATACGTCCAGAAACAAGTCATGCATTCTGGTTTTACTAGGACTACTTCCCATCCTTGGTCTTGTGCAACATAACCGTTATGGCCGTTGATAAGACAGCGTGTTGTAACGTCGTCAAAGGGACGAGGGTTACGTAATGTCCAACAGTCCCGTAACAATCTAAAAACCTCATTTCTTACTCCAATTACCGACTCCGTCACTTGTGGGAACGTTTTGTTTAATAGTTGTAGCCCGATGTTCTTGTTCTCACTTTGGTGAGAAGCAAACATTACTAATCCGTAAGCATAACATGCTTCTTTATGTTGCATGTTAGCCGCTTTTTCTAAATCACGAAGTCCAATATTCGGATATATTGAGTCAAAATAATTTCTTAACCCGTTGCGTAAAATAGCATTTGGGTTCCCCGCAATATATGCGTCAAAGTAAACACATCGTAACTTATGGGTTTCCCAATGTGATATCCCCCATCTTTCAAACGAAAGTCTCTTATAAACCAAGACATTCTTGGAACGTTCTTCGAATGTCTTACAAACTGATCTCGCCTTAAATAGTTGTGCCGAAGAATTCTGACCGACTCTAGACAAGATTTCATCAATCATGTCTCCGGGTAGGTTTCTTAAAATATTGGGTTGTCTATCCATTTTGTGTTTTTATACTGTAAAATAGAAAAGAGTTAGATTCATAAAAAAAATACTTATTAATACAAGCAATTTTTACATATATCATAAAGCATAAGCATACTATATTACATATATTACACCACACGAATACAACTATCTTATTCCGACTCGCTTGTTTCTTCTTCTTCGGTTTTGGTTCGTTTTGCCAAGTTTCTAGGGATATATGATGTTCCCCTAATACGAGCCGTCGTTTTCCACATTGGTTTAGAAAAACCTGGTGGTTTAGAGGTTCCCGGGTCATTGTTACAACTTAAGGACTTCGGGGGTTGACGATACATATAAAGTTCATCGGGGTTGGAATTAGATTTCTCTATTTTTATGCCCTTTCCCTTATTATTTTCTTTTGCCTTTTTAAATTCAGTTGGGGTAATTTCTATAACATCATCGGAATTCTCGTCGGAATCCGATTCATCGGAGAATTGGTAATCCTCCCAATATTTTGCTTCCTTGGCGGAAACACCATTGACCATAATTAACCTTGGTCGGTTGGTTGAGGATTCTCTTTTACTTAACCGTTTTATTATTTCCCCCACCGGTTCTATTTCTTCTTCCGGTTCCGATTCTTCTTCCGGTTCCGATTCTTCTTCCGGTTCCGACTCCTCTTCCGGTTCCTCTTCGGGAACTTGTGAATCAGTCCACGAATCATTCCAATTTACATTTAACTCTTCATTATTATTAGGTGAGTCAATGGGACTTGTTCTAGAGGTAGACATCTATCACATAATATCAAACACGTTAAGAGATTAATATATCACATAATATTCATATGTTAAAAATATATAGTTTCCAACAAAAATGTTAAGCAATCATTTTTAAAGAAAACACGGTCGAAGTCCAGAATCACTAATGCATCCTAACAAACTCGATAAGACACACTAATGCAAATTTTCTGGTTCTCTAAGACCAACGCTCGGATACCAACTGAAATGTCCCGTTCTTATTGATTAAAAACGTTCCATATTAATTGATTTCGTTGCGAGGTTTTGACCTCTATATGAGACGTTTTTCAAAGACTGCATTCATTTTAAAGCAAACCATAACCTTTATTTCATCAATAAAGGTTTAAAAAGCTTTACGTAGATTATCAAATAATGATAATCTAAAATATCCTGTTTACACACGACCATTACATAATGGTTTACAATACAAATATGTTACAACAAAATAAGTTTCTTGAATGCAGTTTTTACACAATATCATACAAGCATGGACTCCAAATCTTGTCCTTATTTAAGTATGCGACAGCGGAAGCTCTTAATAATCACCTGAGAATAAACATGCTTAAAACGTCAACAAAAATGTTGGTGAGTTATAGGTTTAACCTATATATATCAAATCATAATAATAGACCACAAGATTTCATATTTCAATACACATCCCATACATAGAGATAAAAATCATTCATATGGTGAATACCTGGTAACCGACATTAACAAGATGCATATATAAGAATATCCCCATCATTCCGGGACACCCTTCGGATATGATATAAATTTCGAAGTACTAAAGCATCCGGTACTTTGGATGGGGTTTGTTAGGCCCAATAGATCTATCTTTAGGATTCGCGTCAATTAGGGTGTCTGTTCCCTAATTCATAGATTACCAGACTTAATAAAAAGGGGCATATTCGATTTCGATAATTCAACCATAGAATGTAGTTTCACGTACGTGTGTCTATTTTGTAAATCATTTATAAAACCTGCATGTATTCTCATCCCAAAAATATTAGATTTTAAAAGTGGGACTATAACTCACTTTCACAGATTTTTACTTCGTCGGGAAGTAAGACTTGGCCACTGGTTGATTCACGAACCTATAACAATATATACATATATATCAAAGTATGTTCAAAATATATTTACAACACTTTTAATATATTTTGATGTTTTAAGTTTATTAAGTCAGCTGTCCTCGTTAGTAACCTACAACTAGTTGTCCACAGTTAGATGTACAGAAATAAATCGATAAATATTATCTTGAATCAATCCACGACCCAGTGTATACGTATCTCAGTATTGATCACAACTCAAACTATATATATTTTGGAATCAACCTCAACCCTGTATAGCTAACTCCAACATTCACATATAGAGTGTCTATGGTTGTTCCGAAATATATATAGATGTGTCGACATGATAGGTCGAAACATTGTATACGTGTCTATGGTATCTCAAGATTACATAATATACAATACAAGTTGATTAAGTTATGGTTGGAATAGATTTGTTACCAATTTTCACGTAGCTAAAATGAGAAAAATTATCCAATCTTGTTTTACCCATAACTTCTTCATTTTAAATCCGTTTTGAGTGAATCAAATTGCTATGGTTTCATATTGAACTCTATTTTATGAATCTAAACAGAAAAAGTATAGGTTTATAGTCGAAAAAATAAGTTACAAGTCGTTTTTGTAAAGGTAGTCATTTCAGTCGAAAGAACGACGTCTAGATGACCATTTTAGAAAACATACTTCCACTTTGAGTTTAACCATAATTTTTGGATATAGTTTCATGTTCATAATAAAAATAATTTTCTCAAAATAACAACTTTTAAATCAAAGTTTATCATAGTTTTTAATTAACTAACCCAAAACAGCCCGCGGTGTTACTACGACGGCGTAAATCCGGTTTTACGGTGTTTTTCGTGTTTCCAGGTTTTAAATCATTAAGTTAGCATATCATATAGATATAGAACATGTGTTTATTTGATTTTAAAAGTCAAGTTAGAAGGATTAACTTTTGTTTGCGAACAAGTTTAGAATTAACTAAACTATGTTCTAGTGATTACAAGTTTAAACCTTCGAATAAGATAGCTTTATATGTATGAATCGAATGATGTTATGAACATCATTACTACCTTAAGTTCCTTGGATAAACCTACTGGAAAAGAGAAAAATGGATCTAGCTTCAACGGATCCTTGGATGGCTCGAAGTTCTTGAAGCAGAATCATGACACGAAAACAAGTTCAAGTAAGATCATCACTTGAAATAAGATTGTTATAGTTATAGAAATTGAACCAAAGTTTGAATATGATTATTACCTTGTATTAGAATGATAACCTACTGTAAGAAACAAAGATTTCTTGAGGTTGGATGATCACCTTACAAGATTGGAAGTGAGCTAGCAAACTTGAAAGTATTCTTGATTTTATGAAACTAGAACTTTTGGAATTTATGAAGAACACTTAGAACTTGAAGATAGAACTTGAGAGAGATCAATTAGATGAAGAAAATTGAAGAATGAAAGTGTTTGTAGGTGTTTTTAGTCGTTGGTGTATGGATTAGATATAAAGGATATGTAATTTTGTTTTCATGTAAATAAGTCATGAATGATTACTCATATTTTTGTAATTTTATGAGATATTTCATGCTAGTTGCCAAATGATGGTTCCCACATGTGTTAGGTGACTCACATGGGCTGCTAAGAGCTGATCATTGGAGTGTATATACCAATAGTACATACATCTAAAAGCTGTGTATTGTACGAGTACGAATACGGGTGCATACGAGTAGAATTGTTGATGAAACTGAACGAGGATGTAATTGTAAGCATTTTTGTTAAGTAGAAGTATTTTGATAAGTGTCTTGAAGTCTTTCAAAAGTGTATGAATACATTAAAACACTACATGTATATACATTTTAACTGAGTCGTTAAGTCATCGTTAGTCGTTACATGTAAATGTTGTTTTGAAACCTTTAGGTTAACGATCTTGTTAAATGTTGTTAACCCAATGTTTATAATATCAAAAGAGATTTTAAATTATTAAATTATCATGATATTATGATGTACGAATATCTCTTAATATGATATATATACATTAAATGTAGTTACAACGATAATCGTTACATATATGTCTCGTTTCAAAATCATTAAGTTAGTAGTCTTGTTTTTACATATGTAGTTCATTGTTAATATACTTAATGATATGTTTACTTATCATAATATCATGTTAACTATATATATAACCATATATATGTCATCATATAGTTTTTACAAGTTTTAACGTTCGTGAATCACCGGTCAACTTGGGTAGTCAATTGTCTATATGAAACCTATTTCAATTAATCAAGTCTTAACAAGTTTGATTGCTTAATATGTTGGAAACATTTAATCATGTAAATATCAATCTCAATTAATATATATAAACATGGAAAAGTTCGGGTCACTACATAATATATATATATATATATATATATATATATATATATATATATATATATATTCATATCCATTTATATATTTATTCGTGAATAGTCGAGCATAGTCAAAAGGGTAATTGAATGTATGAATATAGTTCCAAAATTTTCGAGACTCAACATTACAAACTTTGCTTATTGTGTCGGAATCATATAAAGATTAAGTTTAAATTTGGTCGAAAATTTCCGGGTTGTCACAGGTTTTTACCGTTCATGCTCTCGAATTGGGTCGGATTTTCTCCTGAGCAGCAGCTGAGGGCGGATTATGCAACTGCGAGAGATGAACACGTGGGTGGTTTAGCCCCCCTGAATGATCCCGAACTACTATTCAAATAAATAATTAAAAAAAATGTAGGGCTTTTAAATGATTACACATATCATAAGATTTACTTTCGAAGAACTTATTTTTTAAGCTACTTTTAATAAGTTCTAGTTCTTTAGTTATCAAACAAGATTTAAAAATCAAAAACTTTACTTTTTAAAGCTTTTGTAAACTCGCGATTAATGTCATCCAAACAAACATGTCTTTAATATAAAATTGAGATAAACATGAAAGGATGCAGATGAACCTATTCATTTCCCATTTAGTCATAGACATAAATTTACAGTTATGCCATTAGATTGTTGAATTATAATATTATATTATTATAAGTATAATCAAGGACAAAATAGGTAATTAAGTATATATATATCAAAAAGTGGTGTGTGAGGATTAATTTTTTTTTTTTCGAAAACTTTTTTTTTTCCAACCATAGCTCTAGAACTATCATTAATATAAAAAAAGACTCGCACATTAATACTTTGCCATGTAGTAGTCAAAATTAATCAGCTTATACAAATAGATTAAAGATGAATACATCTTAACTAGTGGAATGACTCGTGGAATCACGTGTTTGTTTAAACGAAACTGTAAAATTACAGGTTATTTAAAATAAATCTTCTAAAAAATCTAAATAAAGAACTTTTATAAAAAAAAAGTTCATTATTGTTAAATGTTAATGTATAGAAGTTACATATTTACTTCTATGATAACATATACAATAAACCCATCTTGACCAAGATGCAATTCATCATTTGTTGATATAGGATATTTCTTCATACACCTCATCTTGTACATGCAAGAACCTGAGAAAAGTCCATACAACATAATATTAAGTCCATAATATGATCACAAATCCCACAAAAAATTCCACTATGTCAAAATTGCAACCACATAACACATTTAAATCTAAGTACCTTACACCATAGTGATTTATAAAAAATTACACATTTAAATCTTAATGTTTTGTACCTTACACCGATTCCACGGGTTTGTTTAACGAAGCTGTTTAACTATTTATTTAAAGTCATTTAGAATATACTCCATATAAAATATAAAAGCATGATCATTAAGAATATACTCCATATAAAAGCATGATCATGCTACGCTTTGGGGGACTTGCCTTTAAAAAAAAGCATGATCATGCGTTGAAAGTAAACTGTAAACAATTTACTTGGAAATTATAGCATAACCAATTAACCATCATAATCAAAATGTCATAGTATATTCTTTTTGACCGTATCAAAAATAAGGTTAAGCTATAACTATAAATCACCAAGTCAAATTACAACCTTAAAGTTCTGAAATCATGTACCACGTATGATCTAAACGTATATATTAATAGTTACATATGTAGATTAAAAAATTGGCATATAATTAAATTATAAACGCAACAATATACATACCTTTTCATCTATGAGAATCATTTCAAATAAAAAATTACTCTTCCAAAAGCTTAGTATCTTGACCTTTAGCTTCCAAGAGTTTTTGAGAGTATCTAAATCATGAATGTAGTCATACGTAGTTGTCGACATTATTTGCTTACCCTTTGGAGTCTTGATAAAAATTGAATTAAGACGTTAATTTTTTTAATGTGTTAATGAGTATTTATATGTACATTATGAGAGCCGTAAATAAATCTATAACTAATAACTAATAAAGAATTAATTTGTTTGTATATTTTTTGTTTTAATTACGCATATTTATATAGATAGGAATTATTGTGGGAATAATTGTTTATAGTTATATAGTTACAATTTTAGTTTTTAAAAAAAAATCCGTATTCTAAAATACTTTTAATTACGCGGAATTATTTTGGGAATAATTGTTTATAGTTATCTAGTTACAATTTTGGTTAAAAAAATAAAATTCGAATTCTAAATTACACTTGGTTTAAAATTCAAAAAGATTGGTTTATATTTCAAAAAGATTACAACAATTATGTTTGTTGATAATTTGTATCTAATTACTTTGAGATTTCCGTAAAAACAAACTAATACTTATCCTTACGAATTTTTTATAAAAATTTGTATAAATTTCAAAAATATTGCAGTAATATTAATATTAATTAATATTAATAGTAATTAATATTAAATAACGTGAATTGGGATTATATTTTTTAAAAGAATCACAAAGAGTAAAGAAAAAAAAACTAACCTATAGATATATAGATATTAACGTGAATTGGGAAAGAAACAAATCCGCATATTATTAACGTAATTATACTAACCTTTTGTATTTTTTTTGTTTTAATTATGCCTAATTATAGGAATTATTGGGGGAATAATTGTTTATACTTATCTAGTTACATTTTTGTTTAAAAAAAATAAAATCCGTATTATAAAATCAACATACAAATATACGATTTTATGAGTTTAATTATTTTAAATAAAAGTAATTAATTTTTATGACATCATCAAGATGTTCTCAAATTTTTTCTTTTTATTTTTGATTTTTTTATAAAAGAAAATAACTTAATTATCACATCATCATTTTACCATTATAATAGAATATATATATATATATATATATATATATATATATATATATGTATATATATATATATATATATATATATGTATATATATATATATATATATATGTATATATATATATGTATATACTAGATTTTAAGAGCCCGTGCGTTGCACGGTAGCTCTAAAAAATAGTTTCATAATCGTTATTATTTATACAACATTGTTTGTTGTTGATAGCCTTGGGATGGTTTAATGGTTACCTAAAGTTTTTTTTGGAAGATCTTTGTGACTCTATAGTCCATTCGAGACAGTATAATAACCAAAAAAATAATCTCACCCCTACATCTCATTTGCCTTCACATTCTTTCTGGTGTAAACCTTCCATACAGCTTAAATGCTCTGATTGAGCTTGTCTTGCAAGATGAATGTGGTGGGTTGATCTTTAACACCCATGGTCTTGTTACTTCAATATATACGATACCAGGGTAGGTGGTGTCAAAAGCATTAACTAAAGTTTTAACAAACTACTGTCAGTGTACTACACATTAAACAACTAAATCATTTTTTTCCGATGCAGTTATTTCGTGCTAAGTATCTGATCCACAGAGGACTCTTTTCGTTGTTCACTGGGTCGGGCCAATTTTGTTTACAGTTGACTCTTAATACTGCTCTGGGGGAGGTGGTATTGTGAGGATACCTGAACCTGCGTCACACTAATTGTCAAACGATATGGGGGATTAGATATTTGTAATTTTTGTTGGTAATTGATGCAGTTGAAGTAATTGTCGTACCTGTAACGAGAATGTAAAAATCGTTAATATTTTTTCGTTAATTGTATAACCTGATTCGTCTGGCTGATTTTGTAATGATGTCAAGATGGGGACTGGAGCAAGTGTTGGTTGCTCAGGTGTGTCATTCAGTAATCTGCAGGGGCGACTCTAAGCCTTGGGGTATGGGGTCCTATGACCCCACTACTTCAAAAAGAATTTATACATTGTATATCTCAAATTGTATAGGACACCACTAAATTTAAGTAAGGGACCCCATATATATATTGAAAATTTATGGTTTTTTGGAGGTAAACAACCACTAAAATACCCTTCAAATATAAATAGCTTTGAAATTTTTTTTGAGGACCCCATTGGATTTTCATCCTGGAGTCGCCACTGGTAATCTGTCAACAATGAATTCTTTGTAGCCGTTGAGTGACTCGATTGTATTAGAATTGAAAGACATGTGACTTTCATTCTATTGCTTGTACTGATGGTGAAACCTCATGAGCCTGATCGACCGGTCGTAGCCCAAGTAGGTGGAGTGTATTAAAGAGAGTGAAATTGAATGGTATTTTATGTCACTCTCAAAGGATATCTGCTTTGGCTGAGGTGCCTGTGAATGGGAATGAGCCCGCAACCGGCTTGCAAGATCGATGTCACAAATCTTGAGTTTACAGTCAACATTTGCCAAAATATCTTTAGGTTTTAGATCTCTGTGAAATGTGTTGGCTGTAAAAGTAATTCAAAATCAGAAACCATATGAAAAAATACAAGTATAAATTATAAATTATAAATATATAAATATAACAAATTATTAACCACTTGAAATGAACACATTAAGTCAAGTGTTATGTAGAAACATCGTATATAATATGTATGTACGTGTTTCAATCCTTGTAGAAGTTGCTAAAGGAAAAATGATAATGTTATGGGGTTAAGTCATCATTCGATTCAATAACCCGATGTAAATCAGATTCCATCGGCTCAAACAACACATATGTATCTCCGAATTCTCGTCTCGAAAGCGGTAACAAATGTGCCTAATTTCCACAATGTCCGAGTGACGAAGTAGCCTAAAAAGCTTTATCTCGCGATGAAAGCGAGGTGCATTAGATACATGTTCCAATATATAATTTATAATTAATCCTTTTTAGAACCATAGCTTTCTTTGCCTATTAATTCCTATATCTTTATACCTACTTCCTTCACCCAACTTTATATTTAAACCATCAAATGCAAATCATAATTTATGTTAACTTAAACATATGCCTATTAATCTATTATAAATTTATAACATTAACATATACAAACATAAACTAATATATCGTCTATGATAAATTGATAACCCATCAATCAACCTTTACAAAAAAAACATAATATCTAAACGTATATCATTAATCATTAATCATTAAACAACATTAAAAGACAAGATAATGAAACCATTTAAAGATTACCTTTCTTCCTTGATCAGGCTGCATCTCAGGGGAAAAGCAATAACCTGGAAAAAAGCTCTGAAATACTCGTTTAATCGTTCTGCAGTAAGAACAAATCATTGTTAATCAAGGTATTGAATTCAGTGCAACCAACCATGAAAAATAATATAGCCATCAGGAAAAGAAAAAGGAAAAAAGGAATTACCATATTAAATACTCCATAGTAGACTATTATAGCATTATACAATGTATTGAACTAAACTTAACTTATGATGTTAACAATATAAGTAAACACAAAGTTCACCCATAAACCCCCTTAGACATTTGCATACTATAACTAATTCCCATAAAAAAGTACATAAAACACACAACATCTGATATTTGTAAGTACACGGGTACTTACATAAAGATCAAGTGGCATACAAAATTTCTAAAAGGTCCGATCCTAAATTTGTGGCATACTAAACTTAACGATTTACCTCTCTTATAGACCCATCCAAGGATTTTCCCTGAATTTCATTAACACTTCGGAGGTTGATCTGTGACCGAATCGTTGTAAGCCTTAGTTTCTTTGCGACGTCATTGTAACCGATGGATTTGAAGCCTTTAGATTAAATGAATAGCGTGTGAAAATAAAATAAAAAATGGATTATATATAAAAATCTACAGATTAAGCTGCAGTATTGTTAGTATAGATTAAATGAAGCCAAATACGTTCAACACACAAATCCGAAATCTGAAATCATCATCATCACAAATGATGAATATATAAATAACAACCAAATTAAACAAAATAAAAGCCAAACCTTTTCATAATAATCAGATGATGATGCTTAAAGCTGATGATTTCTTTAATTTACAGCATATTTGTAATTTACAGTTCCCTAATTCCATGTTCTTAGCAATTTCAAAAGCAAATTATAAGAAAGTACAGAGAGAAATACCTATTATCATAGGCGATGTAATATAACTGATTGAAGAAGTCGATTAAGATAATACATGAAGGTAAAACACATGATGGTTGCTCTCACCTTAGTTACTCCACCCTCATTCTTCACATTTTCAGTTAAAGCCTTATACTACCCTATATAAATCATATTCAATGCCCTATTTAAATCAATTACCTAAAGCTTTATGTACTTTTCAATTTAATTGTTGGAGGTTTTATTAAATTTGTTTCGTGTAGGGTAAAATAATCGATAGCCGGATAAATCACTGAATCGTGGTATCACTTTCCGAAAGTAATTATTCGACCCTTATAGCCTGGGTTACACGAATATCACTTTGGGATAAGACAGAGATTAAATTCTTGTTTTGGCAGAAACAAGAATTCCTTTTGCAGAAGAATATTTTGGTGTTCGTAACTTGTGTCTTTTTCTCATGCATATTGGTTAATATATTTATAAACACCCTTAATCATGAAAAAGTCTTTTATTAAAATCAATTGGCCGATTGATTAATAAAAGTATCTTCTATAATATTCAAAAGTGGTTACAGGAAGAATATTTCTATAAACAAATATTATCACTTCCATCATTAAAGTAAAAGTTGTTACTTTTACAATAAACAAATATTATATTTTACAAGTATCAAAGCATGAGTGATCACTTTATAATAAACAAGTATTATTCCTTCAACCACTAAAGCAAAAGTGGGTGCAAGAATAATTCTTCCGTAATCACTCAAAATTGTGTTAAGTGTTTTCTTACTGCTGTCTCTTAAGAACCAGCACTGCAAAAAGGACCAGCAGCGCAAAAATCAGCAAACAGGACCAGCAGCGCAAAAGTCAGCATACAGGACCAGCAGCGCAGAGGAACCAGCAAACAGGACCAGCTGCGCAGAACAACCAGCACAGGGACCAGCTGCGCAGAACAACCAGCACATGGACCAGCTGCGCAAAACAACCAGCACAGGGACCAGCTGCGCAGAACAACCAGCACAGGGACCAGCAATGCAGAACAACAGCACAAGGACCAGCAATGCAGAACAACCAGCACAAAACACTTAGTCAAATTTCAGCTTACTAAGAAAACTTAGTACTGAAAACACTTAGTCAAATTTTAGGTAGACCAAGTCATGATAGTAAATAATGGAAAACCACTTTTGGGTTTGGGTAATCTATCACTTAATGGGTGTACACTCCGTACCTCCAAACCCATTTACAAGTGTAGATTAAAACCCAAAATTACACTAAATTTACAACAATCCTCCCCAATTTAGTGCAATTCGTTTCATGAGAATTAAACAAATTAAAACAAAACTCATGCATAAATGAAAATATCTTGAAGATTGAATTTTCACCTTAGTACATTACACATTTCAAATATTCGAGAATCGGGGTGTTCTAAGAATTGAACCCTTCAACCCATTTGAATAACTGAAAATAACATACACATAAGTTTTCAAATACTCTAAAGCTATCCTGACACTTTACAAGCCATGTGTCCATATCCATTCATGAATGTATCTAAAGCAAAAGTCCAAGCTTTGTTGAAGCGGCAAAACTTCACATTCACATAGGTAGTTTATTTCAGTCATGCACCTGCTATTGCACTTTTTCAAATAAACCATTAAGAAGCTAAACTTCATCCTCACCTTCAACAGGTCCGAGTACATACCTTACCTTGGGATGATACAAAATTTTGTACTCCAAATTTCTAAGTATAAGCCTTCCACATTGAATTCAACTTCTAATTTTCATCAGAAGGGAATTGGGTATCTTATAATTAGAAATTTATGTGGACTTTAAACCCATCCCCACAGCAGACTTGTTCACCAAGTCTCTTGCCAATTCCTTCGTCAAGTGATCAGCTAAATTCTGTTGTGACCTCACGAACACTATAGAAATCACCCCATTCATGATGAGTTCACGAATCATGCTATGTCTGACACCTAAGTGTCTAGACTTTCCATTGTACATCTGGCTATAAGCCTTTGCCAATGTCGCAGCACTATCACAATGGATAGACATGGGTGCTATAGGTTTAGGCCATAATGGTATCTCATGGATCAAGTTTCTAAGCCATTCTCCTTCTTTACCAGCAGCAGCTAAAGCAACAAACTCATATTCCATCGTTGAGTTGGTAATACATGTCTGCTTCTTAGAAGCCCATGAAATAGCACCTCCCCCAAGCAAGAACACCCAACCACTCGTTGAAGAATGATCTTCAATATTGGTTATCCAACTCGCATCAGAATATCCTTCTATTACCGAAGGAAACCCATTATAAGATAAACTATAGTCCATAGTTTTCTTTAAGTACTTCAGTACCCGCCTAATTGCTTGCCAGTGATGAGTACTAGGATTACTAGTATATCTACTCAGTTTTCCCACAGCAAAAGCAATATCCTGCCTTGTACAAGTCATGGCGTACATCAAACAGCCAATCACCTGAGAATACTCAAGTTGTGATACAGCTTCACCTTGATTAGGCATAAGCTTCTCACTTGGATCAACAGGGGTACTCACAGGATTACATTCAAAGCAATTGAACTTTTTCAACACCTTCTCAATATAATGAGATTGACAAATCGAAATTCCTTTGCTTTCACGTTTGATCCTAATGCCAAGGATAACGTCAGCCTCCCCCATATCTTTCATGGAGAATTTTGATGACAAAAATTCTTTTGTTAAATCAACCTGACTTTGGTCAGTCCCAAAGATTAACATGTCATCAACATATAGACAAATTATAACTCCTTTACCAGAATCATCAAATTTACTATATACACATTTATCTGCTTGGTTTAATTTAAAACCACTAGATAAAATCACTTCATCAAACTTTTGATGCCATTGCTTAGGTGCTTGTTTCAAACCATATAAGGATTTCACAAGTTTGCACACCTTGCCTTCATTTCTTGGCATGACAAAGCCCTGAGGTTGGTTCATATAAACCTCCTCATCCAATTCACCATTCAAGAATGCTGTCTTCACATCCATCTGGTGAATAACTAGATTGTGAATCGTAGCCAAAGCAATCAGCAGTCTAATGGTAGTGATACGTGCCACGGGAGCATAAGTATCAAAATAGTCAATTCCAGACTTTTGTCTAAAGCCTTGAATGACTAACCTTGCCTTGAATTTTTTAATAGTTCCATCCACCTTCATCTTCTTTTTGAAGATCCATTTGCAACCCAAAGGTTTGCAACCAGGAGGTAGATCAGCTAACACCCATGTGACGATTGCTCCAAATCCATATGGACGAACACGTCATTCATTGATTTCATTGCGAGGTATTTGACCTCTATGTGATACGTTTTGTAACATTGCATTCGTTTGAAAAGGTATTTCATAAATGAATATATAAATTCCAGTTTTTTTTACATCTGATGATTCCTACGTATAGACAATCACCATTTAAATGGTTTACAATAATACATCTGTTGACAATACAGTCAAAATAAGATACATGGTAATGGTTTGATGAATGCAAGTTTCTTGTATATAGCATGTATGACTCCAAGCACATAACTTGTATCACGTATGAGCAAACAGCGGAAGACTTCTAGAAACCTGAGAATAAACATGCTTCAAGTGTCAACACAAAGGTTGGTGAGTTCATAGTTTTAATATTACACATAATCCGTATATCAATGTGGATTACAAAAGTTCAGTTGTTTTATTCAAAACGTTTATCATTATGTTTTAAATAAAAGGTGGATCACAAGATTTCAGTTGTTTCATCCGAAACGTTTATCAATCGGTTCTACAAAGTTGAGAACCCTGGTAACTAAACTTTAACGTTTATAATAAGTACCCCTCGTTTAACATGCAACCAACATGTACAATACACGCAATCCAACGTGTACTAACTTCAAATAGCATACGTCTGTTTTATAGTTCAGGCTAGAGTTTCTTTCTATACCTGGAACAGACGGGGATGTCAAGCCCTATGGATCCATATAATACTACTCGCGCCCACCAGTTCTTATAACCGGCAGTTACTAGTTACCAAAGCTAAGGGATTTTCGGTTCAAACTCGGTGTAGAATTTAGTATGTACTTGTATCCATTGCGTTTAAAATAAAGTGCATGTATTCTCAGCCCAAAAATATAGATTGCAAAAGCAATTAAAAAGGAAGCATATGAAACTCACACATATAAATATTGTATATCGGTTAATAAAACATTTGCATGTATTCTCAGCCCAAAAATGTAGAGAGTAAAAGGGATCATATGAAACTCACAGTTTAATATTGATATACATTATTGCAGGAAAGCACGTAGACGCATCGGAGATGATAAACACGAGGTTTGATTCACAAAAATACCCCCGAACATTACCCATAACCTCCATGGCAATAACCCATAATTTCCTTAACTCTATCCCGCTTGAAAACATATTTTGAAAGTGACACGCTCATGACCTCGTCGTAGTATTTTAGGTATAATACTAATAATAATAGATTAATATTAATCTTAATAATAATAATAATAATAATAATAATAATAATAATAATAATAATAATAATAATAATAAATAATAAATAATATTACGGAGTATATATATATTTGTGTATGTGTGTGATTTAAATCGAGCGAAAACACTGGAATTTATAGATGTGGCCTGAAATCTGGAGTCATGCGACTCGCATGGAAATGGCCTTCTGGCCATGCGACTCGCATGAGGACCAGGGACAGCTCACATTGTTTTGGCTCCTAGCTTGTCGACATAATATAAAATAAATATAAATATATAAATAATTAATATAATTATTTATATATTATATTTTATTCTTGTGCATAGTAGACTAGATATTTTTGGTCCGTTGCGTCGGGCGTTTCTTCTTGACTCGGGTCCCGGTTCCGGATTTTCAGACGTCCTTGCGTACTATTTTATATCGTGTACTTTGCGTTCCGCAACTTGTACTCTTGTCATTTTTAGACGTTCTTCATCAATAATTTGAACCTTTTTAATTGTATCTTGTACATTTGAGCATTTTGGACCTTTCCATCTTCAATTCTTCGTTTTCGCCTTTTGTCTTCGCACTTATTAAATATAAACGAATATTACTTGAATATGGAACAATTACAACTAAAATCCTGTCTTTCTTGGGGGATAATGCTATGAAATATATGTTCCTTTTTAGCCTTATCAATAGCCTTAAATTATCCCTTAATTATATCACTCAAAGTGTATCTTAAACTTTCGAGTGTTTTGGTCATTTACTTCTATAAATCATCGTCTCGCTATTTGTTAAAATACATTTTTATAATAGCGTTTTACTGTAGCAAAGTCAAATTTTACTGTAGCAATTTACTGTAGCAAAGTCAATTTCACTGTAGCAAATAGTGATTTTCGAAAACACTGTAGCATTTTGAGTAATGTGGCAATTTGAAAACACTGTAACAAATTAGTGTTTAACTGGTTCATCTTAAACGCTTTAGTTAACTTATCTAAATATCAATCGAATCAATAAACGAATGTTACTATCGTTTACTAAATAACTTGAAATCATATATATTCAAATAGATATATAAACCAATAAGTTTAATGTATGGTATCATGCAATTAAAACTTTGTTACGTTTTCAAGTTATAGTATATATATGTATCTATTTACATATAATGGTTCGCGAATCGTTGAGAACAACCGAAGGGTAATTGAATAGTTCAAAATTTTGAGATTCAACTTCATAGGCTTTGCTTATCGTGTCGAAATCATTAATCATTTAAGATTAAGTTTAAATTTAGTCGAAATTTCCGGGTCATCACAACCCAAGTGTTATTGCCCATGATAGAATCCATCTCATCATTAATTGCCTCTTTCCAGAATGCAACATCCTGAGACCTCATTGCTTCATCATATGTTTTAGGATCATCATCAACATTGAAACAATACGAATATTGGGTAGACACATCATCCCTAGAACCTTCAACTAAGTATAGTTGAAAATCTGGTCCAAATGATTTAGGTTTCCTTTTTCTTTTGCTTTTCCGAAGCTCAAGTGACTGATCAACAGCCTTTTCAGAGACTTCATCATTACAATCCTTATTGATTCCATTGTTACTTGGAATCATATCCTTTGGTCTAGGTATAGATGAAAATCGATTTTCATCAAAGATTGCATCCCTTGAATCAATCAAAGAATTGATTGAGACAAACTCATTAGGCTCTATTACATAGAACCTATATGCCTTGGAATGTTCAATATATCCAACAAATATGCAATCTATACCTCTTTCACCTAAAATTTTCTTCTTGGGATCAGGTAGTCTTACAACCGCCCTACAACCCCATACCCGAAGATAATTCAAGTTAGGTTTTCTTTTATTCCAAAGTTCATAAGGTGTAATCTTGTTTCTTTTGTTATGAACTCTATTAAGCAAATAACAAGCTGTTAACATAGCTTCCCCCCAAAATCCTTCACTTAAACCCGAATAGGATAACATGGAATTAACCATTTCCTTAAGGACCCTATTCTTCCTTTCAGATATACCATTTTGTTGTGGAGTATAAGGAGCTGTGGTCTCATGGATAATACCAACGGATTGGAAATACGATTGGTCAATGTATTCACCTCCCCTATCCGTTCTAAGTCTTTCAATCAAAGCCTTTTGTTGTAATTCTACTTCAGTTTTAAATATTTTAAATTTATCTAATGCTTCATCCTTAGTATGTAACAAATAAACATAGCAAAATCTAGAAGCATCATCAATAAAAGTCACAAAATATTTCTTGTTCCCTAAAGTAGGAGTAGCATGCAAATCACATAAATCACTATGTATTAATTCCAAAATTTCAGTATCACGATGTACATTTTGAAATGGTTTCTTAGTGATCTTTGTTAACATACACGTTTTACACTTTTCATTGTTCATGTCAAAGGCCGGTATTAATCCATCTTTAGACATATCTTGCATTCTTTTAAAGTGTACATGTCCTAGTCTAGCATGCCAAAGTGTAGAATTATTTATGCTAGAAGTAGATATAAAAGCAAAATTAACATTCAAGTGATTAATGTTAAGTCTAAACATTCTATTGCATAAATAACCAAAACCAACAAACATACCATGTTTTGACAAAACAAACTTATCAGATTCAATCACTTGTTTATAACCACAACAATTTAACACACTACTGGAAACCAAATTTTTTCTTATTTGTGGTACATGCAAAACATCAAACAAACAAATAGTTTTTCCAGAACTAAAACACAAATTCACACTTCCACGTCCATGAACAGAGGCTGTTGACTCATTTCCCATATGAAGAATTGATCCATCAGTCACGGACTCGTAAGTCTTGAACCAAAATCTATCCTTGCATACATGGGTGGTGGCTCCCGAGTCAACCCACCACGCGACATCATCATCCTGCACAAAATAAGCCTCAGATATATATGAAACATAATAATTCTCATTTGAATTATTAAATATATTCTGACCTTTCGAGTTGTGGTTGTTTAAACCATTTCCCGAACCGCTTGTGCTAGATCCTTTGGCATTATTATTACCAAAAATAACCTTGCAATCTTTTTTCATGTGTCCAGTTTTACCACACTTCCAACAAGTCAATTTAGACTTCTTGTTCGGATTAGCCTTGTTATAACCTTGATGTTTACGTTTGCCCTTTTTGTCATTATTACTAGTGAACTTTTTATGTTCCACCATATTGACAACAGACGTACCAGCAACTTCGTTGCTCTTTGGCTTGTCATTATCCTGCAACCTGAGGGATTCCTCAATACGCAGATGACTACCCAACTCAACAAGAGTTAACTCCTCCTTCTTATGTTTCAAAGAATGTTTAAATTCTTTCCAAGATGGAGGTAGTTTATCAATTATGCTTGAGACTTGAATAGACTCATCCATGTTCATCTTATGTTGTGTGAATTGACCAAGTATACGAATGAGCTCATTGTATTGTTCCAAGACCGGTCTAGAATCGACCATCTTGTAATTATTAAAATTACTCACAAAGAACTTTTTACTAGAAGCATCCTCAGACATATACTTGGTTTCTAAACAGTCCCATAGTTCTTTAGAAGATTCAACATTTAGGTAAATATCAAAAAGGGAATCAGCCATACCATTGAGGATTAAACCTCTAGCGATGTAGTCATCGTTCTCCCACTTGCACCTTTTCCGAATTTGTTCAATAGTGGCATCATCACCATGATCTTCAGGAATTGGTGTGCTGAGTACGTACACCACACTCATGCTGCTCAGAAAGAAGTGCATCTTCTTTTGCCATCTCCTAAAATCAATTTCCTCAAACTTATCAAGTTTGGAGAAATTCGCCGTCATGTGTTTCATCGTAGCCGCCATCGATTATAACGAATAATTACTTTCGATTGTTGGAGGTTTTATTAAATTTCTTTCGTGTAGGGTAAAATAATCGATAGCCGGATAAATCACTGAATCGTGGTATCACTTTCCGAAAGTAATTATTAGACCCTTATAGCCTGGGTTACACGAATATCACTTTGGGATAAGACAGAGATTAAATTCTTGTTTTGGCAGAAACAAGAATTCCTTTTGCAGAAGAATATTTTGGTGTTCGTAACTTGTGTCTTTTTCTCATGCATATTGGTTAATATATTTATAAACACCCTTAATCATGAAAAAGTCTTTTATTAAAATCAATTGGCCGATTGATTAATAAAAGTATCTTCTATAATATTCAAAAGTGGTTACAGGAAGAATATTTCTATAAACAAATATTATCACTTCCATCATTAAAGTAAAAGTTGTTACTTTTACAATAAACAAATATTATATTTTACAAGTATCAAAGCATGAGTGATCACTTTATAATAAACAAGTATTATTCCTTCAACCACTAAAGCAAAAGTGGGTGCAAGAATAATTCTTCCGTAATCACTCAAAATTGTGTTAAGTGTTTTCTTACTGCTGTCTCTTAAGAACCAGCACTGCAAAAAGGACCAGCAGCGCAAAAATCAGCAAACAGGACCAGCAGCGCAAAAGTCAGCATACAGGACCAGCAGCGCAGAGGAACCAGCAAACAGGACCAGCTGCGCAGAACAACCAGCACAGGGACCAGCTGCGCAGAACAACCAGCACATGGACCAGCTGCGCAAAACAACCAGCACAGGGACCAGCTGCGCAGAACAACCAGCACAGGGACCAGCAATGCAGAACAACCAGCACAAGGACCAGCAATGCAGAACAACCAGCACAAAACACTTAGTCAAATTTCAGCTTACTAAGAAAACTTAGTACTGAAAACACTTAGTCAAATTTTAGGTAGACCAAGTCATGATAGTAAATAATGGAAAATCACTTTTGGGTTTGGGTAATCTATCACTTAATGGGTGTACACTCCGTACCTCCAAACCCATTTACAAGTGTAGATTAAAACCCAAAATTACACTAAATTTACAACATTAATGACAACACATCTAACCCAGAAGCTGATAATTATGTTTAACCTTAACAATCAAAATTAAAAAATTAGCATAAAGTTACCTTATCTTCTTCAATTCTGCTTGACACACTTACAACGGCACATAATCAAGCAACCATAATAACTCGTATACTATTTTTTGATGATTTGGTATAATGATTTCAGAAAAGGAGGTGTCTGTAATCGAACATCCTTTCGTTTAAAGATCGTATATCTTCAAAATCGCTGCTCCGTTTGCAATCGAACATCCTTTCAATGCTTGTTGTTCTGGCTTTTCAGTTTCCTAAAACATCGTTGACTAAAATGGTGATCAATCCCAAAAAAACCCTAATTTACAGAATTAAAAGAAAAAAATAGTTTAAAGATTGACATACCTCTACCTAATTTAAAGTGTGCTTGTCTGGTTGACCTAATTATAGACTTGTAGTGGCCGTCAAACGCAATGAGTGGCCGGCGACGGTTCCGGCAGGTTTTAGCAAAACCGGAGATTATATACAAAATTTATATCAATAGGTGCATAAAATTGTAATGGATAAATTAGTTGTAGTTGCTTCGTCAATAACGGCAGTATGCGGCCATTTTCGCCGGCGAAACGCTGAGGATTTTAGAATTTCGAAGAGAGAGGGGTGGGTGGTGAGCGGTTTTTGTTTTAGTCCGTAAATTAATTTTGCTGTGTAAATAGTAGCATAACGTGGTGTTTCATTGAGACACGTGTTAAATTCTGATGATTAAAAGAATTAATCCGTAATTAGCATACTATTTACATGTGGAGGGTATTTGTCAGATTGAATGTCAGAATGACACATCAGCTCTAACCTTTACGCTTTGTAAAAGTTATATATATAATATAATATAATATATATATATATATATATATATATATATATATATATATATATATATATATATATATATATATATAGAGATGACGGCTCTCATAATTCGATTTATTTTTCAATAATTTCTACATAAAGGAGCTGTATTTAAACCAAAAATATCTATAAAAAACAGTAGGATAGAGTGAATGGATACAAGCAATTTGGCCATACATCGTCCACGTATATTCAAATTCCTTCTATTTCTAATTTTCTAAATCCAATTCCAATTTCCCCTCGGATCCTAACCCTAATTCACAAATTCATCTCTCACTTTCCACATTCAAATCAAATTAATTCATACACTAATTTCACCACTAATTATGCATTCAGTAAGCTTAAAACTGTTTATCCATTATAATAATAACAATGAATCCAGACATACGCCACCTGGTCGCGTCACTTTTGGCGCCGGAGATCCTGTTGTTAGGTTGAATTGTGGCGCTAAGGTCAGAAGAAATTGTAGATTGATTGCATGTGCGTCGGAGAGAGACGCCGGTGCCGGTGCCGGAGCTGAGGCTGGTGGAGCTGAGAGTCAAAGTCAACAGAATACCAATTCGTTTTTTGCTCGGAGTCAAACTTATGCTTTGATGAAACAGCAAATGGAACTTGCCGCCAAATCTGAGGTCTGGTATATGTATTTATTGTATAATTTGAATTTGAGTTAAATTTGTATGAAGTTCTCTAATATATATGATTGATGGTTGTTTTTTTATAATAATTATTACTTGATTTTAAGGGTCTGTTAAGTGAAGAGTGACGGAAATGTATATTTTTTTTTTTTATAATAATTATTACTTGATTTTTTGATAGTAATTACTTGATTTTAAGTGAAGTCTCACCGAAATGTATGCTTGTTTAATGAATTTGTGCTTAAAATGATTGATTTGATGATCATAATAATAATATAATTCCTTAAATGTAGAATTATGAAGAGGCTGCTAGGCTTCGCGATTCTTTAAAATCATTTGAAGAGGAGGAACCTGTTTTACGTCTACGCGGTTTGATGAGGGAAGCTATTGTAAATGAGAGGTTTGAGGTATTTATATTGATTTATTTACCTTTTAAATTCACTAATCGCACATGTATGTGTAGTCACTAATGTTCTGCAGTGTCATTGCTTAAATTTTAATCTGTTCCAACTTCATGTCTTCTACCTCATTGAAAAATTTAAAGTATACGCTTATTTTCTTTTGTTCTTTGTTTTCTTCTTTAATACTATACCATTTACTAATACTATTTTAGGAAGCCGCAAGATACCGTGATCAGATAAAAGAGATTGCTCCTCATTATCTATTGAAGTGTTCAAGTGATGCAACTACCTTGGTACAGTTACCAACTCTGTATCACTTTAAGTTGCATTATTTTCGATTAATCCAAATCATTTTCATCTTTCTGGGAAAAAATGGATTAATATGTGGATACTATTGGCATGGAACATGCTTCTCTCTTATTCTTTGTATTGTTATTTGTTGTCAGTTGCCCTTTTCCGGTTGGTGAAAAATCAATAACAAATGATGGGGTTTACGTTCTCAAAAGTAGATAACTTGATTCTCTTAATTTGCGTGTTATATTAACATGATATGCGTCAATAGAGTATTTACAACATATATTTTGTCGCTTAGTGGATTTAATCCTTTTCAATTAACAAGTGATGGGGTTTTGGTTATTCGCTTATTTGGGAGAAGTAGTTAACACAACCCAAGTTTTTTTTTATCTTTATACTATTTGACCAAATAAGAAGCTATGTTTGTACCACCGAGGCATTTCCTAAGTGGTATACCGGGGGCAGCCTGTTTACCTCAACGAGTAGGCGCAAGTTCGATTCCAAGGGCCGGGATCTAATTGGTACTGCCAGTAATTAGCTTCTCGGAGGGGGTTTTCCCAACCTTCAACCGTAATGCCAGGGTTGTTGCGATTTGGGTTTCCTCCTAACGCGTGTGTGGGTGACATATGATCGCGAAGGTGGTTAAGTCCTCTCTGATGCCGATACTGTCGTTAAAAAAAAAACTATGTTTTAATACTCTATGGATTTTATGTGGGGTTTCAAATGGTGGGTTTTTTAGAGGTCCTGTCAGTTTAATTCTTCTCAATTAACAAGTTTCGGGTTTAGGTTATTCCGAAAAATTACTTTTAACACAACTGAATCTTATTATTTAACCAAAATCTCAAATAAGTTGCTTTGTTCTGATGCTTAAATGGACTTTATGTGGTTTTAAATGTTAATGATCAATTCAGGGGATCCGGGTTCAAGTTAGGAGTGTGTACATTGAAGGGCGCAGCCAACCTTTGAGAGGCCAATACTTCTTTGCTTATCGAATTAGAATTACCAACAATTCAGACCGCCCTGTTCAACTTCTCAAAAGGCACTGGATAATTACTAATGCTAATGAGAAATCAGAGGATGTTTGGTATAATCCCTCTCCACTGACATGTATTTCCATTGACGAGTTTCTTATCTTATTGACTTTTTTTTTTTTTTGCCATGAATTCTCCTTTTTTCAGGGGCATTGGGGTTATCGGTGAACAACCGGTTATACTTCCTAATAACAGTTTCGAATATTCATCAGCATGCCCATTAACCACCCCTAGTGGTAGAATGGTGAGTACATGTTTACATCCTGCATTATACTTTCTAATAATAATAATAATATAAATAATATATTTATTTTATTTTTGGACATCAGTTTGGGATCACCCAGGGGACTTAACCACCCACACGTTCATCTCCCGTAGTTGCATAACCCGCCCCTAACTACTGCCCTGGAGGAAGCCCGGACCAATCCAAGGGCATGGCCGATAAACCCCCCCTCCCCGCTGCCCCCACACTAAGCGAAAGGCGACCTGGGTGGATACTTCAGGTCAGGGATAACATTGAGTGCAATGTTGCAGTCTTTATTGATTTGTTGATGGTATATGGTATATGATGACATTTCAGGAAGGTGATTTTGAAATGAAGCATATTGATAAAGTAGGATCGAAGACATTCAATGTGGCTGTTGCGCCCTTTTCTCTTTCAACGTTCGGGGATGCTACTGATAATATATGAGGCATACCCAAATGATACTTTAGCACATTCTGCTTTACTTAAATTTTGCAGAAGTTGATCAGTCAAAGATAATACACATAGGCTTGGGTTGGGTATCTGGTAAATGTCAGCTGTAAGAATGTTGTGAAATTTTCTTCGAAGAACTCAATTGTAGAGTTAATGTATAGATTATAAATTTTGATATAATAAATTTGAAGTTTGAAGTTTCGTGAATTGTATTCCATGAGTGGTGAATCAAGAAGTTGCCATTAAAATGTTTTGTTAGATTGTAGGTATCGCCGGCTAAGCTAGAGGAGATAGAGGCACGAAGACGATCCTTTTTTAAATAAATGCACAGTTTGATTTAGTTTGTGGTTTTGATACAGATCTAATCGGAACAGCCTATGTATGCATACGTGTAAACGTATATAGTTGTTTGCATACAAATTGCTAACCCTGTGGTGTACATTAAACATTCTTTTCCTTGTGTGCAAGGTGCTAACATACATACATAGGCATTTTGCATGGCTACTACAAATGCACAGGAGGCTATTGACCATTTTAACTAGGGTCATCTCAATGATTTTCGAGTAAAAAAATGCGCTTCTAAACGTTAGTTATTATTTTTTGATATATCTGGATATCCGATCTGCTTTGCGAACTTACTAATCCTAGGGTGACTTATTGCTTCGGAGGTTTTCCGGAGTAATCAACCGAAAAATCGAATACATATAATAAATACCAAAAAAGTTATCAATTAAAAAACTTATGCAAACAACCATAGTAAATTTTTTATTCTCAAATAGTTACAAAAATTAGTTACTCCGTATTAAATAACAGTATCCTCCTAGCATCACTATTATTATTTTCACCGACATTACTTGTGGCTTTTTTGAACGTATATATCTAAAACCTCACATTGAGACTGATCTTTTTCTTTTTAGACCTTTTTGATATTCACGAGTCATGAGTTTTAAAAAATATTATAATAACTAGTGAAATGACCCGTGGAACCACGAGTTTGTTTAAACGAAAAAGTTTAATGATATGTTTTAGGTATTAAGTGAACGTAAATGTTAACGTTATTTAGTTTAATGACCCGTGGAACCACAGATTTCGACTAAGAAACTTGTCAGCTGAACATATCATCAAACACCAAAAAAAGGATATTAAACAATCCACATCCAATCATAAGAGATAATATTGGTTGTCATTTTATTTTAAAAAAGTAAAGCAAAATATAAATTTAGAATTTGTTTACTTCTGGCTAGCTTTTATACCTTCTCGTACTCAATTCAAAATAATTAATTAAAATAATTCAAAATTATTTAATTTTAATAATTAAAATAATTATTAATAAGATTTAACAATAATAATTAATTAATAAGATTTAATTTTAATTCAAAATTATTTAGATTAATGATATCACCCATCATACTTAGATTTTTTATTTTTATTTTATTTATTTTTGTTAACAAATGAATTAGCCTAATAATGAAATCATCATTATAGGGTTTTAATATTAACTATAGATAAGCAAAAAAAAGTACCGGAGTAAACTATATAAAATTAAAAGCATTATCACTACAAAAGAAGATGGCTCAATTCAATTTCAATTTATAATTTATATGGTTAAACAAATTTAAATATTAAAACTAAAATTAAAATAATAATCATCATGTATTCATACACTCATCCTTAATAACAATATTTATTATAAATAAAATAAGATCACGATCAATATTCAATGCAACTAAAACTATGAAAAAACAGAACGATTATTCTATTAATAGTAACCTAAGGAGCTTTACTTTAGGCTTCCGTGTCCGTGTTAGTAAATGGCAAAGGATGTTGACAACAGATTACTGAACTTTTTTTCTAGAACCACAAACGAAAGCAAGTTTACTGGTCTGACTTAATTTGGTTTGGCTTAATAACTTCAAAATTCAGTTCAACAACATCGAACTACTAGGTACCTGCCTTGTTTCGTCATGTGGACTTAAACAAACTCACATAAAAAAACTCACACGTAACTATTTTCGACTCTAACCTAAGTTTTATTTGTATGCAAAAGTACTACTACGTACCAGATAAATCACTGTTCTAATTTGTAAGAGACAAAAAACGTGTAATATATTGAAATCAACAATTGGGAGTGCATCTCATTCTGTTTCAATGTAGTTATAACAAGGGATTGAATGTGCTTCAAAAGTTAAAATTGAAAAAATTTGACTATTTCCACTTCAGACTATCAATGTCCTCAAGTCAAAATTTACAAACAACTTGACACAATTTTACAAATGCAATTATACAAACAACTTAAAGTGATGAGTTTGGTAAAGAACCCATTGGGATAACTGTATCATGGTCTTTAGGCCCCCAAAACCTCGCGGGACTAGCCTTTGACAACAAACCCGAGAGGTATCCAAATGAAGACGTAGACTCTGTATCCCGAACCGAATTTTTTAGAGCAATCCGCACCTCATTCGAGCTAGCATTTGAGCTTCTCGTGGATGTGGTCCCCAGATCTACACCACAGGGACAAATAGCAATCTTCTTGAAGCAAAACTTGTGGTATGCCAGTTCACAAGATTTACACCTTTCCACCTCACCATCCTGTAAAATAGATGTACCCCGTTGATTAAAATGAAATGATCACTTTTCTCAGTTTCTGTGGTGCTGGCGGGTGTATTTCATTATTATAACGGTACTTAAAATGTTGAAAATCAATGCAATGATCCATTGACATGGATATAAGAGATGGCAACTTTGACTCATTTACTTTAAGCATAGGTTGCTTTAGGTTATGTTTTACCTCTTAACATGTATGATCAAAAGATATTAGCTTCAATAACGGGTCAAATGGGTTGCATCTTCCAAAGTCTGTTTTTAAAGTTAAAACCTACTAAATCATTCTATTCAAAAAACTAAAAATCATCATTCAAACAAAAGAAAATCCAAATTTTTGAACAAAACCATCACAAGATAGCCTAGTGGTTCGGGTCCTAATCTCCTTACAAGAGGTCTCAGGTTCAAACCTCATTAGCAACATATTTTGGGGTGGCCGGGAGAACCTTAATCGTTTACCTAAATTTTTGAACAAGAAATGTTTAGGGAGAGCCCAAATTGATCCATACCAAAATACCCATTTTCACATGTTACCCAATCAGCCTGACCCACCCCATAGTGCCACCTCTTATAGCTATTAGCTATAGAAAGATATCTTCAGAGATGGTTTACCTGAAAGGGGAAAATGAGAGAAGATGGATCATCACATACTAGTCGAGCACCACAAGGAACTCCCACATCATAGCATATCAAACATTCATCAGTTATATGATTCACAATCTTTTTCGAAATAGTTTCTAGCATCACAGGCAATGCTGCAAGAATAATATGAACATCAAAAGATGAAGTTGAGGGTATTTTTGTAACTATATATGCCTTGGAATAACTTTTGCTATGTTACTAAAACGACTCCGTAAACCATAGGCCAATTAGATAACATAGATCTGTAAAGGAAGCTAACCTGCAAATACTCCTTTGGAAAGATCAACAAGATCCTTTAGAGCAAAGAAGTCACTGCTTTCAAGAACGTATCTCCTGGATCCAACTCCTTTGTATATGGTCTTACGAAACGGACAACGGACGTATGGAAGCATACGCCCGATTCTTTTCCTAACATTTATAACGTGCTGTAAAGGTGGAACTTTGGCGAACAGATGAGGGTTCACAGCGCTAACACAAAGCATCGGCTAAAAAAAGGAAACCACATATACAAGTTACTAAAAATATAATCAGTTTCTAAATTGTACAACACATGACAAATACATCCACATTCATGATCCAATAGTTGATTCATAAAACGAAGACAAAATTACACGGCTCGTGGTTTCATTATCCAATCTTGTATGAAATTGCATTCCAAGTCCCTAAACTTTTTGTTTGCATTCCGAGTCCCTGTGGTTTCATTATATTTCACGGCTCGTCCCCCCGGCTAAGAGTCGTTTATTTTTTTCAACAACAAAACCCAATACCACATGAGTGGTGTATGGGGAGGCGAGATGTAGACAATCTTTCCCCTATCCGATAATAAAAACAAGTCATTTGTCCACCCAGAGTGAGAACACTCTCAAAAGTAGAGAAAGTCATCCCTCTCTCTATTCGACGAATAAAGAGACTGCTTCCGAGTGGACCTCCGACCAATAAGTAGGAAATTTTTTACAAAAAAATAGTAAAAGAAGTTAAAAATAAAATACTACCTCCATGAAAAAGGTAAAATCAAATTTCCATGGGTTTTAAATCCTGCCTGGAATTCAATTTAGGCTCTAAACGGCAGTCAAGACGCCAATAAATCGACGCTTGCTGTTGACTCAAAAATAGAGTCGTTTATTTTTTTCATTAACTCATAACATGTGCCGAACATGTGAGGGAAAATAGGCACTTTTAAAAGACGAGAGACAACAAACGTTCCTGTTGTTTGTAAATGAAGAGATTAAATGAGAAATCAGGTAGTATTAAAGATAGAAACGAGCTAAAAATGACCTATTTTTCCTCAGGCGTGCTGCAGGGGTTATGAGTCAACAAAAAAAAAAATAAACAAACGTCATCCGGAGGGACGAGCCATTAAAAGAAAAGAAACGAAACCAAGGGACTCGGAATGCCAAAAAAAGAAGTTTAGGGAATCAAAATGCAATTTCATACAAACCACGGGGATGCGCTGTGTAATCTTGTCTAAAACGAACCATCACACTTTTAAGGTACCAAAAGATATTACACTGTAGTTGACAATTGACAAACTGATTAAAAGGTCATAGAAGAATACATTATTATAAAACATACTCAAAGTACCTTGTCATGAATAGAGTCCAGATACGATTTAGCCAGCTGTGAAACTGGATACTCTGTAAAATCCCACCAATGCAAAACTCTAGCGGGCAAGATTGCGGTTTCATTTACGTGGCAAGATGAACAAAAAACCTGACCACTGTACTCACAAACACGAGGCTTGCCCCACCCAAGTGTCTGTATAAATTCCCATAAACGCGTTTTACCTTCATCAAAATACTTATGACAACCTGCACAAGTATAATGTTGTGCTTCGAGCATCTGTTTCATTGATTTATGAGGCCTGATTTCAACGATAAGTGATATCGACTGCCCCAACGAATACACAGGCTTGATTTCAGTTTGTGACTGAGATACATTTGTGTTAAAAATATGGGTCGACCCGTTCTTTGGTGGGGATATAAACCATATCATAGCATTAGGAAGACTCGATGAAAACTTGGAGTGTAAAATAGAATTTAAGCATTCTTGAATTAAAACGCTTCTTTCCGAAACAACATCCGGTGAAACATTCCCGAAATATTTTCTGGACTCACGGTCAACCTTTGACCAAGGAGAAGGAAGGTTCCAACCTTTGTTGGCGAATGACGTTTTTAAACGACGATAAAGAGTGAAAAAATCACGGTACCGGCGCTCGACCTCCCACTGATGGGACCCACTCCTCACCCTTAACTTGTAAACAGTGTATTCCTTAACTCCTACCAACCGTTCACCCAATGAGACGTCACCCTTTTTCTGTGTCGCACCACTTACTTCGATACCGTCGATTTTGTAAGGGTTTTGAGGCATCGAGTGAGAGTTTTCGATACTAGAAGTTGAAGCGGTGGGCCCACCGTCTCTTGAAGGGAGAGAAACATGCGAATGATCAAGTTTCCTACCACGAGTAAACCTAGCTGCAGGTGAGTTGCTAGAATCGAGTAGTATTTCTTCCATATCTAAAACAACTTCATCATAGAATTCATTTAGCTCATAGTCTTCTGTCTGTGAAACATATCAAAGCCAATTACTATGATTATATTATACTACAACAACAACAACAATACCCAATCCCGCTATGATTATATTATACTATCAAAGAAAAATACATAGAAACTGTTTTTGTTCTTCTAGTTATACAATACAATATATATAAAGCAGAACAAAGCAGAGTCACATAGCCATAAAGGTAAAGACTTTTGAATCCTATACCGCAATTTAACTTGCACACGTCGTTCTATCAGGAATGTAAAATACACTACACTTTACAAGAACAAATGGTTTGATGTGTTTTTAAGTTCTTGCTACATTTTGTGTGCAAACCTATTAAAATAAGGGTTTGGCTATATATAAACAAGCACAAAATACTAAGGGAAACACGAAATATTAAGGGTGTTATCTTTTAAGTGACTTTTTTTTTTTCCTTCTTTCCAAATATTCATCCTCTCTTTTCTGGAAATCACCCAAAAAAAAAAAAAAGAAAAAAAAAAACAAATGAAGACAACACAATGTTTTCAGTCAAATATTGCCAAAAATATGAGGAATAAAGTGAAATCAAGTCTGACCTTATTTGCCACTTGAACATCTTCCGGAGTGTTTAAAGATACTAGACTCGCAATTTCTTCTTTCTCTACATTAATATTAGGCGATGACAACAGTGAATATGGGTTACAGTCTTTGGACACTTCGGGCAGTTTTGCTACATTGTATTCAGCATCTTGTGTCAAAGTCAATCGAACATGACCAAGTGTAAGATTTTCAACGATTCCATTTGAATCAATACATTCGGGTTCCGTAGGGCACACGTCCACTAACGGGGCCTTCTCCACTTGAAAAACATCCTCCAATTTAAGCACATTAAAGTTGTCTTCTTGTTTGCCAACAACAAACTTATCTTTCATCATGACTTGTTCTGGTTCTTCTTCCTCATTCTTCAAAATATCAATACACCTTATAGAATGAGTATTACAAACATCACTCTGATTAGGCATATCAAAGGTGGATATCGAGGTTTGTTCTTTACTTACAAATTCACTTTCCTTGTGTCCTTGAACCTGATCTATAACAAATAAATCCTGACCATTTTCCAATTGCGCATGCATGAAATCATCCAAATCATCTGAACCATACGCTACCGATGACGTCATCATCAATGTTTTCTCACCATCTTTTTCCTTCTCCTGTAAATAATTTGAGTAACCTTTAGAAGGTAAATGACCCGTTTCCTCATTATCCGTACCGTACCCATACATCGAACCTTCAGATTCTGAATGTTCTAACCGAGATGATGTTTCCCCTTCAGAAAGTTCATCCACGTCATCGTTGACTTGGTCAACCACACTCACAAGGGACCCACCACCTTCTTCCATCCCTACCGTTTCCACTTGTCGTAGCACTGTTCCTGCACTAGAACTACTTTGCATATTTATTGAACTGGTATCGTTATTCCACATAACCAAACCACCTTCATCAGCCAGGTCCGAAAAAGAAGTTTCCATTTCATCATACGCGTTCATTTCACAAAACCCCTTATCGATTTTCTTATTCAAACCGCTCGTGTGACTACATTCACCTAATCTTCCCAAACCTAACGGTTTTATATTCTCAAATTTCCCACCTAAACTAAAACTCTCCGGACCACCTACATCACCAAATCTTGAACTTTTTACCGACACGATATCAGAATCAACAAAGTCATGAAATGTACCAGCAGAAGAACCACATAAACTAGGTGTCCCAATTACCGAATTCGCACTACAATATCTATCAAACTCTGATTCTCCACAAGACGAGTAACGAGACGAAACCGGCGACACCTCATTACTTACATTAACCGATAAATTCGGTTCCAAAACCTTCCAATTCAACAACTTATCATCATCAATTTTATCATTCAAGGAGACAGTTTCACTAGTCCCCTCTCCACTCATCATCCTATTTAAAAAACACACACATATTACATATATATGTATATATACATATCAAATTAGCAACTATTGCAGTTTTAGGTTAAAATTACCAATTCAATAGTTCATTTGTACTCTTGATCTTCTGACAATACAAATTTTGAAAACTAGTAACGTCTGAGATAATTAGAAAACCTAAAATTACAAGCTGAATTCGATGTAATTGAAGGATCTAAATCTAATGATTGTATAAGAAAACGTTGATTTGAATCACGAAAGTGAGATCAGAATCTGGAAATTGAAGGAGGTGCAGATACAATGACTAGGGTAAATCATTTGAATGGATCGTACCGATACAGATACATAGAATTGAAAACGAACCTGGTGAATCAAGTGAATGGTGTTCTTCGAGAACGATGTTTATTGTTGTTACTGGATGCCTGGACGTTGTTGTTGCTTACTTTAACACGAAAAGTGTGTGTAAAAAATAAAATGGATATTAATTCGTTTATTTTTTAATAAATAAAGAAATTAGTCAAACTAATGTACAAAATTTATACGGAGTAATTGATTGATGAATTAGGGTTCCCTGTGTAAAATTACGACTTATCAATTATTATAATTATATTACTTTAGAAGATCCTAATGTAATGAGATTAGGTAATGTTATAGTCGTTGCACATGTCATTTTATTTTTTCTTTTTAAAACCGAAGTTTTACTTATTATCTTATACAAATTCTGAAATATTTTAGAATGGTGAGATCATGACAACCAACACTCCGAAGTAGAGCGGGCTCAGTGGCTTGGAGGTTGCGGTCAAGGGTTCCATTTCTCACTCTCATTACAAACCACCGGAGACCAAACGATCCAAAATGGGTCATGTTTATGGCTCTTACGGAGTTACGGTGTCTCGAACGTCATAATTCAAAACGACAAACCAACCATCATATAAACATGCTCGTTAATCCGTAGTATATAGTACCTATTAACCAGGGCCGGCCCGTGAAATTCAGTGGCCCAGTGCGAAAAATGAAAATAGACCCCCTTAATTAAGAAATTCTCTATTTATATATATCTATATATAAAAAATATATCACTACATGATAAAATGGCCCCACTGATACACTAAAAATTTGTGAAGAAATCATAAAAGTGGGCTCCTCTAAAAAGTAAAATATTCCCTTTCATTTTTGTCCCGTGAAAATATATACCTAAATACACCTTGAATTTTTTGGGCCTCAATAAAAAGAAAGCTGAATAATCGTTTTTGGGCCCCTAATTTTGATGGCCCCTGTGCAGTTGAACAGCCTGCACAGGCATTGGGCCGGGCCTGCTATTAACATACTCGTCACCATACCCATTAATGACTAAACGCCACCTGAAACAACCTAAGCCAGACAATACCCATTTTAAAATTTTGATCAACAAGCCAAATGTTGGAGCAGAACTCAATATCATAACCAACAATCAAAGGGCAATTGGTCTAGTTGTATCGATGTCCCCCTTCCAACTAAAAGTTTGAAGTTTGCGAGTTCGAGTTCAAGGGTGAACATATATATTTATTCGTGGTAGGCATGTGAGTTACTGAGTTTGCATTGGAAAACAAATATCATAACCAGCAGAACAAAAGGAATGTCAAATTGGGAATGTATAAAATGTTCAGATCCCAAAACATTCGATGTTCATCCTTATAATCTTATTACATTATTAATATCGATACAATAAGGACAATAAATAAGAACCAAATTTTAAACAAGAAAACAAAATTACACTCCTTAACTACTACGCTAACTCCTTTAACCAGCCAACAAAATTTGGATCCACAAATCATAATACCTGGTTTTCATCACAAATTAACCTTATATTAGACAGCATCATCTATTGCTAATAAGAATAAGATGTCCTACACTACATACTACATTGACACTCTTGTAGTGACAGTTGTATTGTTAACCATGTTTGTATGGATCAGGGGGAAAAAACTCGTTTGTATGTTTCAGGTGATGCTATTATTCATTAGTGTTCCCTCCAAGCCTTTCAATCGCAGCCCCAACATTGGGCTTCACATTGTTGTTTTCGTGAAGAACAGGGCTCTCTTCATTTGCTTTGTCAACTAGTTTCAAATGAAGCCAACCTGTCACCAAAGTGTTCGTGCACAATTACAATCAATCAATCAATCACTCACTATAATGTATGTCGAGTGGAAAAACTTTTTTAGTGCATGTTTGGTGATAATAATCGCAAATGACTAAAGTTGAAATTCCCTCTATGTTTTGATGATTAAAACGTGATTAGCAAAGTGTTTATCTTAATTATTAGAAATTATATATACTTGCATTAACATCACATGAAAGACATGGGCCAAACTGACAAGTGAAGGAAGTGGAACTGTGAAAAGCGGGTCCATGGACCACACACGGTCGGATCGCGAGTCAACCGTGGTGCCGCTGAACCAAATCCACTTTGTGTGGTCAGTGTTCGGGTCAACCACGCGTTTCTCTGTTTCATCCTTTGAGTCAAGGCTAGTCAGCTCTTAGTTGCTTTATATTATATGGGTTTGATCACACTAATTCTATGAAAGTGTAACACATTATAAAACTTCAAGTTCTTTTATAATCATGGTCAAATGTTTTTTTTAAAAGTATAAAAATGTTTTATTAACATGAAATAGCAGGAGGAAGTCTTTTGTGAGCCTCTACTTTTTGAATTAAAGTCAAACAAGAAATCAAAATGAAACCTTTAGACTTTTATCATATATATTCTGTTACCTAACCAACCCACCCACCCATCTTGCCACCTTTAATCAAATGCAAGGTAAGTCCAAGCCAAATATGATCTTAGTTCAAGTTTAAGTGTTCACTTTTGTTCAACAACTCAATAAGTAACAAATTAGCAATAGCTTTAGATAGCCAGTCAAACAAACCTATATGAAATTAAATGAGCAATTTAATTAAACTTTTAACTTCATTAAATGTTCTAATTCAATTTTCAAACAAGATAAGGACTCGGACAACTCACCTAAAGGGAAGCAGAACGTTGCGCCCAAAACTGAACCCAACAGCACGTTCCTTCCACGCCATGCAAGTGATCCAGGCACTGAAAAACATGAAATTAAACACATTAGTTTGATAAATATGAAGTTTTTGATTTTGGCATAAAAAGGGTTATAAAGACGTGTGTTCGTTTTTTTTTTTTTTTGAGATTCTTACTGATTAGACCGAAAGTTGCTGCGGTTGCAGAACCAGCTCCAACAATATTATAGACGTCATGAACTCCTCTTTTATCAGCTAGAATATTTTGCAAGCCGTAAAATGCAGCTGTGAACATGCCAAGCCGAACACCACCTACAATCGAACCACGTGTAATTCTAATAAACCTTTTCTCCATTGCATCTCTCATTAATCGATATTGTTCCCGCTTGTCAGGTGTGCTCCCTAGTTTTAATGTCACTTCCGCATCCTTGCTCTAATACAAAAAAAAAAAAAAAAAAAATCACTTTTATTTTGATTATTCAATAATTCAAACATATTAAAGTGATAAAGAGGCAGCTTAGAAGTATTATCAATTATTGTTTCAATTATATTATAAGAATTAGAAGTTTCAATTTGCTAAACTACTAGAATTTTCTGAAATTGGCTACTGATTTGGAGGGTTCCTATAACAGAAAGGTATCTATAAATGTAAATCAATTATAGTTTCACAGTTAAATTTATCAAATAGTTGCTCATTCTTAAGATCATTACTTTCACAAATGATAAATCATGCATTTCGATGAACAGTTAATACTTGTGTAAAAAAATACTTACAACGGAAGCAGAGGCTTCTTTCATGCCTCCATATAACAAGCCAGCAAATACTCCAACAACCGTTGCTGTACCCCAGTTAACAGTTCCAGCCAATTTTGAAGTTCTCTGCGTTCAAGGCAAAATAAAAAATAGTTAAGTTTTGGTGACATATTAATTAGTTATAAACTTATAATCAATACAGCTTATACATAATTTGGATCATCTTACACATTCAGGCTATAAAATCACTAATTGTTCTGGCTCAAAATCACTAATTTTCCTATCGCGATCATGATTCAAGTTGAATGTGCCTTACTATTTGTAGTATCCTTCTTTAAATGGAGCACAACATCACAACCCTAAATCCAATATCTATACACTTAAGCTACAAAACGTTAAACCTATTTTTGTGGCTCAAGGGATAAGAAGCTAAAGTTAAACTTAATTTGAGTAACTTTGTTACAAATTTCTAACTATACTCATCTAAACCCTAATAATATTACCACAAAACAAACAAACAAACAAACACATACATACATTTATAATATGGAAATTAGATAAAGATAATTAACAATTCTTACATCATATGGAGCATTTTCTAGTGGTTCTTCATTGGCTTCCATTGTCAATCAGATATCAGTTAAAATTAAAATTTCCCTGTATGCAAAATTTATTCATAGAAATGACTAAACTTCATGATAATGGAAATAAAAAAAACAAAAATAAATATAAATAAGCTAGAATAAATTTAAGTGCAATTAACTGCAGTAATATGAAACTGGATCATGTAAAAACACAACATGATACTGTGATTAAGTTTATCGATATATAATCGATAATAACAAGTATATAATTTAACTAAAGATCTAAGAGTAACTAACATGATACCAGATTCTAGCGATGAACAAAATGTTGAATTGGTAAAGTTTTGGGGGTCTTGGGTGAACCGCCAAGTTATGATTAGGATGACCCGTTTAAAATAGAATTACTTGGCCCAATTTCAAGGACCTAGTGGCCCATTATCAGAAGTTGGGTCAATACATGAATATTATACGGAGTAAATGGTTTATAACTAGTTTAAGTGGCCCGCGCGATGCCGCGGGGCCTTTCGGGTTGCATATTCATAGTTAATAAAATATTTTGCTACGGATGTTTTTAGATACACGTAGTTATTACCTAGTATACCTAATGGCCTATGCGATTTAAACGTCAGGAAGATTGCGTAGAAAAAGGGAAACAGAACCATCGATATGATGTAGTTCGTTTGGGAAGTTTATTATAGGTGTATGTATATGTATTGAACATAGTCCGATGTATTTAGCGTTTTTTAGAAGTGTCCGTTTCGCGTATACTTAGTCCCGTTGTGTTCGTAAGATTTTTTTGAGTTGAACGGTAGGTTCGGAATAATTTAACGCGTGGTTAGCGGGAAGATATGTCCCGTTGAAAATTTGGGTCAACTTTGGTTAAGGTTTTTAATTAAAATAATAAATTTACATTTTGTACCCCTGATTTGGGGGTTGAACTTGAAAGTTGTTTAAAGTTTGGGGGTATTATTTTTTTTTCAATGTCATTTGGCAAACGTGGAGGGGTTCAAAACGACCAAAACCCCCACACATCTATCTATCTACTACGTATATATTATTTTATTATTATTATTATTATTATTACATCTTATAAATCATGAAACTAAATCTGACGTGTCAACTCATAAACACTTCTTAATCCCTTTTACTTACGTATTATCCTAGAGTTAATCCCAATTAACGCTAATAAAATCTATCTAGTATACACGCAGAAGAAACCATAAACCCTATTCTGTCACACCCATCCTCTTCGATTCATGTATCAATCAGATGCGTTTGATAAACGAATTGGTCAATCAAATAATCAATCGCCACAACAACCTTTCATCATCTATCTTCTATCCGACAATCTCATTATAATCCTCAATCAATCAGTTTCTAATGATAAACGAAGAAATCAAGCGCCTGAGGAACCGTTCATCATATATCTTCGATCCGAAAATCCCATCTACGAATTCTTCTAACCAGGTATTTAAGTAATCGTGCCTTTTAATATTCATTGGTTGAGAACCCTTCAGATAAATTCAATTTGTGTTTTCTTGTGTTTTATAATTATGAAGGTTTGTAATGTAATACATATTATCCTTTACAATTCATATTGTTAATCTCTTTAAATCTAATCCAAAATTATATGGTATGTGCTTTGGAGGTTGATTATCTATCTTGGACCAATTTAATAGAGATTGATTATATATGTTGTAATCCTTTAAATGTGATATGAGTTTGAAGATATGATGATTTAGACAATTATATAGTTTCGTTATCAATCAATGAACTAAATCTAATCATTCTATATGAAGTAATCCTTATTTATATTCAAATGTGTGCCGGAGGAGGATAATGAAACATCGATGGCATGTGTGAAAGACATACGTCCTGCTTGGTTACAGTCTTCTTGAATAATTGCATTCTGTTTATTTTGAATTTTATCTACTTGCACTCATAATGGTGAAGCTGGGACTAAATTATCTGACTTTTATACTTAGTAAATCATTATCATCTTCTTTTAACCACTAACTACCATAAATTTTTATATGTGATCAAAGAGGGTAAAAAGACAAATTTAGTGTGCACAATATGATTTTTCAATTCATACAATTTTAATTCAACACTTGTGCATCAGTTATGCTGTATACATCTTAAACTTGCAGTATGTATACAAAAGGTACATACTTTGTGCACAAGTCTTTTTTAATTTATACATTTGTTTCTTTTTTGCTACTTGAGATAACTTTAATTATAATTAACTGCAATTAACCCATTCATGAGTGATTGGGTCATATTACCACCATTTATGTTTATGAATTTCTTGGATACATACACATATAACTTTGAAAAATTTATTATTCAAATGTATGAAAAGTCTAATACGCTTACTCTTCGAGTTGACGATTACTCACTCAAAAGTCCCGAACGAGTACTCACCGAGTAGCAATTTTTGCAACATTGATTATGTTTAATTTTTTTGCAATACATTGAATTTGGTAATGAACTTTGCATTTCTTCTTTTGTAGTTTGTGTTGTGTATGAAAGTAGATAGTAACTACATAGAACTCGATGCAAAGCTATCGAAAGGTGTTTTGTTGACCCGTCATCCAGGAACAGGGAAAATATTGTCTTCATTGATGAAATGATGTTGTTACGTGGGTGAATTTTGAATTGTGAGCGTGACCAGACACTAAACCAGGTAATGTTTACTATCTTGCTTTGACTTTTGAGGTCAAACTTATGTTCAACCCGCCAAGGAACACTTTAGTGTGTGCACAGGTGTAGTGTCAACCTTATGTAGGCTTAACCTCATCTCCAGTTCCTTACAACCTTATCTAGAGATATACATTTAAACCTTTGATTTAAAGGTGTCAAGATGAGTTTGAAATATGTCACTTATAAGTAGTACGAGTGTTTATGGGTTGAGATGGGTTCACTTTAATACATTTCTTTTTCCTTTCCATATGTTTATTTCGTGTATGAAAATATTGTGATAATTACGATTAAATAAAGAACAGTTATGTTGCTATAGTACAAGTCTTTGATCAAAAACAGAGGTGGTGTGCTTCTTTAAATTAGACATCGGGCAGTTTTTAACTTGATTAACTCATTAACATATTTCCTTTCTAAATAACTGATAATTTTTCCGATATGCAGCATCGAGATAAAATACAATCTTAATAAACTTATCCATTAGTAGATAGTATGTCTGGAAAACGTGTCGGGTTGCCTTAATGATAAAATGGGTTTGGGTCATAACGGGTCATGATGTCAGCCTTAAATAGATTAAACGGGTTGGGTCGAGACCCGGGTCGGTCTGATCGGGTCAAGACCCATTTTCTTCTGTATTTTTTAAAGTTAGCATAAATGAAAGAATAGCCCTATAGTAGATATGCTGCAATTGGCACATTTAATTTTCAATGGGATAATGTGTTTATTTTATAGATTGCTATACACAAGTCTAAGCAATGATCTATTATGTTTTTATTAGCTTTTTACCAAAATGGATGGGTTTGATAAAGAGTAAAGTGTGGTGGTTACAGCTGCTACAAACCGACCCGAAACATTGGATTCAATCTTGATGAGACCTGGTTGGTTTTCGAGAAAAGTTGGTGTAGATGAGCCAAACGAGGGTGGACGAAAAGACATTTTTACCATTTACTTAAGAGATGTCCCGATGCAAGTCTTTGACTATATTTTAACTGTGTTAGCACAATTAGAGGTTCGGGAAAGGTATGCTACATATCTGCGTACTTAAAGGTGGCAATTTCCACCCATTCTCTTATGTCAGATGTGATTTGAATCACGTTTTATACTTATTTGGTCACATGGGCTCAATATTATGTCTACAGAGTCTCGCAGTTAGTATTATATGTTTAAAATATGTATTGATTAAAGTTGATCCATGATTTTGGTTATATTTTACAGACAACTGCATTTCCTTGCATACACTTGAGATATTGTTGTTTTTTACAAAACATAAGCCTGCAATAAGGGTTCTTACACTTACCCATACAAGAGTAGGAATTGCAATTGATCGATGCTTTTACTTTTATGTTGCTTCTCACCGAATATTATTGTCACCGAATCTTGACAAATTCGGTGATTATACCCATTTTTACGCTACAATGTCAAATTCAGATACATCAACCAAATTATAAAATGATGATTATGCAAATTCATCATTTAGGGGAGAAATGTCATACGGTTGATGTATGACTCTTGTGCATGTACGGTACAAGACTCGATATTAAGGAAAGAATTGTTTATTTGAGGGAGAGCTAGAGATTTGAAGAAGATTCCACGTCATATGGGGAGCTTAAAGATCAAGCTAACATACCAATAGCCAATGATCGAGCATTTGATGAGAGTCTATGTACTTTGAAGGGGAGCTTCTAGAGTTTCGACACTTCGTCTCAAGTCAAACAAAAGTCTAGAGAAGATCTTTGATTCTTGAGCAACAAAGTTCAAAACTCATGTTTCATTGTGTTCATGAAAAGTGATGAGTAATCATCACAACACACATCTAGGTGAGATTGTTGGGTCACAAAGTAACCCACATTGACATGTGCATATGTGATGAGTTTAGCAATGTAAGTGAGCATAAGTATGAAGTATAAATACTTATGCAACACTTTTTAGTCACTTGAGACCTTCACTTAAGATACTCATTTGAAGGTGTAAACCTTCCCAATTCTCTCTAATATACATTTAGAGACGAGAGTTAAATTTGCGACATTATCTTGATCCTTATTAAGTTAATAGTTGAAGAAAGTCGTAGATTCGAAGAAAGTCGTAGATTCAATCGTAGCTACAATTGAATTCATGTGCTAAATGATTGTACAAACTCATATTCACTTTATATTGTTATATCATATTCTGTGTTCATATATTCATATTCAACATCATAGACACATATTCATATCATAACCTACCGCTCAAAATCGGATTCAACCCCAAACAATAAATTGAAGTTGAGAATATCAATATGAAATAATAATAATAATAATAATAATAATAATAATAATAATAATAATAATAATAATAATAATAATAATAATAATAATAATAATAAACCTTGTATAGCTCATGTGGTAGTGACATGCATCTCTTAGCGAGAGATCAGGAGTTTGACTCTCATGGGGTGAATCATTGCACACAATGTTGTCCCTTTACCCTTGAATTCCACCTAAGGGTACCTTCCTCACATCACGTGGGTGGTTAAGTCCCTCTGGATGATCCCGTACTGCTGTTAAAAAAATAAATATAATAATAATAATAAGGTGAGTTATTATTTCTATTTTTATAAAATATAGCTCAGAAATCTCAAACACGAATTTTCTATCAACTACTGTAATTATTGTCTATACCTCTTGATCTAAACCAATAATTTTGTGGTGATATACACTATTTTGTTGCAATAATAATAATTAATAATAATAATAATTATGATAATAATAATAATAATTATTATTTTTATTATTTTTATTATTATTATTATTATTATTATTATTATTATATTATTATTATTATTATTATTATTATTATTATTATTATTATTATTATACCTATATACTAAAAGGCGTGGCGGAATCCGTCATTTCAGTTATATCGGATTGTCGCTTTGAGTTTGCAGTCACACTAGAATCGGTCCCTCAACTTTGGCTTAACTTACACAACGCCCTCTCGAGTTTACACTTTTTTAGGGGTAGAAAGCGTAAATATATAATTTTATTAAAATAAAAGAAACTAATTCCACCCGAATTTTTAACGGGCCCTATCTTCTCGCTCGGTGCGAGTTAAATTTTTTCGAGACCACCGTTCAACTTGAAAAAATCTGACGAACACAACGGAACTAACTACCCACGAAACGGACATCGTTAAAAAAACACTAAATATTTCGGGCTATATTTCATATCGCTCGGTGCGAGTTAAATGTTTCCGAAATCATCGTTCAACTCGAAAAAATCTAACGAACACAACGGGACTAACTACGCGCGAAACGGACATCGTTAAAAAATACTAAATATTTCGGGCCATATTTTATACATATACATACACGTACAACAAACAACTCAACCTATTAGATATATTATGTACCAAACAACATATATCCTTGTTCGACCGCACGATGAATACAACCGCAGCAACGCGCTGTCGAATTTTTTTCTAGTTATTATAATAAGGTGAGTTATTATTACACACATACTATAAGATATGACATTTGGTGTCGTTCCCACAAAAAAAAAGGCCGTCTAAACCCATGTGTTCACACTACAATTTTTTCTTACCACCCCTTAACTATATTCACCCGTTAAATTCTGCAGGGGTTACAACTATAAATTCTAGGGGTATAAAGCGTAACTCTAATATTAAATCCATAAATACTCCACAACAACCACCACGACTTTCAACCGGCCTTATCTTCACGTTCGTCGGGCGTTACCGTCCATCGACACCACCATTAAACTCAAATTATTTATATGAACAAAATGAAACTAGCTGCGTTGAAAACGGACACTTTTTAAAAAAAACCTAAACACACCGACATACAAAACGGGGCTTACAACATGACCCGTTTTTCCATCTGTAAACACATAACGCTACGTTAAATATAAATATTAAAGCCGAAAGACCCAGCCGCAACGTGCGGCCCGGTCCGGTACTAGTTATCTCTATTTTTAATAAAAAGTAGTTTAGAAATCTCAAACAAAAATTTACTATCAGCTACTGAATGTATAGTCTCCACCTCTTGATCAGGTGATCATATATCTTTGCACCGCTAATATGTCCTGGGACGTGGGCTTCCTCGAGAACCTGCTGCACATCCTCTCGAGGGATGGAGAGGACGACCATTATAGCCCTTCCTGTAAAGTTCACCTTGCTTAGCAAAGAAGCAAAATGTCCTTTTCTTTATTCCAACTACATCTTTTGTTTCAGAGGGGAGGATGATTCAGAAAAGAAATACAATAAATATATTCTCCAGTCTTCATAATATAATGCTCTAAGGCACATTCTGCTGGACATAGGTAGAATTGACATTAGAGGCAAGTTTTCTTAACTTTGTGGTGATATACACCATTTTGTTGCAACAACAACAATAATAATAATAATAATAATAATAATAATAATAATAATTATTATTATTATTATTATTATTATTATTATTATTATTATTATTATTATAAGGTGAGTTATTATTTCTATTTTTATTAAAAAGCATCTTAGAAATCTCAAACACAAATTTTTCTATCAATCTATGGTATGTACAGTCCCCACCTCTTGACCTAAACCAATTACTTTGTGGTGATATACACCATTTTGTTGTAATAATAATAATAATAATAATAATAATAATAATAATAATATAATAATAATAATAATAATAATAATAATAATAATAATAATAATAATAATAAGATGAGTTATTATTTGAAATCTAAAATACAAATTTTCTATCAATTACTGTATGTATTGTCTCTAGTACAAGTGATCAAACCAAAATCGTTAAGTGTAAATAGATTTCGGGTTTGAGTGCTTAATTTGGGAAAAAGAGTAGGTTGATTGTTTTAACTCCAATAATTGTGCAAACCCTGATTTAGAATCTGGATTCCAAGGGCGTAAAACAACTAAGTGGATTTACCTTATTCGATCGGAATCGAATAAGTTAATATCTTAGTGTGGATTAACTCGGATGGTGATCGGAGTACCAATCGGAATTAAGTTAACGACTGGAGTGACGTTGTCGTAATTGATTTTGGCAGAGTAACGTTCATGCATCCATTGTTGTCTAAATGAAGGATTTCACTTGTGTATTTATAGATGTTATGGAGGGAATGATGACGTGGCACATGTCCCTTTCATAGTTGTAACAAACTTGGTCAATCCCGAGGGGTGATGTGGCACATGTCCCTTTCATGGGGAATAACAGATCCTAACGAACTTCCCTAGATTTGCGGGCTGATGTGGCATGCGGCTTGCTTGCATGCTTGTTCCGTGATCAAGTTGTAACGACCCGACTTTTTCGACTTGCTTTTGTACTTTGTGCTTTCTGCGAAACTGCGTATTTGTGTGTACTGAGCTATATTATACTCTGGAAACTTCCTACATGTTGATTACTTTCGTTTATATATTAAAACGTGCCTTTAAGTACGTAGGTTACTTAACTTGATCCCCGGAAGCCTTTATGACCGTTGGTGTCACTTGACGTTTAGAACGAACTGCGCACTGTGTACATGTTTAACTTTTGTAGTAACCGGAATATTACGACTACGAAATACTAATTGTTATTTTATAATAATAATTACTTGAGTTTTTGGATGCTTAATTACGCTTAGTAATTTACTAGAGCACACTAGTTGGTCTTGTTGGACTTTCTACCTTGTTGGACTTTAGACCACCCTACACTAGCTAGTGGACTATTTAATTAGCCCAATTATAATAAGTTAGTGACCCATATTAATGAAAGACAAATGCCCATTTATTAGAGGGAACATACTAGCATTTTTGTTAAGCATTATCCTTAATGTTGCATGGGATCCTAACATAAGCACCAACTTTAGACAACCATTAACCAAAAAGCAAAAGTTTGTCCCCTTGTCCCCCCTCCAAAATCACAGCCACCACCACCCCACCCTCACCTCACTACCTATAAATACAAGCCTTATTTCACCCATTCTACACTTGATCTCATTTGCAATTTACACACACTTACTCTCTAATTCTTTCTCTAGTCTTTCTCACTCTAAAAAGTGTAAGTTTTAAATTTTGTTCTTCTTCTTTTCTTCTTCATAAAGTCGACATCATCATCATCATTTTATGGATCTAGCTTTTAGCTTTTGATCTTGTTATATCTTGTAGATTCAAACTTGGGTTTGAATCCTTCAAGAACATGAAAGATTCAAGCTTTCTAGCTTGGAATCTTCATTTACTTATTAGATCTAGTTTGTAATTTCTTTGTTTTGTTATAAAGATCAAAACTTGTGTTTATGATCTTCATGTATCTTAAAGATCTAAGCTTTATCCTTCAAGATCTTCAAGAACACTAAAGATCCAAGCTTTCTAGCTTAGGGTTCCATTATTATGTTAAAGATCTTAGCTTTTTAGCTTATGGTCTCATTACTTTCATTATTTTGTTAAAGATCTTAGCTTTATAGCTTATGGTCTCATTAATCTTGTAAAGATCCAAGCTTTCTAGCTTAGGGTTTTCTTAATACTTAGATCTAAGTTATTATTGTAGACCTCACTTACTTGGAACCTTTTTGTGTTTGTTGTGATGATAAAGATCAAGTCTTCATCATCGCATGTGATGGAGATGCACAAACTTGTGTAAAAAGGACAAAGGTTGAAGCTTTATTGGATTTATGAAATAAAGAGGCAATCTTGATGTTCAAAACTTGTAGAATGATAGATTTTACTCTTAGTTGTGTGTTGATAGTTGAACCTTGGTCAAAGTGATGCTAAAACATCAAAGAGTTGTACACTTGAAGCTTATAAGCATTAAGGATGAGAACCGTGATGAGCATCAAGCACCAAGAACCTCACCGGAGCACTTGCTTGCTGTTTTTCGAGGTCTGATCTGACTCCTGGACTTCTGGAAAATTGATTTTCAGATAGTTCATTTCGAGTATATGACTTTTCGTTTAGGCCTCGACTTAATCCGATATACGGTTTAGGATTTATAGCCTTCCGAAAGTCACTACGCCTTTGTAACGTTGTACTGAAATTTCTGACCTACTCAGTCAAACGAAGACGAGTTAGGTTCTGAAAATTGGTCAGCGGTTAGAGCACTCACATACGGAGCCATAGCCACTGACTACGCGTCTTTTCGATTTGTATAGAGGTCGTAATAGCTGTTCGAAGTTAGCCTTTTATTTCGATCTCTATTCTTGTTAAACTTACCTTAGTGTTGATGAATGATGATGATAATGATGATGTTGATAATGACACTTAAACTTAATTTATGCACTTTTAAACCTTTTGGGACAACATACTGACCTAGTGACCTTTGACTTAGGTTGACGACCTTTCGGACCGACTTACTACTTGTATACTTTGCATATCGACTTTACCGCATTTATCACTGTGAGTTATAGCTTCCCTTTTTTACTTATACTATTTTTGGGACTGAGAATACATGCGCTTTTTATGATTTACATACTAGACACGAGTACTTAAACTTTACATATGTGTGGGTTATATAACGGCATAAACTTTCCCCTTAGCACGGTAACGTTTAATCATTGGTTTTTGAACCGGTGAACGCGAATATTAGATAGGGATCCAGAGGGTTTGACATCCCCACTCGGGCTAGTCGCGCTAGCATATAACGGGTGTTTGATACTTCGAGGACATACGCACGCGCCAAGTATACTTTTAGGGGGTATTATTATTACGTTAAGTTAGTTACCGGGTGCCCACGGATAAGCATATACTTTTCATACTGTTTGAATACGAAATCTCGTGGTCTACATTACATTACCGGAAAAAATAAACTATAGCTCACCAACATTCATGTTGACTTTTAAGCATGTATTTCTCAGGTGCTTAGACGATGTTGCTTTCGCTGTTAGACTTGCTGTCTTGGTGTTACAGACTTGCTGTTATGGACCTGCTGTGTTAGATTTCCGCTGCATTACTTAGAGACGTCTCAATCATGAAACTTTTATCTTGCATTCACAACTTATGTTATTTGAATAATGGCTTTGTAATGACCTCTGTGTTACGTTATCTTTTGTGAACGCTATCTTTTTATGAATGCAAAACTGGTTTTCAAACAGCATATAGTGTTTGACCGTGTAAAGATCCCGTTGTTGATGAATCATACACGATGGTTTTGTACGGGGCGTCACATTTGGTATCAGAGCATTGGTTGTAGGGAATTAGAGACCAGACCGAGTAGGATTCACTAATAGGACTAATCTACAACTTGCTTTTTTACCTGTTTCTGCGAAACTGCTGCATGCTACTGCTTACTCTTGCTGCTATGAGAACTTACTGCATGCTACTACTTATTCTTGTTACTGCATGCTACTACCTTCTTTTACATGTTACTTCTGTTTAGAACTGTTTTCATTACCATGTCATGTACTGCTAGGATGCTGTAGTGCCTAATTAGGTGCTTGCTATATGTCTTACTGACATGGAAAAAGTTATTTTTCCTTGTTCAGATGTCAGACATGCTGCCCATGACCTTTGACTTCGAGAGTGACTCAGAGACGACTGTTGCCTCGCCTACGATTATTGCTGATTCACCGCTACCCTTTGACGACTCTGGCGATACACCTTCTAGTGGACTCGTGCTTGACCTGATGGATGTCTCAGACGGAGATGAGGATCCATAGGAGATTCCAGCACCACCCAGCCCTAGACTCCCGGGGCCACAACACCATTCCAGTGATACTGTGATCCCTGGGGGAAATGGAGACGGTCCTTTCCGTAATGAGCATGGACATTGGGCTAGACGCACCGCTGATGGACATGTTGTACCGATTCCACCAGGCAGATATCGAGTTATGACCACCGGTCAGACGCTTTCTCCCTCCCGCAATGATCCTGCATTTTCTTCCGATGATTCAGACGATTCATCATCCGATGACACCAGCGAAGAGGATCCCGAGGAGGAATATGAGGAGGACCCTGAGGAGGATCCCGTGCAGCCACCCTCTACCCCGCCGAAGAAGCGGTATCATTTCGATGGTACTATTATTCCAGGGGTTAACGGAGGTAAGCAGTTCATGAACGCACGTGGACTGTTGGTTAGAGTCACCGCCCGCAAGCGGGTTGTGCCTGAAATGACCCGTTCATATACATTATAAACGATTCACAATAGTTGATTACATCGTGAGGTATTTAACCTCTATATGATACATTTTACAAACATTGCATTCATTTTTAAAAGACAAACTTTCTTTTCATCGAAAATTGACAGCATGCATACCATTTCATAATACATCCAACTATAATTGACTTAATAATAATCTTGATGAACTCAACGACTCGGATGCAACGTCTTTCGATATATGCCATGAATGACTCCAAGTAATATCCTTAAAATGAGCTAATGCACAGCGGAAGATTTCTTTTAATACCTGAGAATAAACATGCTTTAAAATGTCAACCAAAAGGTTGGTGAGTTCATTAGTTTATCATAAATAATCATTTCTAATATTTTAATAGACCACAAGATATTCATATTTAGAAAACAATCTGTGCAGGTCTGCTCATTGCTGTAAAAATCATTCATATGAAGAACACCGGAACCTTTCAAACAACTCACCAACGGTAGCTAATGCGTAGTGTAATGACAAAATCATCTCACCGTGGTAGTTAATACTATATAATTTTACAACGGTAGCTAGTGCATAGTGCAATGCAAAATCATCTCACTGAGGGTAGTTAAAACGTTAGCTAATGCGTAGTGCAATGACAAAATCATCTCACCGTTACTAACTACAAAATCGAATACAATACAATATAATACAACGGTAGCTAACGCATAGTGCAATGCAAAATCATCTCACCGAGGGTAGCTAAAATGGTAGCTAGTACGTAGTCCAATGCAAAATCATCTCACCGTTACTAACTACAAAATCGAACCATTTCGGTAGCTAACGCGTAGTGCAATGACGAAATCATCTCACCGATGGTCGATAATACAATCTTTATATAAGTCGAACCTCTGAATCCAAATAATTCTATTATAGAATGTAGTTTTGAATATTTGTGTCTATTTCGTCAAACGTTTATAGAAGCAGTTCATGTATTCTCAGTTCAAAAATATGTATCTAAAAGCATTTAGTAAAACAGTTATAAAATAGCGCATGTATTCTCAGTCCAAAAAATGTAAAGAGTAAAAGGGAATCAAATGAACTCACTATATTGTATTTCGTAGTAATTAAGCATATGATGGCATTGAACAAGTGCAAGGTTGGCCTCGGATTCACGAACCTATATATATATATATATATATATATATATATATATATTTAAACACATGATGATAACTAACCAGTTTTTGTATTTATTTTATTAATGAAAATCTTATATTAATAATTTATTAACTATATTAACTTATATATTTTAATTACTTATAATTTATGTATATATCAAATTTGAAGTATATGATATGTCATTTGTTGTAAATACCTTATATTGATGTTTAGTATATAATATTATGTATTAAAACTTTATGTTATTATATTTGTAATATTTATTTGTTCTAATAATAATGATATTACTAATCATTTTATCAATGATAATAATATATATAATGTAAATTTTAATAAAGAATAAGATAATATCTTTACTAATAATGTTAAAAAGTGATAGTTTTAACAAAATGATACTTTGATAATTTTTTGTTATAATGACACTTCTAAAAGAATTGATAATAATAATAATAATAATAATTTTTAATAACTGTAATAATAATGATATTAATAATAATAATACTTATAATAATAATAATAATGATAATAACAGTAATTTTTAAATAAAACGTAAAGTTTAATAATAATGATATTGATAATGAAAATAATATTTTGATAATAATGTCTAATACTTAATAATAGTAATGATAATAACAATAATAACAATCTTATTACAAATTTTTATTTTTAATAATATTACTACTTAGTGATATTATAATAAGGATAATATTATTAGTAATACAATAATAATAATAATAATAATAGTTCTAATTGTAATTATAATACTTATACTAATAATATCGATAATGATAATACTCTTAATATGATCAATGATACTTCTAATATATTAGGGGTAATAACAATTATCATAATAATAATAATAATAATAATAATAATAATAATAATAATAATAATAATAATAATAATAATAATAATAATAATCATATAAATTAATAATAACAATAATAAAAATAATTGTGTATACCCTTTAAAGCTTTGTGTAAAAAGAATTGTCCTTGACCGGGCTCGAACCCGTGACTACTCGCTCACCTGCAAACACCCAACACCACTCCTCTAACTTTGTTTTTCTGTGATTATACCCCGTAATAAAATACATAACTATATCTATCTGCTTCTCTCCTTCTTCTTTATCAAATCAATCGATCTAACACTTTTCCAACCTCAATTTAATTGTTTGTTTTATGACATGTACTAACAACAGGCGCGACCCATAAGAGTGTTTGAATTAAATTAGAAAAGAAATTTAAAAAAAATAATGGCAGTAACAGCTGGATAACTTCACGAAGAAACAACAAAACTTCAATGGTGATTTTGAATTCAAGGCTATTTTGACTTACGATTATAACATGAAACAGGTCTCAAATCCTTCCTAGAAACTTCTTAAATCATCAATTTAACATGAAACATAAAAATGAATTCCAATTTTACCAAGAATAAACCGATTGACTTTTTTT